>NW_026943822.1:11192101-11532934 GCF_035594765.1 Anolis carolinensis | reverse complement strand
GATGCCTGCCATAGATGTGGGCGAAATGTCAGGAGAGAATACTTCTAGAACATGGCCATACAGCCCGGAAAACATACAACAACCCTGTGATCCCGGCCATGAAAGCCTTTGACAACACACAGTCCAAGGTAATTTGGTCAAATATTCCCCAAGATCTCTAGGGACATGAGCTCAATTAAATTGGCAGAGAAGGAGAGAAGAGAAGTGCATGGCAAAGTGTTCCAGCCCTCTCTTATATTATACATTCTTCCCATGAATGACTTCTGCCATCTTGACCACATGTACCTTAGGTTTAATGGCAGCAAAACGAGACATATGAGGGTTTGAAACATACATGTTTCAGCTTCTGTACTCTCCATGCTATGGGGGAAGGAAGATGGAGGCAGCAAAGTCAAAGAAGACTAGAGCTACCTTGTCACTATTCTTCGTTTTGTCTCCTTCCATGACAAGGAAATGGAAAGCAAGTAAGTTCAGACTGGTCCTCTATGGTCTATCTTCTCTATGCACTTGGTATCAAGGATGAAAGAAATGAAGTCCATCCTACTGGGAGAGGACCAATTTGGTTCTTGCTGCACCCAGTAAGCTCTGAAAAGAACTGGGCAGGTCATCATCTCCATGTCCACCTCTACCCCTACCTCTACCTCCACCTCCACCTCCACTTCCACCCCCACCCCACCTCCACCCCACCCCCACCCCCATCCCCATCTCAATTCCCATCTCAACCCTCATCTCAGTCCCCACCTCAATCTCCATCCCCATCCCCACCTCCAACTTCATATCCAGCTTCATCAACAAGGGATTGATTCTAATTAGAACATCAAGAGAGGATGTCAAAATATATTTCCTATTAAAGTATAGTAAGTTGATACTATTTTTTAAAGAAGATAATGCATCTTTAAATGTAAAAAGAGGAAGGGGGGGGGAGAAGGGAGAGAGAGAATCCAGTAGGGGAAAAACTCCAGGAAATTGGCATAATACGTTGTATAAATAGTCCCATCCAGGACATTTTCCCCTTCTTTGTTTTTATAGCTTTGAATCCTCTGGGTGACACTTTGCCCTAAAGCAGATAACTGAGAAATATGGAGAAAAGCAAAACAACAAATCTTCTTCTCTCCCAATCTCCCCCCTCTCTCTTTTTTCCTCTTTAGAAAAAGAACATCTGAGGGAAATGAAATGTTCTTTTTTAGAAGGCACTAGCCTTACTCCGGAGTCAAGAGGTCAGAGGTTGAGTTTCTACTGAAGCAAAATGTTCAGGCTAGATATTTCTCATCTGTCAGTCCTATTAAATACAGTTTCTTATGGACTCTCTAGCGAAGGCAAGGCTGGCTCTCCATCTCTCCCCCCAGTCCCAGCTTTTGAGAGTGTGCTTCAAGTTAGCAGGATAATAAAGATTCCGTTGCCTTTTGCAGATGTTTAAAGACACGATGCGGAAGACAAATTCTTCAGCTAAAACCCTCAAGAAATGTCACTTCTGTGTCTAGCGAGAGAAATCCAGCCCATTCCCAACATAAACATCTGCTAAGAACATTTGAAGGAAGGGAAGAAACTTAGCAGAGGCACTTTAAATAATGACTTTGGTGTGGTTTTGTTGTCTGCGGATTCCCCCCTCCCGCCTTTAAAGCTAAACAAAAGGCAAAAACAAACCAACTATACAAAACAACCACTTTTTCTGGAGAAGTTTTGTCTTCCTAAAGGAAACTTTACATTGCATCAATGCTTAGTTGGAGTGGGGTTTGTTGGTGTAAAGTTCTGAAATGGGAGAAGAGTCTGTGGAAAAAGCAAGGAAAGGAAAGGAAAGGGGGAGATGCACAGTCCTCTTTCTGGACAGCCTTTATCAATCATACTTGAAAGACAGTCATTAATCGGAGCTGGCTTTTACTTTAGGAAGTTTGTATCCTACATTGTTATGCTAACTTGTTTTCTGACAATTATAACTGGGTCTGAATTTACATAATAATTGGATTCTGGTGATGTCAAAGAAGAGTGAATTGGTGACATGGGATGAGGAATTGCAAAAGGGAATATCTCTGTCTATCCTTCTTTGGCAGACTGTTTGCCATTGTAGCTCCTTGCCCTGAAAAATAGTGCTCAAGAAATTACCTGCAGCAAAGAATTGCTTGGACAATGCAGAATACTTTTGTTACAGTCACCTCTTCCCTATACCTCTTCTACTCCGTATACATCCGTGGTTCTCAACCTGTGGGCTGCAGCCTAGCAGTGGGCCACGAGAATGAAAATTTGGTCCGTGAACCTCCTTCCTCTTTATTTATTTTATTTATTTCTGCTCCTTTCCACAGAGTTGACTATTGCATTGGATGGCTCACATAAGCTCTAGATGATTAAATATGGATTTCTGTGGGCAAGCAGATGGCAACTACTGGATGGCATGTGTTCTGTATCAAAAACTAGAGCTGATGTGGTCTATCCAATGCAGTTTTCTGAATCAGCACCCAAAATAACCAAACTAAATCTAAAGTTGACCAAAAACTGATTCGTAACCCTAATGTTGGAGAGTGGTCCCTGGTCAAGTGGTCCCTGGTCATGTGGTCCCTGGACAAAAAAAACAAAACACTGGTGTACATAAACCAGGGAACCTGGGAACCACTGGTGTACATAAACCAGGACCAAGGTTGATGGAAGTATAGATGTAATAAGCATTCCATTTTCACTCCTGATATTCCAGGGCTTTAGAGTGAAGTAGTGCAGATTTCAGTTGTTAAAATGATTTGTGCCTTTTCAGATGAAGAATGGTGTTTAATTAAAACCTGTTCCCCAACGAAATGGTGTTCTATTCCAGCAAACCTCAAGGTTAGAAAGAAACCTGGAAGCATGGTTGGAAGCTTGGAAGGTCTAGCTTGGTAGGACATGCACAGGGAAGTGTCATTTAGAGAAGGACTGTTAAAAATCAAGTCCAAAAGACAGTGCAGAGGTCAAAGCTTCAGAGTGTTGACTCCATGACAGATCAAAGCAGTGGGGATGATATGGAACCAAAGCCAAGAATGTGTCTAGGTTTCAAATCAGCAAAGTTAGTGCTTGAACTTTACGGATTTAGTCAAATACTATTCAAAGTCAGATACCAACACATTAAGTCACAGGAACATCTGACAAGCTCTGGAGGCAGATGTCAACATTGTTTCCAGTTATTTCTCAGCACCCAGGGTTTTGTAGTTGAGTTTCTGGAGATCCATTCTAGAATTACCTTGAAGATCTTCAGCAATGAAGAATGGAAGAGGGAGAGACCATGCCTCATTCCAGAAATCTTGGACCAAACTTTCTTCTTTCAGAAACTTGCATCTTTACTTTGTTCAGGAGACATGACAAGAATCTAACCTTGAGCCTTTCTCATGTGCCTTTCCTATATTTTTAGAGAGATTTTATTTTGAGCACTTTTCAAAGGTGATAATCCTATACTATGACAACTCATTTTGCTGTTCCTTGAATTCACTGCAGTCTGTTATAATCCTACGAAATGACTGCCTTACACTGAGCAAAACTGCATATCCATTCAGTATTGTACACACCCTCCATTATTTATATCTCTTTATACCTTTGGAATCTTCTGACCTAGCTAATACAGTAGAGTCTCACTTATCCAAGCTAAACGGGCCGGCAGAAGCTTGGATAAGCGAATATCTTGGATAATAAGGAAGGATTAAGGAAAAGCCTATTAAACATCAAATTAGGTTATGATTTTACAAATTAAGCACCAAAACATCAAGTTATACAACAAATTTGACAGAAAAAGTAGTTCAATACGCAGTAATGTCATGTTGTAATTACTGTATTTACGAATTTAGCACCAAAATATCACGATATATTGAAAACATTGACTACAAAAATGGCTTGGATTATCCAGAGGCTTGGATAAGCGAGGCTTGGATAAGTGAGACTCTACTGTATCTCTTTTTGATTCTAAGTACCATACATAGCCATATATAAGTTGACATCTTCTATACGTTAATGGTAAGTTTGTGGTCCAACCGTTGATTTTTTATATGACTTGTGATTAAGGGTCCTGGGATGGACTAAGCTCTTGACCTTCTCTACTTTACAAAGAGAAGGGGATGATTCCTCTTTTCACAAGACTTACAATACAATACTCACATTAACCCATAGATATTGAGCCAGGTTTTGAAGTTGAATCTTGGACTAAAATTTCTAGACTTATATAGGAGTATATAGGACAGATCTCTTTTGGTTGCAGCCTTGTTGACACGCAGTTCATTATTAGAAGAATGGTGAGATATTACTGTAATTTTAAGATCACAACTCCCACGATGCAATGCAGTCCCCAGAAAAAGTTACATATTGTAGTTAAAAAGCTTGCATTTAGGAATCTGTTTGAAACTTGTGTGATATTTTATTTGGCCTTCCGTAGAGATTCAGACAAAAACAAGAAGAGGAGATTGTCTACTGAAAGCAAAACAATAAACAAGAAAACACATGAAACACAACTCTTACCAAATTTTGGATATATATATATATGGAAAATATTTTTAGTTTAGTTTTAGTTGAGATTCTAAGAATATCTTAATTCTATGTTGTCCAAAACTTACTTGAAATTGTTGGTATACATAATTTATACATTTAAAGAGGGGGAAGGATCTCTTGCACATATACAGACATATACAAACACACAATATCCTTTTCAAATAGGAAGGAAGGTTAGAAATGGATTGTATCGCATTGATCAGTTTCGAGAGTTGTCTTTTGACAGATTGTATTAATGGAACTTTGTTTTCTTGTCTTCAGTCACTGGCCAATTTCTTCTTGTCTCCGGGAAGAGAAAAAAAAAGAAAAGAAAAGGCGGGATCAATGAACAACACGTTGTACTGTCTTTGCACAAAATCAGCCTCTGTTTTCCCCTTAGACATTAAAAGACTTTGTTATTTTCATTTTTAATAGATTTCTTTTTACCCGCCCTTTTCTTGTATTCATCCCCCCTGTTGTGAACGTTCTAATACTGGGCTATTCTGCCTTATAGATTCTTTCTAAACGGCTCATGATTTCCTTTCTCCAATGGTTTGAGTACTACAAGTAAGTGGCAATTGGAAGGAAAAAAATCTTTGTTTAGATTCAAGGCTAACTGGGGGGGGGGGGGGGTGCCATCGCTAGAAATGTACAAAGTAATGCTCAGAAACACCCATAACTCTTGAATACTGTCAAATACCCCTCTATCCATTTAAAGCAGCATTTGATTTGAATTAAATAGGATATCTTTTTTATTCATTATGATTTTATCCTGCTCATCCTTCAAGGAGGGAGAAGCTTGTCTTGTGCCTCTCTCCAGCTAAGCTTCTTTCCTGCATTTTCCCTCGCAAAACCACCTTTGTGAAGCATTAATGGCATGCAGCTTATGTCCGTTTGGGGTGGAACCACTCTAGATTTCAGTCAGAAATTTAGAGAAGTGATCGACGGTATTTCAGCACCCTGGTTAACTCCAAGGGAGTTAGCTGCCATGATTCCCTTGGGGGAGATGGAGGCGGGATAGAAAAATAAATTATTATTATTATTATTATTATTATTATTATTATTATTATTATTATTATTATTATTGTATGACACAGCAAACAAGATAGATATGCTGGATTTAGTTTCACAAAACCACAAGTCGAACACTTCCCAAGTGTCTAGGACTGTGTGATGTATTTTCGGATGATGCGCGCAGATCCCAGTAGGGTGGCCTTTTGCAGTTGGCAGATTGTGAGTTTGTCAATGCCTATTGTTTCCAAATGCCGGCTGAGATCTTTTGGCACGGCACCCAATGTACCGATCACCACCAGGACCACTTGCACTGGTTTCTGCCAGAGTCTTTGAAGTTCAATCTTGAGGTCCTGATAGCGGCTGAGTTTTTCCTATTGTTTTTCATCAATGCGACTGTCACCTGGGATGGCAACATCAATGATCCAAACCTTTTTCTCTTCCACAACTGTGATGTCTGGTGTGTTGTGTTCCAGAACTCTGTCAGTCTGGATTTGGAAGTCCCACAGTATCTTTGTGTGCTCATTTTCCAATACTTTTGCAGGTTTGTGATCCCACCAGTTCTTTACTGCAGGGAGGTGGTACTTGAGGCATAAGTTCCAATGAATCATTTGGGCCACATCGTTGTGCCTCTGTTTGTAGTCTGTCTGTGCGATTTTCTTACAGCAGCTGAGGATATGATCAATGGTTTTGTCGGTTTCCTTGCACAGTCTGCATTTTGGGTCATCAGCTGATTTTTCGATCTTGGCCTGTATTGCCTTTGTCCTGATGGCTTGCTCCTGGGCTGCAAGGATCAGGCCTTCTGTCTCCTTCTTCAGGGTCCCATTCGTGAGCCAGAGCCAGGTCTTCTCCTTATCAGCTTTTCCTTCAATTTTGTCAAGAAACTTTCCATGCAATGTTTTGTTGTGCCAGCTGTCAGCTATAGTTTGTAGTGCAGTTTTCTTGTACTGGTTTTTTGTCTGCTGTGCTTTGAGGAGTTTCTGATTTTTGACTTCAGTCAAAGCAGGTTCTTCACTTTGCTTTACATATTCTGCCAGGGCATGTTCTTCTTCTTTGACTGCTTGTTTTACTTGTAAGAGTCCTTATTATCATCATCATCATCATCATCATCATCATCATTAAGGGAGCAGCTGCAATTTGGTTTAAGACAGACATGGTTGGTGAAGCCACAATGGACCCATTCACAGGCTGCATGATTCTTACCACTGTCCTGACCAGTGCAATGGTTTCAAGCCAGTGGACATGGTTGGTGCAACCTTGACAGAAATACTTGCCTGATATAACATCTTGAAAAATGTGTCTGCTTGAGTGATAGTATTTGTGGAAGAATAAGGCGCCTGCAGGATTCTGGCAAGTATCTACATGAAGGTCTTTTAATGAATGTGGGTTACCTTTAGATCTCAGTTCCTCTCCTCATGCTGATCTTTACCTACATTCTGCTCTCCTCTGTCTATTCAGCCTCCTTCTTTTGTTTGCTTCTTCTTCTTGCCGACGCCTCTTTGCCAAGATCGATGACGAGGTCTCGGCTGCTTTGGCATAAAATAAGACTCAATTTTATTTTCCACGAGGGCAATGAAAATACTTCATTATCCCTTCTATTATCTGGATCGTTCGTAAGAGGGATGTTTGAATACTCCCTCCTCTGCCTTCTGCCCCACTGCAGCCCAACATTTTCCCGATGATGTTTTTTTCAAAGGAAATTAAGTGCAAAGAATGAACAATTTTCATTGGGAGGAGGGGTGAAGCACAACATATTGATACAGTTAAAATGAAGAGCTATTTGATGATTTCCCTGCCTCCGGTGAAGTGCCGGTGTCAAGAACAGTAGGGGTTGCGAGCAGCACATAGAAAATGGCATCGTAATAGCAAACTCTGTTGTGTTTAGAGCTCCCTACTTTCTTCTGTAAAAGGGATTGTCAAGGGACAGCCGTCTTTTGTGTAGGGCAAATCTCTTGTGAAGAGACAATACTGGAGGCAGATAGGTGTTTCATGACATCCCTCTATTTGCAAATGTATAAGCTCAGCCTAAGAAAGTAGGCAAATACCCAGAAAGGAATGGGTTGCTTGGAAAGTAGGAGGAATTCCTCCCAAGCAAACTGGTATAGTATTTGTCTTTATCCTTTTCCCGAACTGTGCTGGGTTCATCCAATCATTTAGTAGCCATCAGCCATGATAGGCCAACATTAGTTTATTCATATATTGTGTATTTGACGATATTTCAAAAGGAAGCCATCTCAGAGACACAACAGAGAGACACGTTGTTGTTGCAAGATTCAAAGGATACCAAAGACCTTGAATAGAAATGTACATTGTCTTAAAATGTTCTATAGAGCCATGAGCATGAACTATTAGAAAAAATGTGGTCAACTCCAAGGAGGAAGTAGCTATCGATGGCTCCGAGTCATGGGCCTAAATGACTGATAAAAGTGGAGGCAGTGACAGATTTTATATTTCTGGAGGCAAAGATTAATGCAGCCAGGAAATCAGAAGACGTTTCCTTCTTAGGATGAGAGCAATGGCCAATCTCAATAAAATAGTGAAGAGTAGAGACATCACACTGGCAACGAAGGTCTGCATAGTTAAAGCAATGATAGTCTCTGTAGTAACCTATGGATGTGAGAGCTGGACCATAAGGAAGGCTGAGCGAAGAAGGATAGAAGCTTTTGAACTGTGGTATTGGAGGAAAATTCTGAGTGCACCTTGGACTGCAAGAAGATTCAACCAGTCCATACTCCATTAAATAATGCCTGAATGCTCACTGGAGGGAAAGATATTAGAGGCAAAGATGAAGCACTTTGGACACATCATGAGAAGACAGGAAATCTTGGAGAAGATGCTGGGGAAAATGGAAGGAAAAAGGAAGAGGGGCCGACCAAAGGCAAGATGTATGGACGGTATCCTTGAAGTTACTGGCTTGACCTTGAAGGAACTGGGGGGTGGCAACAGCCGACAGGGAGCTCTGGGGTGGGTTGGTCCATGAGGTCACGAATAGTCGGAAGCAACTGAACAAATAAACAACAAAGTTCAAAATCTAGTAGACCTATTGAATCAATTACTGGGTGATGAACCTACACTTATGTAAATCTCATTGATTTGCTGTGTCTCCTGTGGCTGGATCACCAATAGAATTAATTGTATTTATTTATCCATTACATCTCATACCAGAGGCAGTGTGCACCTAAACATCAGGAAAACAAATAGGAACATCCTAATGCTATTGCTGACCTTCCAAGATATCTGTTTTACCACTGTGACAAAAGGACAAAAAATTATATAAGACTGTGTTGGATTCAGCATGACTCTTCTCATGTTCCTACGGTCCCAATTCAAAATATATTTCATGCCAAAATATACAGCTTTTAAATTTTAATTTGTGAATAAACAGTTTATTAATACATCCATTTCTGTCTGTCTGTCTGTCTGTCTATCTATTTCTAATCTCTCTCTGTGTATATTATGGTCTTTCATTCTCACTTGAGATAATATATATCTATATATATAAAAGAGTGATGGCATCAGGGCAGCGGACAAAACAACAAAACTACAGGCCCCCCAACCTCGAAATTTGACAACACAACCCATCATCCACGGCTCTAGGTTGATACAACAAAAATAAAATAAAAATAAAGTCCTAATTAGAGGGAGAGGAATAATTGTTTTTATCCAATTGCTGCCAGTTAGAAGGCTAAGCTCCGCCCACTTGGTCTCCTAGCAACCGACCTAGCCCAGGGACAGGCTTAGTTAGGCTTCACTTAGGCCTCTTCCACAGATTATCTAATTTGCACTGGATTATATGGCAGTGTAGACTCAGCTATATAACCCATTTAGAATCTTATATTATCTGCTTTGAACTGGATTATCTTGACTCCACACTGCCATATAATCCACTTCAGTGTGCATTTTATCCAGCTGTGAAGAAGGGGCCTCATATAATCCAGTTCTAAGCAGATAATATAAGATTATAAATATACAGTAGAGTCTCACTTATCCAACATAAACAGGCCGGCACCTTTACCCTTGACCTTAACTGCCACCAATTCCTCAGTACTTTATTTCCCATACCACCATACTTCGCCACAGCAACGCGTGGCCGGGCACAGCTAATATATATATATATATATATATATATATATATATATGCACCCTTTCATGTGGAATCTATGTCTACTCACCATGAATGTCTTTGTCCATGAACAACAATTATGCATGAAAAACAACAATGGTGTATGTGTGTCTCATAACCAATCTGTGCCATTGCAGCATCTCAGGTTTCCTCCTTAATGCAGAGACCAGCTGATAAGAGATATCATTTTTGTATTTTGGAAACCTTTTATCAAGCATGGAAGGAGAAGAGGAAATACTAAATAAGAAGAATGGGAAGTGATTGGCTAGTCCTTGTGTCAATGAGGAATGAATAAGGACAGAAGTAACTGTAAGGCTAGAAATGTAGTGCAAGAGATTCTATATAGCAAAACCAATGTGTGGAAAGAAACAATTTGATTGAATCTGGTTCAAGAGGTGCATTTACCATGAAGAGGCACTTGGCCCTTTTTTCTACTTCATGTGAGGAATTAGATGCTTAGAAATGGACTGTTCAAACACTTGGGGCTTTTCAAAATGGGGAGAAAACAAGTGTGGGGATGTACAAGACAATTCAGTTGTAAATATAGATAACTGAAACATAATTTAACTATAACTATGGTAGGTTTTTTACTTATATTTGTTCTTATTTGTGTCTGTTCTAATTTTGGTGAGCTGTCTTGAGTTTTGTGGGGAAAGTGGGAATAGGGATGATGATGATGATGATGATGATGATGGTTGGAATCCTGTTGGGGACTTCTGTCTTCATAAGTGAATTTGTATCTGCAGGAAGTGGATTTGGACAGTTCCAATAATAATAATAATAATAATAATAATAATAATAATAATAATAATAATAATAATAATTTGGAAGCAATAGGCATTGACAAAATTACGATCTGCCAACTGCAAAAAGCCACCCTGCTGGGATCTGCACGCATCATCCGAAAATACATCACACAGTCCTAGACACTTGGGAAGTGTTCGACTTGTGATTTTGTGAAACGAAACCCAGCATATCTATCTTGTTTGCTGTGTCATACAACGTCGTTGTGTCAATAATAATAATAATAATAATAATAATAATAATAATAATAATAATAAATAACCTTGACGTGGTGGGGGGGCTTAACTGCTCCAATGATGACTGAGGGCTGTGCTGGCGGTAGTGTAACTACCGGCAGGTCCAACCAAGCCAGAGAGGCCTCAGCTGAGGAGCAGAACCAAGTGCACCTAACCCATTAGCATTATGGAGAATCAAACCAAAACGAAGTCTATACTGGCTCGGTCGTCGCCCAGGATAAAAAGGACCGCGGTGGATGCTGCTGATTCTGGACATCCATCGACAAGTGGGCTACGGAATCATCAAAACCCAAATGAACAGTCACAGAAGCGGCAGAAATACACAATGCCAGAAAACCGCACAATTATGAAATGCTATTACAAATCTGAACCTCAAAGGCGTGGCTACCAAAAAAGGATGCATCAACTGTGGAAACAAGAGTACCCTGACTCACAGATAACAGAACCCCGACTGGCTGACCAATGAAGATTCATAATCAGAAACAAAGTGTTCAGTGAAGTTGAACTTGAAGAAATCCAGAAAATTTGCAAAGTAAATTACCATCAGACCACAGCACACACAGCAGCAGAGACTCCAGCAACACTTGGAATGGTGGAACAGATTGAACCAGAAGAAAGTGTGGAGCTTTTGCAAGAATTTGAAGAACCAGCACTTGAAACATCTGCTGAACCACCAGGAACCTTGACAGCAAGACAACAAGAGCTCAAGGATAAGATCATGGCTCATGCTGCAGCAAATGCAATAAGAAAGCGGCTCCCAACTCTAAAAACAGTGCCCAAGAGACACCTGGCGCCTCTCATGAAAGATGTGAATGCAGTACTCTCCACAGTACTCTCCAACGAGTGCAAAAAGTCAAGAACTGGACATCGCCTGGTAGTGATCAACTTCATGGATTTTGGCTCAAACATCTGATTAGTTTACATGGAAAAATTGCCCAACAATTCAATGAGATGCTGCAGAAAGGAAGTATCAGTGAATGGCTAACAACTGGAAGAACATACCTGATACAAAAGGATCCAGCAAAAGGAGCAGCACCAGGAAACTACAGGCCAATAACGTGTCTGCCCACTATGTTTAAACTACTGACTGGCATCATAGCTGACAGAATTCAAGACTATCTTGAAGAAAAAAACATCTTGCCAGATGAACAGAAAGGCAACAAACGGAAAAGCAGGGGCACAAAAGACCAGTTATTGATTGACAAAATGATTCTGGAGAACTGTAAGAGCCGAAAAGCTAATCTTCACATGACGTGGATTGACTACAAAAAGGCCTTTGACTCACTCCCACACAGCTGGATCATCAAGTGCCTGGACGCCATCGGGATTAGTAAAAACGTTGGCACCTTCATTGAAAACATGATGGAGCACTGGAAAACTGAACTGTTTGTTGGAAATGAAAGCTATGGACTTGTCAACATCAGAAGAGGAATTTTCCAGGGAGATTCATTGTCCCCTCTGCTTTTCATTATTGCCATGATCCCTCTGTCAACAATCTTACAAAAAACAAATCTTGGCTACCAAACATCTAAGAATTCTCACAAAATTTCACATTTGATGTACATGGATGACCTGAAGCTATATGGGAAAACAGAAACTGAAATCCAATCTCTGACCAACACTGTCCGAATTTTTAGCACTGATATCAACATGGAGTTTGGTTTGGACAAATGTTCGACAGTGGCATTGAAGAAGGGAAAAATCATTGAAAGTGAGGGCATCAATATGCCCAATGGCCAAACAATAAGGTGTCACCAGCCAGAGGCCTATAAATATCTGGGCATATTACAGCTGGACAACATCAAGCATGAACATGTGAAAACTATGGTCAGCAAAGAATACACACAAAGGGTCAGAAAAATTCTCAAAAGCAAGCTCAATGGAGGCAACACCATCAAGGCCATAAACACCTGGGCCATACCTGTCATAAGATATACTGCTGGCATCATAAACTGGACACAGGCGGAACTGGACAATTTCGACAGAAAAACAAGAAAACTCATGACCATTCATCATTCCCTGCACCCTCGCAGTGATGTTGACCGGCTATATCTGCCTAGAAGATCAGGGGGCAGAGGACTCCTACAAGTAAAACAAGCAGTCAAAGAAGAAGAACATGCCCTGGCAGAATATGTAAAGCAAAGTGAAGAACCTACTTTGATTGAAGTCAAAAATCAGAAACTCCTCAAAGCACAGCAGACAAAAAAACAGTACAAGAAAACTGCACTACAAACTAGAGCTGACAGCTGGCACAACAAAACATTGCATGGAAAGTTCCTTGACAAAATTGAAGGAAAAGCTGACAAGGAGAAGACCTGGCTCTGGCTCACGAATGGGACCCTGAAGAAGGAGACAGAAGGCCTGATCCTTGCAGCCCAGGAGCAAGCCATCAGGACAAAGGCAATGAAGGCCAAGATCGAAAAATCAGCTGATGACCCAAAATGCAGACTGTGCAAGGAAACCGATGAAACCATTGATCATATCCTCAGCTGCTGTAAGAAAATTGCACAGACAGACTACAAACAGAGGCACAACTATGTGGCCCAAATGATTCATTGGAACTTATGCCTCAAGTACCACCTCCCTGCAGTAAAGAACTGGTGGGATCACAAACCTGCAAAGGTTGTGGAAAATGAACACGCAAAGATATTGTGGGACTTCCGAATCCAGACTGACAAAGTTCTGGAACACAACACACCAGACATCACAGTTGTGGAAAAGAACAAGGTTTGGATCATTGATGTTGCTCACCATCTGAAAATACATCACACAGTCCTAGACACTTGGGAAGTGTTCGACTTGTGATACGAAATCCAGCATATCTATCTTGTTTGCTGTTTCATACGGTACTATGTCATTGTGTCAATAACAATAATAATAATAATAATAATAATAATAATAATAATAATAATAATAATAATAATTCCGAATCCAGACTGACAAAGATCTGGAACACAATACACCAGACATCACAGTTGTGGAAAAGAAAAAGGTTTGGATCATTGATGTTGCCATCCCAGGTGACAGTCGCATTGACGAAAAACAACAGGAAAAACTCAGCCGCTATCAGGACCTCAAGATTGAACTGCAAAGACTCTGGCAAAAACCAGTACAAGTGGTCCCGGTGGCAATGGGAACATTGGGTGCTGTGCCAAAAGATCTCAGCCAGCATTTGGAAACAACAGACATTGACAAAATTGCGATCTGCCAACTGCAAAAGGCCACCCTACTGGGGTCTGCGCGCATCATCCGAAAATACATCACACAGTCCTAGACGCTTGGGAAGTGTTCAACTTGTGATTTTGTGAAACGAAATCCAGCATATCTGTCTTGTTTGCTGTGTCAGAATAAAATAATAATAATTCTTTTTTGCCCCTCCTTATGGCTCAAGGCAGTTTACAACATTACTAAAACACACAATCGTCTACAAAATATACATATTAAAACATTTTTCTACAAAATAGATAATAAATACACAGAACAAAGATTCAACATAAGACACAACTTTAAAATTAATGAGTAAAACTTTCTGAGTAAGCCTCCCAGAAGAGATAGCTCTTTAAATTCCAACAGCTTATTTAGCTGTCAGAGCTCTTCTGGCAGGTCATTCCACAATCTTGGGGTGGCCGATGAAAAGGTCCTCTGAGTGACTGTCACCAGTTGGATTTAGACTGGTTGGAGCAAATTCCGTCCCCCAGAGGACCTCAGTGTTTGGGGTGGATTGTACAGGAGAAGGTGATCCTGTAGGGAACCTGGACCCAAACCATGTAGGGCTTTAAAGGTCAAAACCATTACCTTGCCCTTTACCTGGAAACTCATTGGCAGCCAGCGGAGTAATATGCTCACTCTTAGGTATCCTTTAACCAATCTGGCTACTGTTTTTTGAACCAACTGGAGTCTCTGAACTTGGTACTAAGGGAGCCCAATGTAAAGTGCATTGTAGAAGTCCAGCCTTGAGGTAACCAGCACATGCACTTCCATCTTCAGGTCCTCCAGATCTAGGAAGGGGCACAGTTGGCGCATAAGCTGGTAGTAAGCACTCCTGACCATTATCGCATCTTCTTGGACTGACATTTGGAGAGACGAATCCAGGAGCCCTTCTCCCATGGTACAAACACAGTCTTTCATGGGGAGTATAACCCAATCCAGAACTGGTCGAAACACTTCCATTCCCAGATTAGGGTCCTTGATAGCAAGAATCTGGTTTGTTTATATTCAGTTTCAAGGTGTTTTCTCCATCCAGCCCATTATCTCCTCAAGGCACACAATCCTTAGCTGAGGCTGTTTTTGAAGGCAAGGAGAAATATATTTGGATATCATGCTCATACTGATCACACCCCACCCCATGCATATAGATTATCTTTCCCAGTGGTTTCATGTAAATATTAAAGTTGTTCAATAGAACCAATTGCTCAGAGAGATGTTAGAGATCTTATTTTCTGGATGTCTTCAGAAAGAGGCTGGACAGCTAACTGTAGGGATTGGTATAACTAGATTTACTCCACAGGGTGTGGAACTGGACCTGATGACCTAAGACAGAGCTTTCTACATGTTTCATGACACAGTAATTCAGTTTAACTAGCAAACTAGATAGTAGTTCAACCCCTTATAAGAAGAGATATGGACACAAACATAACTTATAATAACAAAATGATATATGGGACACAACATATCTCATGAAAATGTTTCATTTATATTTTTTAAAATGTAGGATTTTATTGGGTTGTTGTATGTCAATGATGGGCAACCTTTTGCGCTTGGTGTGTCAAAATTCACCAAAAAACCTAGCATGACTTGGGTGGTGTGTCACTTCGAGAAACAACCATAATTTTGCAATATGTATAGTTGAAATAACAAAAATATATAATTGTAATATATAACTGTATTCAATAAATCAAAAACTATTTACTACCATTATTTCCATGTACAACAATCTATGGTACCTCTTGCAGTTTCCATGCTGATTTCTCTCTATTCTAGTTTTAATGTAGTCATGAATAATGAATAATATAATAATAATATAATAGTAATCATATGATAATATACTACAATACTAATAGATATATATATATATATATATATATATATATATATATATATATATATATCCCCCATGGAGTAAACAACAAAACCATTGGCCCAAATCACACCAAATTTGGCCACAAAAGACATTAGTCATCCAATCAATCTGCATGCAGCAGCGTGTCAGCAAAAATGGCTAAGCGTGTCAGTGCTGACATGCGTGTCATAGGTTGGCCATCACTGTTGTATGTCTTTCGGGCTGTGTGGCCATGTTCCAGAAGTATTCTCTCCTGATGTTTCACCCGTTACATTTGTGCAACACACTTACAAACGGCAAGCGACACACCAATCACACACAATTTGGAAAGTTCTGGCCGAAGAGGACCCTCCAACTCTATGATTCTACACCTTGTGTTGATATATATTCCTCGTTTCTATAGTCAGACTCCTCTCTCCCATTTTACCCTGTGACACCCAATCTGACACCCAACGAATATAATAAGGAGCTGCTGGAGAATTTGGCCTACTTATGAAGATTTGTTAAAAAAACAAAAAGGAAAATTTGAATTAAAAGAGGAGAGAGACATTAAACTTTTGTTTCCAAAATGTTCCTGGTTTCATTACAGGCAGGTGTACGATCTTTTTAGGGTAGATAAAGAGACAGGTTTTGCAGAAAGAGATGGTTTTTGGGATAACATAATGAAGAATGAGCAAAAACTAATTACAAAATTATATTAAAAACTATTAGAGTGGGCCACAGTAGAAAATCAGATAAAGGGATGTATGGTGAAATGGGCTCAGAATGTGGGGCATCAAATTCAATTAAAAAGTTGGGAGAAGATCTGGAACCAGGGCCTTAGATATACATATGCATATGATATACGAGAGAATTGGCTAAAGATGCAATATAGGTGGTATACCACCCCCTATAAAATTTCTAAATGTTATAAGAATGCATCGGACAAATGCTGGAAGCTGGGCACTTTCTATCATTTATGGTGGACATGCCCAAAAGCTCAACTTTACTGTAGAGATATTAATGAAACCATACAGACCATTTTAAAGACAAAAATCAAAAGAGAACCAGAGGTTTTCTTACTGGGAATGTTAGGCATTGATCAGGACAAAAATAAAGAGATTTTGTTTAGTTACTTGGTAACGGCCGCCAGAATAACATATGCCAAGTTTTGGAGACGAAGGGAGATTCCGAATAAGGAGGAATGGCTAAATAAAGTTATGGAGGTGATGAACATGGACAAACTCACATATTGGTTATCTTCAAATCAAGGTTTACTGAAGAAAGAGACTAATTGGGACTTGGTAAAGGACTATCTAAAACAAATGAAATTGGAACCTATCTGCTGATTTAGAGACAATCTTTGAGGGTATCGATGACGAAGGGGATGCGGTGATTTATGAATTTTATATACAGTTGTTTTTTTAGGATGAACCAGTTAAAGTTAGATGGAAGTCAACAAAATCCTTTCTTTTTCTTTTTCTCTTTCTTCTACCTTATTTCCTACTTTACTATAAACAAACAATGTTCTACCACTTTCGATGTGCAAATTTTTTTCTTTCTCTTTCTCATATTCCTTAATATAAAATTTTCAATAAAAATATTTGACAGAAAAAAGAATATAATAAGGAGCTGCCATGATGGTACCTTTCCCAGAATGCTCCAGTAAACTTAAATGGAAGTTAGTTTTTCTACCGAGTGGTCCTGGAAAGCAGAAGTTTTATCTCCTGGCAGTTGGCACAACGTTTAAAGTCGTTCAATTTGCTCACTTGGGAGGCACCGATGCCGTTTACCTGAAATGCTTCTATAATCCATGCAAACATACTTTCCCTTTTTTTCAAAGAACTTTCCAGGTTGGTTTGATTTGCAGGCAGCAACAGATTGGCTTCTGCCTCACTGAGAAACTGACAAAAGGCCGGGCGATCGCGTACGTTTTTGTAAAAGGGGGAGGAATCTGGAAGGACTTGAAATGAAATTTTGTTGTGTTTTTTTTAAAGTCACTTCAAGAAACTGGAGCAGCCGTCCCTGCACCAAACCCTCCCGACTCCCCCCCTGTTTGAGTGGAGTGAATTCCCCACACATTCCCCTCCTCGTCTCCCTGCACAGCGTCTGTACTGGTGACAACTGATTCATGTGTGCATTTGCATTTCCCCTCACTGCCAGCAGCAAAATTCCAAACAGGGGCCTCCTGTGCTGGCAGATGACAGAGAGCTGGCAAATCAGAGGGACCTGTCAAAAACAGCTGTCTATTAAAAAGAGTTTGCCATGACAACTGAGAAAACGTTTGAAAATGCTAGGTGGTAGGATTTAATTGGAGTAGCAACTGTTTAAAATTAAGATTAAAAGGACCAGTCAGGATACGGGAATTTAAGGTTGGGGACATCAGGCAGAGGTGGTGGTAGTAGTGGTGGGAGACAGCGCCTATTTTGACATCATATTTTATTTTGTCGCCTATATAAACTTTGCGAGGGAGCAGAGCGCCTTCTGGCTTCTTAGTTGCTTCAGTGTGCCTTTGGGTAATTGGTTCAACAACTTGACTTGGCCCTTCTAGCCCTAATTTAATCTCTAGCCTTTGCACTTTATTGGAGTATATTTCACAAGCCCTGGACTGCCCTTTCAGCTCTGAATTCATCCACTGTGCCCAGCTACTGGTTATTGGTTGTTGTTGAGTTTACGTTTTTTTGATGTTTTATGTTTTTATGTGCTTAATTCATTGTAATGCAATTATATTTTATGGTGATATATTTTAATTTTTGTTATAATAATAATAATAATAATAATAATAATAATAATAATAATAATAATAATAATGACCGGCTATATCTGCCTAGAAGATCAGGTGGCAGAGGACTCTTACAAGTAAAACAAGCAGTCAAAGAAGAAGAACATGCCCTGGCAGAATATGTAAAGCAAAGTGAAGAACCTGCTTTGATTGAAGTCAAAAATCAGAAACTCCTTAAAGCACAGCAGACAAAAAAACAGTACAAGAAAACCGCACTACAAACTAGAGCTGGCAGCTGGCACAACAAAACATTGCATGGAAAGTTCCTTGACAAAATTGAAGGAAAAGCTGATAAGGAGAAGACCTGGCTCTGGCTCACGAATGGGACCCTGAAGAAGGAGACAGAAGGCCTGATCCTTGCAGCCCAGGAGCAAGCCATCAGAACAAATGCAATTAAGGCCAAGATCGAAAAATCAGCTGATGACCCAAAATGCAGACTGTGCAAGGAAACAGACGAAACCATTGATCACATCTTCAGCT
Source organism: Anolis carolinensis (assembly GCF_035594765.1). Classification (NCBI taxonomy): domain Eukaryota; kingdom Metazoa; phylum Chordata; class Lepidosauria; order Squamata; family Anolidae; genus Anolis; species Anolis carolinensis. Next base: position 11,513,990 of record NW_026943822.1, on the reverse strand, counting down.
GCTGTAAGAAAATCGCACAGACAGACTTCAAACAGAGGCACAACTATGTGGCCCAAATGATTCATTGGAACTTATGCCTCAAGTACCACCTCCCTGCAGCAAAGAACTGGTGGGATCACAAACCTGCAAAAGTATTGGAAAATGAGCATGCAAAGATACTGTGGGACTTCCGAATCCAGACTGACAAAGTTCTGGAACACAACACACCAGACATCACAGTTGTGGAAAAGAAAAAGGTTTGGATCATTGATGTTGCCATCCCAGGTGACAGTCGCATTGACAAAAAACAACAGGAAAAACTCAGCCGCTATCAGGACCTCAAGATTGAACTTCAAAGACTCTGGCAGAAACCAGTGCAGGTGGTCCCGGTGGTAATGGGCACATTGGGTGTCGTGCCAAAAGATCTCAGCCGGCATTTGGAAACAATAGGCATTGACAAACTCACGATCTGCCAACTGCAAAAGGCCACCCTACTGGGATCTGCGCGCATCATCCGAAAATACATCACACAGTCCTAGACACTTGGGAAATGTTCGACTTGTGATTTTGTGAAACGACATCCAGCATATCTATCTTGTTTGCTGTGTCATAATAAAATAATAATAATAATAACTTTGTGTTGTCAAAGGCTTTCATGGCCGGGATCACAGGGTTGTTGTATGTTTTCTGGGCTGTGTGGCCATGGTCCAGAAGTATTCTCTCCTGACGTTTCGCCCACATCTATGGCAGGCATCCTCCGAGGTTGTGAGGTATGGAGAAACTAAGCAAGGAAGGTTTATATATATATCTGTGGAAAGTCCAGGGTGAGAGAAGAACTCTTTGTCAGTTGGAAGCCAGTTGTCAGTTGGAGGCGGGAAGGCCCAGGCCCAAAGGAGAAGGAGGTTGGGGGGGGGAGGGGTGGCGCCATCCTCCCGGGGGCTCGACTGCGCCCCTGGGACGATGGCGGCACAGGCAAATGCCTCCCTCGCGTGGTGGTTGGACCGCCTCTGGCCTTCATTAAACCGCTCAAAACATGCCAATTTCGGTGTGAATTTGAGCAACCAACACCATGATAGCCCCCATCACAGATATACTGCTTCTTTGCACTTTATTTTCCTCCCTATCCATTCTATCCCAAATCTTCTCAGGAAATCCTTTGATTCATGTCCATGCACTTTACTGAATGGTCTTAAAATTATGCACGCTTATATTGCACGATCCATTATATAATTATATTATATTATATTAATTATCCATCAGTGGTGATGCTTGTTTTACTACCTCACTTTCCTATAGTCATGATGGTAGTATACTGTATTTTGTGTTTTAACTGTATTTGAATTATTTAATTGTTTATTTTATCTTGTGTTGAAATTGTTTTTAGTTATTGATACTTGTTTTAACTTGTTATGTTATGTTTCTGTTTTGGGCTTGGCCCCCGTGTTAGCCGCCCCGAGTCCCTTCGGGGAGATAGAAAAATAAAGTATTATTATTATTATTATTATTATTATTATTATTATTATTATTATTAAATCACCATGATCCGGTACACTTCCTACCATCAGAAAATCTTCCTAATGTTTGGCTAAAATCTCATTCCTTGGTCCAGGTCATACTTAATAATTGATTTCTCCAGCTTTTGCATTTCTTCATGTTTACAACAATATTAAAGCCAAAGAGAGCGATAACACGAACATGTGGACTTTTACTAACTGAAAATTATTTATTTATTTATTCTCTTTATTTACAAATATTATTTTGTCTTATATTGATGGATAACTCTTCTGCGAATTCATCCCATGACATGTTTTAAAAAGGCCTTTAGCATCACATGCAAAATGTCCCTTTTAGCGGAGATGCTCGGTCCTTCTCCCTTTGATGCAGGTTGGGTTCAACTCTAGAGCCAATGCTGCTGAAATTTAAATACAAGTGTAAATTGAGAAAAGAGGACAAAAAAAAAAGTAATGAAAGATCGCTTTCTAAATCTTGAAAATATGTGTTAGGTCATATTGCTCGCTCATCCGTGTGTGTGCATTCCGTGATTCTCATTCAGTTCCCCCGGATTCTCAAACAAAGTGCCGAGTCCTAAAAAATATTTGGAACTATTACAAAGCATAAATTATAAATGTGTCAGGAAAATGGAAAATGGAGACCAGGGCCCGCTTAGAGCGCCAAATGATCTCGGCCATTATTCAACAATGATATGAAGATCTTCTCTCTCTCCCCCCCCCCCCTTCATTTCCTGTTAACAGTTCGCTCTGTTTGCTATCATCTCTAGCCCGGCACCGTGTCAATAATTACTAAATTAGCAGGACGCCTGTACAATTTCAGCTCAAGTGTTATTACTGACAAGTCAAACAAAGCGAGGGCTGATCGAAAAGATGGGACTCCATCTACTTATTTAAATGGGCCATGTTCGCCGAGGAAAGATTGAAGCCCCTTTCTGTTCAAAAGAATGATGGAAGGGACTGGTTTACATTTGAGCTGATTCAAGGACACGAAATCTAAAAGACGTGCTTTTCTTTCTTTCTTTCATGCAGAACTCTTTTCATTTTGAAAAGACAAAAAAAAATTGAAGGTTATTTATAAGAATCATGTTTGGTGGAAGATGTAATTAAATTTAAGAGGGGGAAAATGATCTCAAAGAAACAATGCTCTTTCCCCCAGGACAACCCAGTCTGCCTTGGAGTGCAAAGGTAAGGATTCTGGCTCCTCTGATCAATGCTGATGTATTAAGAAAGGATCTTTCTATCTCCCAGTTTGCAGCAAGGCATGGGCCAATGCTAACCAAAAATATTTGTAAAGTTATGCTTGTGATGTTTGGTCATTGGGTTTGCAGCGGAGGTTTCAAAATAAGAAGATAGCTGCTCTCTGTATAGGTTCAAAATATCTGAAAGTATGAGCCAGGATTCTTTACTGGCATTGCAAATTAAGTGGACTGCAAAAACTTGCATTGAATGGCACCTTTCTACAATCTGTCCAAGGCACGAAATGTGCACAGGGTCCATAACCAAACATATATGCACATGTATGCACACTGTGCACACAGGTATGATGTGTAATGCACATCCATGCATAACGGCACCATATGAAGAAGCTCCTTTCCACCATCATGCATTGAATGTGGACATTTGCATTGAATGCCACCTTTCTACAATCTATCCAAGGCACCAAATGTGCACCTGGTCCACAACCAAACATAATTGCACATCCATGCACACTGTGCACACAGGTATAACGTGTAATGCACATCCATGCATAACGGCACCATATGAAGAATCCCCTTTCCACCATCATGCATTGAATGTGGACATTTGCATTGAATGCCACCTTTCTACAATCTATCCAAGGCACCAAATGTGCACCTGGTCCACAACCAAACATAATTACACATCTATGCACACTGTGCACACAGGTATGATGTGTAATGCACATCTGTGCATATCGGCACCATATGAAGAATCCCCTTTCCACCACCATGCATTGAATGTGGACATCTGCATTGGACAAATAGGGCTCACTGCTTTCAGAGGCATTTATAAATATTAAAGACATCCAATGAATACTCAAAATTAAAAGTCTCTTTTAATGGGAGAAATTGGAAACATATTATACTATCTGATGGACCCCAACTGTAGGCATAAGTTGCTCTGTGGCTAGGACTCTGGGCTCTGGAGCACCAAGTTAAACATGACTCCAAGGTTGCAAAGAGCTCCAAAAGAATTGGAATTCCAAGGTGAGAGACAGGATGAAAAGTGTGGAATGAGGTTCAGTGTAAGCAAGTGTAAAGTGATGCACATTGGCACAAACATTCCCAACTCTACGTATTTATATATTGGGATCTGAGCTGTCAAAAACTGACTAAAACAAGCAGACGAAAAGTAAACAGAGTTGAGTAGATACATGGACAGTAAAAAATACTTTTAGATTAGTTAGACTTTTGAACAGTTTCTCCTGGTTGAACATCCCTATGAGTTGTGGATAAATTATTCTTTAAAAAACCACTTTTTCTGCACAGGAAACATACCCTTTTGTGGCGCACACACACAAAATGGAGGGAAGGGGATAGAAGAAAGAAATGTTCATTTTCTCTTGCAGTGGGAAGAAAACTAGAGTAATTATTTGTCACTGCATCTGAGGAGGAAATCACCATGGGTTGGCATAGAATTGACCCAGCCCTAAGAATGCACTAATTTTTTAAACAGAGGCTCTTTATTGTATAAGCTGTCTCCACTTTGTTGTGAGTTTGACAGACTTAAGCATGCAAATGCATTTAAAAATGAATGTCAGAGCTTGGTTGGGTTTACACCTGAAATAATAATCAGACAATCGCCCAAATGCCTTTAAAGCCCCTGCTATATCTCTGATTTTTCTGCCAAGATCCTGCCTCCATTCTTGATCTTCTGCTTTAGTTTAGCTGTTAATTTGCTTTTCATTTTAGCTTGTTATCTTTCTTAATTCGCATTCAGCTGGAGGCCTCATTTAAAAGTTGCAGTCATCTGTTACTGGTTAATTCTTGGGTCTCTTGGGACAGCTATGAAAGACTCCAGAAAGGGAAACTTTTATTAAATGTATTCAGAGGAGTAGAGTATGTATATTTCCCTTTGCCTTTCCAGATTCTGGTTAGAACTTCGTCTAGAGCAAGACCAAGCTTGGGCACTCCAGAAGTTTCAGGCTACAAGTCCCAATATCTCTTACCATCAGATGAGGTTGATGGGCAAGAAGAAAATGTCTTGAGGTTCAAAAGTTCCCATCTCCAGCATAAAGAATTGCATTGTCCCATGCAGAGAACATTGTGAAGTCCATCAACTGAGGTTCCTCCAGGCCACTCTTGATTCTGAAAAGACTTCTTATGGCCAAACTTTAGCACAAAGATGTCAATCGGATGCAGCAAAATAAAAGGGTTTTGGCAGGAAATAAAAAGGGAAATGGAGAAAATACTACAAATCAAATTTAGTACAAAACCAGAATATTTTTTATTAAGTATGGTTGATTTTCAAATGGACTCCAACACGGAAAAACTTTTCATATACAGTAGAGTCTCACTTATCCAACACTCGCTTATCCAATGTTCTGGATTATCCAACGCATTTTTGTAGTCAATGTTTTCAATATATCATGATATTTTGGTGCAAAATTCGTAAATACAGTAATTACTACGTAGCATTACTGCGTATTGAACTACTTTTTCTTCCAGATTTGTTGTATAACATGATATTTTGGTGCTTAATTTGTAAAATCATAACCTAATTTGATGTTTAATAGGCTTCTCCTTAACCTCTCCTTATTATCCAACATATTCGCTTATCCAACGTTCTGCCGGCCCGTTTATGTTGGATAAGTGAGAATCTACTGTATATGGTAACAGCCGCCAGGATATGTATCACCAAACTTTGGAAAGCTCAGGAAACCCCTACAAGAGAAAAATGGCTACTGAAGTTAATTGACATTAAAAACATGGACCTATTAACTCAAAAAGTTTCACAGAATATTTCGTCAAGACAATGGACGGACTGGAACAAACTGAGACAATACCTGTCAAGAATTAATATTGAGTTGTTATGATCTATGACTTATGTTTGTAGCAACCCTTAGACTTCTGGTGATTTATACTAGTATGCCGAGAATCATGGTTGTCTAGAGATAGATTCATGAAGCAATGCAGAGGAGCTGGAAGTGGAGGAGGGTTTGTTTTTTTTTTTTTTTTCCTATCGTTTCTATCATTCTTGATATGTTTCTTGTTTTTCTTTTGCTTCTTTTTTATGTATATGTAAAATCATAAATAAAATATATATTTAAAAAAAAGATGTCAATCGGAAACTTAAGTTGAACCTCTTTCCTAGGCCACACTGAGCCCAGAGCAAGTTCTGTTAAGGAAAAACAGAACATTTTATCAAGATGAATGATTTTCATTCAAAAAAAACAAAACAAGAGTACGAAGTCAAGCTTGACCTGGTAATGGGTTGCACTCCTTGATTTACTGCAATACACAGAGCATGCAGCTGCCTTTGAAGTAAAGGTAAAGGTTTCCCCTGATGTTAAGTCCAGTCGTGACCAACTCTGGGGGTTGGTGCTCATCTCCATTTCTAAGCTGAAGAGCCGGCATTGTCCATAGACATCTCCAGGTCATGTGGCTGGCATGACTGCATGGAGCGCCATTACCTTCCCGCTGGAGCGGTACCTATTGATCTACTCACATTTGCATGTTTTCGAACTGCTAGGTTGGCAGGAGCTGGGGCTAACAGCGGCACTCATTCCGCTCCCGAGATTTAAACCTGGGACCTTTTGGTCTGCAAGTTCAGCAGCTCAGCGCTTTAACACACTGTGCCACCAGGGGCCCTTTGAAATATGCTCATAAATGTCAACTATCCAATCATATAAAGAAATGGGCATGTACATCTTACCTTTTAAACCAATTCCTAGACAATTTACAATACTAAATCAAAAGTACAATTAAAAAAATTAAAACGTGTTAAGCTATGGAGTTTTTTTTAAAGCATACTCCAAAATCTACAAGAAGCAGAATGTCATATACATTACCACATTTAAGTTACACTATCCCAGATATGGTGAAATATCTATTCACGTGTGATGTGGTTAACAAACAGGGAGAACAAACAGGGGGAATCTCCATGGTCCGCTCAGCCAGTTTGGTGTGTTACAAATAGCAACATTTACCATTCTGATTACCAAGACTGGAGCATCTCAGACCATGAATCATGAGGGTCAAAAATTGAGAGTTTTGGGCAGCCCTTATGATGCCATTGGCACCTTTTTATAAAAATTGCAGGCCCCAGGCTAAGACCTTGTTTGATAATCCATCCTTGATTGCAGCAACTCTGATCTTTGTCATCAGGAAGACAACAAACAAACCAGCACACACTTGACACTTTCACAACCTTCTTAGGAGTGTGCAAGACCTTTTTGAGTGAACATACACCATATTCCCCTCAAAGAAGAATGTTGGGTGAGGATACAGATCAATAACTCTATTTTTGACCCTGCAAAAAGAAAATATTTCAGCAACCTTAGTTACCAATGTATCAAGAAAGAGAAAAGTGAAGGGAAAAGGAAGGAAAGAAGGACTGGAACACAAACCATTGCAAGATCTCTTGACAGCTATTGTTGAATTCGAGTCTTTCAAGAATATAGAATCTATATTATGTCTTTTGAAAGGAGAAGGAAAAAAGTATTTTCGCAAGCTAGGTGAAAAGAAACTCATCTGGGAGAGAAGCCGAACACATTTCCTCCACTTGGAGGTCAAGGGAACAACATTATTAGTATCTGGTTGTTGGAAGAAGAGCTTCTATAATGCTTGCAAGGAGGATCATATCCATATGGGTGAATGTCATCAAATGAACTCTCCATTCAGATGTATGGTGAGACCTTGGTGGTACTTCAGGGACCTAGGAGAAGAGAATTAAAAGGAGAGAGATTTCTGTATAAGGAAAATGGTTAATCTGTTATACTCAGGGCACATCTACACTGTATAATTAATGAATGTTGATGCCATTTTAATTGCCATGGCTCAATGCTCTGGAATCATGAGTATTGTCATGCTGTCCATCTCTACCTCTCTGGTGAGGTGCATTACATTTTCCTTTATGCATTTTCATCTACCTTTATACTGCCCTTTCCTACCTATGGGGGAACAGGGCATCTGACAATAAAATCAAAACAATACTGATAAAAGCCCACCATTAAATTATATAAATGGTTCCAAACCATTTATAAAATGTATCAATTAAAAAAACATGTTAGATCCCAGTCAGCCAGGGCACCAAGACCTGCAGTGGTCCAGGACTTGCACTTTGACACAGATAATGCTAAGGGTTATACTGACATTACACCCTACACGGAGGGGCATTCACAGCTGCAGGTGCCCGAAGATATTGTCTCTGGAGACTTACTAATTGGAGAAGATTCTTCTGTTCCTCCCTCGCAGATAGAGCCAGATGTGGCAGAGATGCCGGGGAACGGGGTTTGTAATCGTTGAGATTTTGTAACTAGAGAAAGAAGTGCAAAACAAGAAATTCGCCGGACGCAGAGACTGGCAAATAGATGGGATAATGGTCAGTGTTCCCTTGGGAAAGTTTTGGGAGTTTGTACTCTCTAAATTCTGAACAGTCCAGAATCTGTTAAAAGTGTTTTGCTCTGTAGATTTCCTTGCGGTGTCAACGTTGTTTTCTTGGAGAGAGGTTTCTCCAGCTCCAGCTCCTGTTTCCAAGCCAAGTATTCCAGTTCCAGTCAGGCCGTGCCGTGCCGCAACTCTCAAGTAGACCTTGACTTTACTTCAGTTGTTATTCTTGTTCCTGTTTCAAGATTGCCTCAGTTTTGACAACTTTGCTGCCTTGATCGCAACGAAGTATTTCCAGTGGATTGAACTCTGTTTCCTGACAGCCTTATTTCCCTATTTTAACTCATGGACTTTGATTTCTTGGGAGAGCTATAAAGTTCTCATCATGGATTATAATATTGGACCTTTCCCTTCACCCATTTGGAACCATCATTGACTTTCTAAAAAGAACTATTCCTTACTCAGACTCTATACCTAATTTCCTTTGGATTTATAATTGTTTTAATAAAGATATAGTGTGCTATATTGGCTCTTGTTTGGTTTTCGAGTGCTCAAGCTGCCTTGGGGTGCAACAAAACAAGACGTATAGAGAATGCAACACAGAAACGCTGTCTCTCCAAAATAGGGATGGGCAAAGCACAATTCCTGGGCCACATGCAGCAACTAGACCCCAATTTTATGTTCTCTGAAGCCACTTAACAGTTCCTCTAAGGCTTATATGTAAAAATGTTGAATATTTCAGGCGTTATTTGCCCTAAAATTGCTCATAGTCCCTACAGATCCCAAACTAGGTTTTCCCAATCACTCTCAAAATGGCAACAGGAGAAAATGCATCTTCGCTTCCTGTGACCATTTTGTGCAAGTTCACAGAAATCCATATCTTCCATTTTCCTCCTTAGATGTATCTGGGCTTGTCAGGTGTCTGTGTGGCCCATGTGGAAGAGTAGATCTCGGTGGGAAAAATCGGCTCCCATCCCTCATGCTCATCTTGAATAGCCAGTTACCACAGAGCTGCCAAAATGAGAGGACTTTATGGAGCGTGCCAGTCAAGCCCAGTGGCAGGGGAGTACCAAAGCCTGCAAGCAGCCACCAAGAATATCCTGTTCCATTTCTATTCTTCAGATGTCCCTGTGAGTGCTGTAAAGGGGACTTGCCTGAAAATCTCAAAATCCGGGCATGCTCATTTGGGAGAAGACCACTCTTCAGATAACCTGGTTCTGAGCTGCAGGACTTTTAAAAAAGAATTATAACAATGATGAAGTCATACAAATATGCTACCTCACCTTGTAGGCTTCCAATGTTCATCTCAGCAATCCTCACAATATCTAGGCCTTCATGTGCATGTACATGTTGAATTTCCCCCACAAGACTATACTACTGTGAGCAATCTCTGCTGGGATTCTGGTAAGATTAACTGAAGTTCACCGAGCCCGGTGGACGCAAAGAACTGCTAGGATTGATTTGGGGTTTTTTTTTTTGGGGGGGGGGTGGTGGTGGTATGTATCTGCATTTCTACTTGCAGTTTGGGATTCCACTTTTGGAGATGACTATTGGGACTGCCATGTGAAGCACTTGCATGTCCAGGCATGCCATAACAGCTATAGACTTGACAGTTGTGCGTTGGTAAAATAACAGTGAATTGAGTTATTTGTCTCAGAGCAAATATTACATGTAAGTAATTCAGATCACACTCCAGCCAAGGTTCTTGAGAGGTTTGTTCACTAGCATCCAGAAACACCTGGAACAGAAAAGAATAGATACAGGAGAATAAGGTTAAGATCCTTTATAAGGCTTGCATGATGTGAATTTCTGCATGTCAAGTCCACATTGACTGAACTAAGCTATGCTTGTGTTGAATATTGATACTGCACAGCTGAAAATACACAAAATGTACAATCAAATGTACAATAAAGTGCTCAGTCCCAACTGTTTGCACACATTACATCAGTAAGAATTTGATCTTTAGATGCGGTCCATTGGAATTCATTGATCTAAATTCTATTTTCATACTAAAGGTAGAGTAGAGTCATAAAATTGATTGAGATTTACAGTGTTCTTTCACTTATCACTGGGGTTAGGTTCCAGGACTACCCGTAATAAGTGAAAATTCGTGAAGTAGGGACACTATATTTATTTTAATATTTATACATTATTTTAGTAGTTATACACTATTTTAAATCTTTATCAACCAATTGTGTGTTGATAAATCGCTTCCTCTTCTCCCGTTGCCGCTTGGGCTCCTTTCCTCTCCCTTTGGCTTCTCTTTCCTCCCTTCCTTAGGCTGTAAATTGTAATTTTTATGATTTATAATAGTCTGTTTATTGAAAAACCGTGAAACAGCGAATCCGCGAAAAGTGAACTGCGAAGTAGTGAGGGAACACTGTACTTCTGTGTTGAGTAACCATCCAGCAATTGATTCACTGGTCAAACCAATAGAATTTGGGGCTCTGACACCACTAATTTCACAGGCCAGAAGGTTACACAAATGCACTGCATACTTTTCAAGCAAACCCTTTTCAATTTCTTCACCTTTGAATGATAAATCATTGAGAACAAGTTGCTTCCTAAGATGATATTTATGTTTGCTCTCATGCCTCCACTCCCACCAACAGATTCACTTCTGATAATTGCACTGGAAACAATTCAGAAAACCGCAAAAGTATTTTTTGATGGTAACATCACCTTGTAGAGTGAGCCATTACTGCTCCGTTTCAAGAATGCTTGAAGTTTTCAATGCACTTCAAGAAAACCTCTCTTCGAGAGCTTTGACAAAAGCGTTGAGGGCCAATATTCCATGTAATTAGGCCATTTCCGCCAAATGGGACAATTCAAAGAGTAGCATCTTTGAAGCACTATATTCCTCCCCCACAATGTTCAAAAGAAGGAAGAAGATGGATCTTTCATGTTTATCTAATATGGAGTGAAAGGCAAGTGGACGTTGATAGGTGACCTATAGAAATCTCTCTTCTGTCTTCTGCAGAAGGCATCTTATGGACATTTCTTTTTTTGCCTTGATGGAAAACTTTACCTCTCAATGGTGGCAACTTGAATCACAAAGTGTGCTTCTTTTTTTGTCAAGGGACATGGGTTGGGAGAACTTTAAAAAAGGAGTCAGACATCTAAAATGATCTCCCTTTTGTGGCATTTCCTTTAAAACCTATGGGTTTTAAGCTTACTTAAAAAAATAAATCAAAGGTCTTTGCCACCTGAAACTAAATTGAATATAATTGGATACTTGTATGTCAAAGCACTTGGGCACGTAAAGGCAAGTATCTGCACATCAATGGGATGGCAACTGGGTCAGAAGATAACCTATCCTTTCTCTCTGTGTGTGTAAGAGACATCTTCTCAGGCTTCTTTGGAAAATCCAAGAAAACCTTTAGTAAGATGTACAAGCAACATGAATGTATCTTATTAAGAGGTTGTTTATAATGATGGACTCTCCAACTGACCAATTTATCTAGAGTGGTCTTCCATCAAAGACAGAACCAAGAGCAGGAAACAGATATTCAGAATGTTTTTAGTGGTCTTGAGTACACAATTGCCAATCTGTATATCAAATACTGTTAGCAGAAAGATTAACTTCTTTTTTCTTGATATTTGTAATGTCTCCCAAAACATCAATCAACAAGTTCCCCCTTCTCCTCTTCATTGTTTCTTTTCATGAACCAGGTGACCCCAGCAGGTCCAGGAGCCAATTCTCAGTTCTGGTCCTTCTACAAATTAGAAAACCTGAAAAATGTTAGGGAGACCCATCCACTTAGAATAATAATTTTTAAAAATCTCAGAGTTGGAAGGGATGGCAAGGATCATTTAACTCACTCCCTGCTATCCAGGAATGCATTATTGTATTATTGATGCATTATTGAAAGATGTCTATCCAACCACTGTTTAGAGAGACTTCCAAGGAAGAAGAGTACATGACCTGCTGAGATAGTCATTTACACTGTCAAACAGTTTCTTATTGAAGTTCTGTCTATTGTATCTATTGTAACAAGGAAAATGATGCTTTGCTTTATTGTGTATTTATCTGTTGTCTCGCTTCATGATTATATATATCCATACCTTGATGAAATCCTTTGAGTGTATCTATAGACATGGTGTAGCGACTTCAGGAAACAAGGTTTCAAATCCCTGCTCAGTCATGGAAACCCACTCAGTGACTTTAGGGAAATCACAGTCCCAGCAGCCTCAGAGAAAGGCAAGGAAATCTCCCTTTGAATAAGCAGGTTCCAGATCTGAAGACACAAACATACTGAGCTGGAGCCCTATTTTATGTCCTACAGAAAAATGAGGCTACATGTGGGAGCTGGGCAAAGGCACCCGAGAGAGTGGAGTGGGCCTTTTGGGAACCATTTAAGGAAAACAGCTCCCATTCTCCATCTCTCCTATCTTGGTGTTGACCTACCTACCCCTGCAGCAGCATGAGCCAGACTGGTTGCCTAGGGGCCATGTAGGCCCCCCCCCTTGTTAAAGGTTTTTGGTTTTTTTGCCTACCCCACAGTGTGAGCTGGGGACAGGGGAACTGGCTTTGGTCACGGTATGTGATTAGGATCTGGTCATTGGCAAATTTTTGTGGATACAGAAATTGGTGAACACCCTTGGCACCCCTTTAAGGTGGAAGGGAGTCCTCTGGAATCACCTCTTCAGGTTTTAGGTCTATATTTGTATATCTTAAGTTGTATGGAATTGCTTTTAGTATAAGCTGCTTTGAGTCTCCTTATGGAGAGAAAAAGTGGGATATAAATAAACATAAAAGGTAAAGGTAAAGGTTTCCCCTGATGTTAAGTCCAGTCGTGACCGACTCTGGGGGTTGGTGCTCATCTCCATTTCTAAGACGAAGAGCCGGTGTTGTCCATAGACATCTCCAAGGTCATGTGGTCGGCATGAATGCATGGAGCGCCGTTACCTTACCGCCGGAGCGGTGCCTATTGATCTACTCACATTGGCATGTTTTTGAACTGCTAGGTTGGCAGGAGCTGGAGCTAACAGCGGCCGCTCACGCCGCTCCTGGGGTTTGAACCTGGGACCTTTCTGTCTCCAGCTCAGTGCTTTAACACACTTCGCCACCGGGGTTCCTATAAATAAACATAGCAATAATAATAATAGCGACTGAGAAGGTTGGGCTAGAGACTCTTCTTTGGGGTGGCCCTCAGTCTTACTCCCCCAATCTTGGGGCTCTGGACTTGGGAAGTGGGAGACCTTGGGAAGCCTTCCAAGTGCAGGAAGTCTGGGAAGCAACCCATGTTTGGATTTACCTTGGAGCTCAGGTGTCTTTGCCCAAGTTAAATGATGGGAAGGTTAAGAAGATACCTGTTGCTGTCACCTTTTCTACATCAGTACACTCTCCTCCTGTTTTTGGTTATGGATATCTCTGGTTCACAATAAGTAATAATAACTCGCTGAATAAAGATGGCCCAGTTTACTCAGTGTTGTGGTGTGGTCTCCTTATTTCACTGGTGGGTCATCAAATATTGGCAAAAAGAACTCCACAACGGATTTTTTTTTGGGTCACCATAAGTCAGAAATGAATTTATGGCATGCAACAACAACAACAGACTGAAAGGCATTGGGGTTTGTATTAATACATCATTTATGAATTGAGCACCTTGAGACATTGCTCCTAAATGTTCTTGATTATATTCAATGCTTCCCAGTTTTTGTTTTCTCCAGCAAAATCAGGAAACACCATCTTACAAAAATAATCAGGAAAGTAAAGCATTTTAAGCTCATTTGTTTAATGCTTTTTTTGTTGGGGAAGGGGGCAGAATATTTTTGAGGGTTAAATGCATACTTTTTAAAAAGCCACCCAAAATTTGGCATCTAGTCTCTTTGATTGTTTGTTTCTGGGCCGCCATCCTCTCCCCTTGCCCGACAGTGTGCTATATAGATTTCCTAAATGCATGCAAATGTATCCAAGATGTCTCATTTTGTTATCAATTCCCCCAAGTGCTCCCATTCTAATCATCAACTAATTGTCTTGGTGCTCTATTGACAACTTGCCCACCTCTTTGCTAATTTCTGCTGACATGATGGAGGCCCCGAAGAAGGAGGTTAACCTTTCAGCATCCATTGAAGAACCACAGGTTTGATGACGATTGATTGACCTGGCCTCTCGTGTTGGAATAAAACCTCATCAGCTTTCTAGGTGACTTGGGTAATGGGGCGTTCTTAATTGACAACAGGTAGTTGAATGGCAGAAGAGTTGTCTGCTTTCTCTTCCTTATGAAAAGGAGTGGTAAATTAGGGGATCTGTCATACAGGTCAAAAGATGCAAGATACATGGAGTGTCCACATAACCCCTGAATGAGCCTTCAACTCTGACAATGTCTTGAAGTGTGGAAAATATAGTTTTACAGAGCAGTGATAGGACTATACTAAGGATGTCTAACTAGCCACTATAGTCTCTGCCTGGAGCAGAAATGATCCAGAAAAGCCACAATACTGTATGTATAATTGCTGTGGCACCATATTAGTGTTGTCTACATGGTCCAACCAGGCTAAGACCATAACAGTCACGTTGGTCTTTCACCTTACCCTCCATGTCACCACTATTACTCCCAACCAGTCATGGAGTTCCATCCAAACTCATGACTATTGCAGGCTCCTTATTCTGACATTAGCAGAAGTGCCTCTGCAACCAGGAAGAAGGAGGAGTAGAACCTTCTCAACTTCTTCCTATTTATGAAGCTTCATCCAAGTTCCTGATGATCGCACGCTCCTTGTTCTGACATTTGCAGAAGTGCCTCCGCAACCAGGAAGAAGGAGGACAAGAACCTGTCCAATTTCTTCCTGGTCATGGAGCTTCATCCAAGCTCCTGATGATTGCAGGCTCCTTGTTCTGACATTAGCAAGTGCCTCCACAATCAAGAAAAAGAAGGGGGAGAATCTCCTCAACTTCTTTCTGGTCATGCAAGTGCTCTGCTGATGTTAAAACAGGACTCTATCGACATCAAGGACCTACAAGAGATCTGTGTCCTGCTAGGAGTGGTGGTGGTAGAAATACAGGTGTGATCCTTTCCCAATTCACCGCACTGTGTCGTATCTGGACAGTGGATCAGATTGCCTGGAAGCTGAAGGAGACTCCATAACACATATATTCTGACACTGAAGTCTGGCCCTTATTCTGTGACACAGTCTGGTAGAATCCCCAAAACTGGAGGAATTGCTTGATGAGCTTTTTCAGTTAAAGGACATCTTTTGTAGGGATGGACTCTTTGTGATGCAGTAGGTCAAACTAAGCCTGTCATTCATTGATACAAGGAGGATCAATGAAGTGAACAACTTGCTTTCCCTGCCGGGCAATAATGAGAGTTGGGGAAATGTCATCCTTACCATCACCTTCCAGAGAGTGGTGCTGGATGCAACAGGGATGGGCAATCACTAGTATGCAAATGTTGGAGTGCTGATGGTTAGCAACATTTTTAAAAATATCAATAGTTCATGCCCAGGTTGAGGACTCCCAAATGAGACCATCTATGTGAGTGCATTCACACTGTAGAATTAATGCAGTTTAATACCACTTTAACTACTATGGCTCAATGCTATGGAATCCTGCAATTTGTAGCACTCTTGGACAGAGAAGTGTATACAGCTACAGCTCCCAGGACTCCACACCATTGAACCATGATAAAGTGGTATCAAACTGCATTAATTCTAGTGTAGATGCATCGTATGTCTCTACTGCTGTCTCTCTATTCTCTTTGGATTGTCCTGCAGGAGGAGTCAGTTGATGTCATCTGCAATCTGTCTCCCTGGCTGCCGTTCCATTTATGGATTTATTTGGTGAGATTCCTGCAATTTTTTTGCCTGTCTGGGAGTGAAAAATCATGGACTATTGACAGTCTCAGCTTGGCTTTGCTGAGCAGATCATACGCTTTGCAACCCAGCTGCTTTGGAGAGGTCTTTGAGTGCCGCCTCAGTAGCAGCTTCAGGATTAAGCAATGTCACAGAAACCATCCATACATACCTTTTGCAAAATGGTCCCACCTTGCTTAAATGATGCAAGTTGCCGGAATTAGCTTCCCTGATTGAGCATGCCATGTACCTTCTTACGGAAATTTGATTTTAAAATAAAATGCATTACCTGATTATCTCTTTTCCGAGTGATTCATTTTTAATACAATTAACATACAGGAGGAGCCGCACCTTTCATTGGAGAAGATGCAGACATCCCTGTTTTTGACCATTTGACATTTTCTCACTGATGCTTCAATCTGCAATTGCAATAAGTTCTCATTTGGCAAATGCTGTTCCTTCCCCAGCTCTATGAGCCACCGGGATTTGCAGCAACGGTCCAGGGCAGGGTTCATACATTTATTTACTCGTGATATTTTTATGCAGCTTAATAAGGAAAGTTCTCTGGGTGCTTTGCAATAAAAGTTAAAAGCAATTAGATATAAATGTAGGAGTATTTTTTTTAATCCCTACAATGTAAAATCAGCAACATCAGAGAAGACTGAATAAACAGAGCTTATATTTCCTCTATATGGCAGCCTCTCTCTTGCCCAAGAGAGGAAGAGGAAGAAGAGCAAAAGAGGGAGAAAATTGTGGAGCAGAGATGGGGCTTATGCTCCCCTTCCTTGGTCCTGATTTGAAAGCAATTCTCCAGTCTTTATTTAATAACAAATAATAAAAATAAGTTTATTCATACCCCGCCTCCATCTCCCCCGAAGGAGACTCGGAGCGGCTTACATGGGCCAAGCCCGGATAAAAACAATAACAATATAAAATACATCAATAGACAAAAACATACACAATTATAAAATTTAAACATTAATGAAATAAAAAACAGACTTAATAAAACATGAAATTAAAAACAAGGTTGTAATAATAGACTGGGTAAAGTGCACCTTGTAAACTCGAGGCAACTGATAAAGTGCTACAGATTCGTAGGAGAGTGATTTGGGATGGAAGAAACCCTGAGTCAATGATAAATTAACCAGGAAAAAGTGCAACCAGTGCAGAAATCTATGTTTATCAGTGTTTCTCAACCGGGGGGGGGGGGGGTCACCAAAGTCCATCAGAAAACATATATTTCTAATGGTCTTAGGAACCCCTTTGGCAGAGAAGGCTGAAGATCTCTCCACCTGCCCTCTTCCTTTTTGGAAACAGATGCCAAATTCTTCCACCAAAAGCCTTCTTCCTGGTGTGACTGGATACAGGGAGAACTACAATTACCATCATGTTGGGTCAATCCCCCCAAACTCCACCAGTATTCAATGTTGGTCACACTGGTGCCAAGTTTGGTCCAGATCCATCATTGTTTGAGTCCACAGTGCTCTCTGGATGTAGATGAACTACAACTCCAAAGTGCAAGGTCAATGCCCACCAAACCCAGTATTTTCTGTTGACCAGATCTGTGTGCCAAGTTTGGTTCAGTTCCATCATTGGTATTTGATTGTATGTTAACTATAAATCCCAGCAACTACAACTCCCAAATGATGAAATCATTTCCTCCCCAACCCCACCAATATTCAAATTTGAGCGTATTGTGCCAAATGTGGTCCAGTGAATGAAAAGACATCCTGCATATCAGATATTTACGATTTATAACAGGAGCAAAATGACAGTTATGAAGTAGCAACGAAAATAATTTTATGGTTGGGGGTCACCACAACATGAGGAACTGGATTAAGGGGTTGCATCATTAGGATGGTTGAGAATCACTGATGTACCATATATACTCGAAGATAGGCCGGGAGGCTGTTGCTTGCAATATATGATATATTTATCTCCTCCTCTTCCCCTCCCTTATCAGTGTTTACTTTTCCAAAGCCTCCCTCACTCTTAACCAAGGGAATATTTTGAACAGGGAAAGAAGCCCTTGCAAGTAAGGAAGAAGAATATATATATATTCCCATTGATATTATAAAAGTATTTTCCCCTGAAATATTTGTTAATCTCTGCTACAGATATATAGGCATTTCCCCCTGCAAGCCTTTGCAATCCCTATGTACCTTTATATTTGTATCTATCTATCTACATCAATTTTATATATGAATTTCCCCCTCATATATTTGCAAGTCTTTGCAAATCCTATACAGATACAGACCCAAAACACAGAGCAATGGATTCAAGCTACAGGAAAAGAGACTCCACATAAACATCAGGTAGAATGTGTTGTCGAAGGCTTTCATGGCCGGGATCACAGGGTTGTTGTATGTTTTCTGGGCTATATGGCCATGTTCCAGAAGTATTATCTCCTGACATTTCACCCACATCTATGGCAGGCATCCTCAGAGGTTGTGAGGTATGGAAAAACTAAGCAAGGAAGGGAAGTCCAGGGTGAGAGAAGAACTCTGTCAGTTGGAAAGCCAGTGTGAATGTTGCAGTTAATCACCTTAATTAGCATTGGAAAAGTTCATCTCCTGGCTATTTCTGCCTGGGGGCATCCTTTATTTTATTTACAGTATTTATATTCCATCCTTCTCACCCCGAAGGGGACTCAGGGCAGATTACAATGAACACATAAATGGCAAACATTCAATGCCAACAGACAAACAACATATATAGACAGACACAGAGGCATTTAACATCTTTTTCAGCTTCACGATTCCGGCCAGAGGGGGAGCTGTTGCTTCACTGTCCAGTAGTGACTGTACTTCCTCATTCCATTCCTCATGTTTTGCTGGCAGTTTTATGACGTTGTAAATTAGTTAAATTAGCCTCCTGCATAAAGTGTACCTAAATTTCCCTAATTGACAGATGCAACTGTCTTTCGGGGCTGCATCGGTCAACAGCAAGCCGGGCTATTTAATGGTCGGGGGCTTAACCCGACCCGGGCTTCGAACTCATGACCTCTTGGTCAGTAGTGATTTATTGCAGCTGGTTACTAGCCAGCTGCGCCACAGCCTGGCCCTTTGTTCAGAGTCATTAGCTGCCCTTGGGACTCTTCTGTTTTCAGAGTGTTGCTTCTTATTTACTGTTCTGATTTTTGAGTTATTTTTAATACTGGTAGCCAGATTTTGTTCATTTTCATGGTTTCCTCTTTTCTGTTGAAGTTGTCCACATGCCTGTGAATTTCAATGGCTTCTCTGTGTAGTCTGACATGATAGTTGTTGGAGTGGTCAAGCATTTCTGTGTTCTCAAATAATATATTGTGTCCAGGTTGGTTCATCAAGTGCTCTGCTATGGCTGATTTCTCTGGTTGAGTGAGTCTGCAGTGCCTTTCATGTTTGGGCGAGTCAAAGAAAGGTAGAATTTCCTGATCGAAAGAGCTGTTTGACAGTGTACTTTGAGGTCTCAGAGTATGGTTGAATCTCATTGACAGAGACTCGATGGCTATCTGTCGGGAATGCTTTGATTATATATTCCCGCATGGTTAAAGGGGGTTGGACTGGATGGCCTTTGGAGTCTCTTCCCACTGTGCAATTCTAACTCAGCCAAGAAACAAAGTATGAGATGAATGATCAGTGATGAGAGGGGAGAGAGAGAAGAAACACGCTCAACAGAGAATCAGAACAACTGGAAGAGAAGCCTACATGAATTAGGACCACAACACAAACAGATAGATAAAGAAATAGACATCCTTTTGAAATCTTCACTCAACTGAATGTTGTGCGTCTATCATGAAAAGGTTCGAAATGAATCCTTTATGCATGTAAATTTGGTCTTTTCCCTAACAATACCCGATGCCGTCTTGATTTATAACTTCTCCACCTAAATAATTAATAGTTTCCTGTCTTAAAACGGCTGCCAATTTGATGTTCAGCTGTATGCTATTTAACTTTGTAATTAATCTTTCCAACAAGTGAGATTCATTTTTCCATATCAAAGTATATCTGGTACATATATTATAGCAACCATAGGAAAAATCTTTCTTCTCTAAACCACCCGGAGCATTTGTGACAAGGGTAGTCGGGAAACTATGAATGGTGAGAGCTCTGAAGGATTGCTTTCCCTTTTTTGACACTTTGCTGCTTTTATTTTACTTGCGGTGTGCCAAAGGTCTTGGGGATAGAGACCAAATCATGAGACCATCCAAATCTTATTGGACTACAAGTCCTATGAGTCTTAGCAACAAAAACAAAAATGTTAGAAGCCAACAGCATATTTGTATTGTATGCTGATGCTTTTACGTTGAGCTGCTTTGAGTTTCCTTCAGGAGAGATAAAGTGGAGTAAAAATAACAACAACAACAACAACAACAACAACAACAACAACAACAACAACAACAACAAGTTCTTTGTTAGAACATTACCAATGTCAGTTGCTACTAACCTAGCGATTTTATTCGAAGCGTTTAATGCCAGTGCTAATGCTTTTTGCTTTTGCTTTTTGGTGTGTTTCTTTGCCAAGTACTTTTGCATTTTTATATCGCCATTTGTTCAGTTTTTTCCCTTTATTATATAAATATGGACATTTTAGCTTTGTTTTTGTTTTTTGGCTTTCTCTCTCTCTCTCTCTCTCCCTTTTTGATCCTTTTTAAATCTCAGTTTTCCTGCTTTCTATACAATCAAATGTTCTCACTCTTTTGATGTTAATTTACTCTATCTTATAAGGTAAAACTTCAATAAAAATATATTTAAAAAGAAAAAAGAAATAATAATAATAATAATAATAATAATAATAATAATAAACCAAAATGCAGACTGTGCAAGGAAACCGATGAAACGATTGATCATATCCTCAGCTGCTGTAATAAAATTGCACAGACAGACTACAAACAGAGGCACAACTATGTGGCCCAAATGATTCATTGGAACTTATGCCTCAAGTACCACCTCCCAGCAGCAAAGAACTGGTGGATCACAAACCTGCAAAAGTATTGGAAAATGAGCAAGCAAAGATACTGTGGGACTTCCGAATCCAGACTGACAAAGTTCTGGAACACAATACACCAGACATCACAGTTGTGGAAAAGAAAAAGGTTTGGATCATTGATGTTGCCATCCCAGGTGACAGTCGCATTGACGAAAAACAACAGGAAAAACTCAGCCGCTATCAGGACCTCAAGATTGAACTTCAAAGACTCTGGCAGAAACCAGTGCAGGTGGTCCCGGTGGTGATCGGCACACTGGGTGCCATGCCAAAAGACCTCAGCCAGCATTTGGAAACAATAGACATTGACAAAATTATGATCTGCCAACTGCAAAAGGCCACCCTACTGGGATCTGCGCGCATCATCCAAAAATACATCACACAGTCCTAGACACTTGGGAAGTGTTCGACTTGTGATTTTGTGATATGAAATCCAGCATATCTATCTTGTTTGCTGTGTCATAATAAAATATAACAATAATAATATAATAATAATAAACATCACACAGTCCTAAACGCTTGGGAAGTGTTCGACTTGAGATTTTGTGATACAAAATCCAGCATATCTATCTTGTTTGCTGTGTCATACTATGCCGTTGTGTCAATAATAATAATAATAATAATAATAATAATAATAATAATAATAATTTGGAGAAAGCGATTCTCATTGCTGCATTAAGTCTATCTGCAACAGTAAATTTGACACACAAATAGGAATTTGGTAAATCAATATTGAGTCATTGGGTTTACTCTAATTAGAACTACATTTTGGCCCAAGTTTTGTTGATTCAGACAAAGGTTGCCTGAATGAAAAATGGATATGGCTCCTCTGGATATGGTTGTGTCAGAAAGGAAATTTCAGCAACTGTTTCTTGTTAATCTTGGGTGTGTCTACACTGTAAAATTAAAGCAGTTTACACCACTATGGCTCAGTGTTGTGCAATCCTGGAGCTCTGATGCTTTATTCCTTATAATTGACCTTGTCTACCTTGAAGTCTTGTTTACTGCTATTTGAATCCTTGATGGAGTATATTGATTTGGATTTGCACTCTGCTCCCCAGATTTGAACCACCAACCTTCTGCTAAGTAGTTTTAACCCACTGTGCCACCGGAGGTATTCAAGTTCATACTGCCATATAGTCCAGTTCAAAGCAGATACTCTGCATTATCTACTTTGATAATCTGGATTATATGGCAGTGCACCTCAGAGAGCATGAAAGTCACAGTCGCTGGCAGGTATATCTCTTTTTGCATCATATACCTGGTGCTGTCATTCACATCCCCATATGCACAAGGAGGAAGATAAATAGCATTAACATTTGCAGCCGTTTGCAATCACCCTTGGGCTGGCTTTGGCAACCAGTTGATTTGATGACATATGAAAAGAACCTGATCCTTCCGTATGAATCAGCCTGGTTCTTTGGGAAATTGAGTGTGCCCTTGTTATTATTTCAGAAAATATTACTCTACACTACGGGCCGTGTTGAAAAACACAGCCGAAATTACTCCCTTCCTGGAATTCTTCCCTTGCTGTGATCAAATCAAATTGCGTTTGGGACCTAAGTGAGAAGAGAAAAGAGGATTTGTTCTTCAATCGCAAAACAAACTTCCTGCTCATTTGCGAATTTCCCTGGCAAATGACAAACGTGCAGTTTGGAAAACTCCTAATAGGTTTCTCCATCAAGTTCTTGAAAGAAGCTGTTAAGATCAACACCATTACAAACCGCAGCTCCCCCCCCCCCCACCCCCCCAAAGGGCTATTAGACTGGTTCATATTTTCCTGCTCATTTGTACTATTTCATGAATATTCTGCTTTGAATAATTGCGGCTTCCTCCAGCCTGTATCTACACTGCCGAATTAATGCAGAATGTATGCCCACCATGGCATAATAATAATAATAATAATAATAATAATACTTTATTTATACCCCGCCACCATCTCCCTGTGGGGACTCGGGGCGGCTCACAATGTTACAAAAGTAGCAGCGCAAATACATTAACAATATACACAGTTTAAAACACAATAAGATAATATAACAGAAGTTAAAACAAAGGTTTATACAACAGTAATAATTCAATGGAATCATGGGAGATGTAGTTTGGTCGCAGTAGCTCTTTTTGGCTGGTTCTGCACTAACCATATAATGTAGTTTGAACTGCATTGGACTGCATTATATGATCAGTTCCAACTGCATTATATTTTTCCACACGGACCATATAATGCAGTTCAACCAGCCCATCTACATTACTATGTAATCCAAATTCTGAATCCAGATTATCTGCTTTGATCTGGATTATATGGCAGCTTTATTTTTTTACTTTAATTTTTTATCATGTCAGATGAGTTGCTTCTTCTTTCATGTCAGAAGCAACTTGAGAAACTGCAAGTCACTTCTAATGTGAGAGAATTGGCTGTCTGCAAGGACATTGCCCAGGGGACGCCTGGAGGTTTTGATGTTTTTACCATCCTTGTGGGAGGCTTTTCTCATGTCCCTGCATGGAACTGGAGGTGATAGAGGGATCTCATCCACTCTCTCCCCAGGTAGTGTTGCTTATGGTGTGAGAGAATTGGCTGTCTGCAAGGATGTTGCCCATGGGATGCCTGGATGTGTTGTTGGGAGGCTTCTCTCATGTCCCCGCAAGCTAGAGCTGACAGACAGGAGCTCACCCTGTCTCACAGATTCGAACTGACAATCTTCAGGTCAGCAACCCAACCTTCAGGTCAGCAGTTCAGCCAGCACAAGAATTTAACTTATTGCGCCACTGCGGAAGTGTAGACGCATATAATCCAATTCAAATCAGATAATCTGGATTCATAAACTGTATTACATGTCAGTGTAGATCCAGCCTCAGAGAAGGCTGAAGATTATGGAAAATGGTGACTCTCATAATTCTATAGCATTGGGCCATGGCGGTTAAAGTGGGATCAAACTGCACTAAGTTCACAGTGTAGGATAAGCACCGTTATGCTTTCAAACGCCTCTCCTTCGTTTCCACTTCTCTCTTTAAGAATGAAGCTTAAGGCATCAAAGGGAAATATTTTTGAAAATATTGGCGGAATCAATGCGTTCTTCTTGGAACAAGAGCAAAACCGAGGAAAACTTAAAAATTTGTTCTTTGGAAAAGAAAAAAAAAATGCTTGGAAACGTTCTTTCCTCCTCTCTCAACCCCTGTAGATGGAGCCCTGAACCAAGCATCTTGAGCATGAATTGACTTTCCTTTAGGTTGATGATGATTGATTGTGTTGTTTTCTTCATTACTTTAAACCTAATCAGTGCTTGGTGTAATTTGAGTAATGATAGCTCATTATTGGCAATTGTGAAGTTTAAGGCTTTCCTTGTTTTACCTCTGAAGGCAGTCAGTTGGGATGAGAGGTTACCCGTTTTTCCCCTGAATAGAAACAGTTCTTGTGCTTTTGTGAGGCAGGAGAGGAGGCAGCGCAAGCTTGTTGATGTTCGGGAAACATTAATCACTTTTTGGAATTCTTTTTCATTTTCATTTTATTATTATTACTATCATCGCAGTGCCTTTTTTTCCCTGGCAAAGGGTCTGCTCTTCTCCTTGTAAGATCAAATCTAGCTCCATATGAGGCATCACTCCACATTCTCTTTATATCCCCCCCTCTCTTGCTACATTTTCTTAACTCCAATAAATCACTCTTGTTTCTTAATGCATATGGCTTGATGAAGTGAGATGAATAGGCTTCTGTGATGGGGGAAAAAGAGAGAGAGGAAAAGTAGAAAAGATAATGAGCAAAGATCGCAATGGCGCAACATTTATGTATTTATTTTGTCAATCTATCTGCATCTTCATCCAGATCCATCTCTGGCTATGAACTGTATAGCAACTCATTAAGGAATGGTGCAGTTATCTTTGCTATAAGCTTAAAGGACATTTAGGGGTTTAAAGACGAGTTCATATATTTTTCTCTTTTTTGGAGTTTCTTTATTATTGTTATTTTTTATTTTTTATTTATTCAAACAGATATACAGTAGAGTCTCACTTATCCAACACTTGCTTATCCAACGTTCTCGATTATCCAACACATTTTTGGAGTCAATGTTTTCAATATATCGTGATATTTTGGTGCTAAATTCATAACTACAGTACTACATAGCATTACTGCGTATTGAACTACTTTTTCTGCCAAATTTGTTGTCTAACATGATGTTTTGGTGCTTCATTTGTAAAATCATAACCTAATTTGATGTTTAATAGGCTTTTCATTAATGCCTCCTTATTATCCAACATATTCGCTTATCCAACATTCTGCTGGCCCATTTATGTTGGATAAGTGAGACTCTACTGTACATTTATAAGAGTTTGTTGCATACAGTATAATACTTCCCAGCTATTAGTGCTCCATAATCATTTCTCAGATAATATATTTTATTTAAGGGGTCACAATCTTCTATTTATTTATTTATTTTTCAGAGTGTAGTGGCTGCTTTTATTTTTTCCAGTTTTTTTTAATTTAAATTATTGAAAAATTTTGAATTTTACATATTCAGTACTTAAAACTTATACATTCTTTAACAAATTTGCAATACAGAGTTATGTATATCATAGCTCCTATGGTATTATTATAAAGTGGTTTGGAGATGGCACCTCACACCAATTAGATTAAATCAAATTGATAAGAAATACTCTAAGCAGTGCTGGAGGGGCTGTCAGGAAATCGGTACATATATACATATGTGGTGGTCCTGTAAATATGTTCAAAAATTTTGGGAGAATGTTTTTAAAGAAATAAAGGGAATCACCAAAACAGAAATAATAGGAACGCTTGAAATAGCACTGTTGTCATTTATGGATAATATTCAAATATCAAAAGAGTTAAAGGAACTAATCGCCAACTTGGTAACAGCAGCAAGATTGTTAATAGCTAAAAAATGGAAAGGAAGTGAGGAGTGCCAATTGGAAGAATGGTATAAGGAGATTTGGGATATTGCGATAAATGATAAATTGACATGTAATATTAAAATTAAAAGAGGGTTATTAAAAAAGGATGATTTTGGGAAGACATGGGGAAAATTTATAGAGTTTGTATATGTAGAAGGAAAGGGGGAAAAACCTATAAAAGAAACAATGGAATTTTGGAAATAAATATTGTAATTGGCTGGTCTGGGGTGAAGGGATAGCACTAGGTGAAGGGTAACAAAAGGTAAATAATATGAGTATGTAATATAGTTAGAGAGTGACAATCTTCTATTTAAATAGTAAGGTAAAGGTAAAGGTTTTTTTCAACATTAAGTCCAGTCGTGTCCGACTTTGGGGGTTGATGCTCATTTCCATTCCTAAGCCGAAGAGCCGGCGTTGTCCCTAGACACCTCCAAGGTCATGTGGTTGGCATGACTGCATGGAGCGCCGTTACCTTCCCGCCGGAGCAGTACCTATTGATCTACTCACATTTGCATGTTTTCAAACTGCTAGGTTGGCAGAAGCTGGGGCTAACAGCGGGTGCTCACTCTGCTCCCCGGATTCGAACCTGGACGTTTCGATCCGCAAGTTCAGCAGCTCAGCACTTTAATACGCTGAGCCACCGGGGCCTTTAAAATCAATTTATTAATGCTCTGACCAATGGTCATATGCATTTACAGAGACAATATCAAAAACATCTATACAAAACACTGTAAATCCAACAGTTTAAAGTAGGATGCAAGCAGGATAAAACAGCATGCAGCAATGCAAATGCAACATGTGCTGGGAACTGCACATTTACCAGTAAGTAAAGGTAAAGGTTTCACCTGACGTTAAGTCCAGTCATGTCCGACTCTTGGAGTTGGTGCTCATCTCCATTTCTAAGCCAAAGAGCCAGCATTGTCCGTAGACACCTCCATTGTCATGTGGCCGGCATGACTGCATGGAGCGCCGTTACCTTCCCGCCAGAGCGGTACCTATTGATCTACTCACATTGGTATGTTTTCCAACTGCTAGGTTGGCAGGAGCTGGAGCTAACAGCAGGCACTCATTCCGCTCCCGGGATTTGAACCTGGGACCTTTCAGTCTCCAGCTCAGTGCTTTAACGCACTTCACCACCGGGGCTCCTTTATTTACCAGTAAGAAGCCAATATAAAAATAGTACATATAAAGTTATCATAGGCTCTAAATTAATATCAGTTTCTCCCTTGTATACAGTCTTATAGCTTCACCTATGTACATTTTGGGATTAATTTTACATTGAGATGTTGGATCATTGGTTACCATTCATAAACAAAGTTCTCTAAAAGTTCTCCTCTTAAAAGTACAGTTATTTTATCCATTATCAACCAATCTGTAATGTTCATTTAATAATTATTTTATTATTAATTAATAATTTAATAATCAAGATCAATCAACAATCATTCATTTTCAAGCTCCAAACTTGGCAGGATAAATATAGGATGAGGCAATCTTCCATTCGAGATGGGAAGTGTAAAAGGCAGACCTTCTCATCTTTTTGACTGACTTCCATTGCTTATTTCTCTGAATTAAAAAATTGGGTTGTGTTTATGGAGATGTCTGATGATTATTCTTATATTTTTAAATAAAAATATCACTCAGGTTATTCTCTTTCTCCAGTTTTTTGAATGAGATGGCTGTGCCATTTGTGTTTTGGAACAAATTGGTTCCATGCCTTTTGGAGCTACAATTGCATACCTTTCAAATGACAAAGACCTCGGGGATTTCAGATGCATAGCTTCGTTCACCTGGACCAAGAGAAGAAGAAAATATATATAAAAGGAAATCAGAGACTAATTTATTTTAGGACTATGATTCAGTGAATTTATTGATATTGGTTATTTTATTATGTATTTTATGGCATAGGTAGGTATCATGTGTGGTGTTTCCTCCTTGCTTTCTCAGATACCCTGGCCCTTGACTTGTGATTAATAAATCTGACAGAAAGTAATAACATAGCTTGATCTTTGCTTATCAATGAAAAGCCCAATGAAACTGAGACACAGATTTTTTTTTTTTGCCCTGAAAATACAGGTTGAGTATCTCTCATCCAAAGTTTGGAAACATTTTTTGGATTCTAGAAAATGTGTATTATACAGTTTCCAAATTATGAACAAGATAGGTTGTGTAAGTTTGCTCTTAAGATGAATTTGTATTCAATTCAGGACAGGTACATTTTAAAGTTTAACTCCAGCCAAATCTATCTATCTTTGTGGTGTTTGTTTTGCTGTTTTCCATATTGAAAAGAGTCCACCATACTTTCTGACCCTGTGATAACAATTTGGATTGCTGTGGAAACAAGGACTGATGCTAAAGCTTCAACAGAGATCTCTTTCCCTCCTGATAACTACTCTTTCAGGAGTGGATTTCCCTTCTCAGCGGTAGATTTCACTCACTTCCTGTTGTCTCAGCCCCATTCTTAACTGTCAATTTTTTGTATATTGGATGTTTGTAATTCAAGGAATATTTTTGTGTCAGGAGCTACTTGAGAAACTGCAAGCTGCTTCTGGTGTGAGAGAATTGGCCGCCTGCAAGGACGTTGCCAAGGGGACACCCGGATGTTTTTGATGTTTTTACCATCTTTGTGGGAAGCTTCTCTCATGTCCCCGCATGGAGCTGGAGTTGACAGAGGGAGCTCATCCACGCTCTCCCTGGGTTGGATTAAAACCGGGAACCTTCAGGTCAGCAATCCAACCTTCAAGACAGCAGTCCTGTCAGCACAAGGGCTTAACCTACTGTGCCACCTGGAACTCAAGGAATGACTCAAGGGGCCGGGCTGTGGTGCAGGCTGGTGAGCAGTCTGCTGCAATAAATCACTCTGACCATGAGGTCATGAGTTCAAGGCCAGCCTGTGGCGGGGTGAGCGCCCATCAATTAAAAAATAAAAAATAGCCCCTGCTCGTTGCTGACCTAGCAACCCAAAAGATAGTTGCATCTATCAAGTAGGAAATAAGGTACCACTTATACCACTTATACGTTCAGGCTTGGCCCCATGTAAGCCGCCCCGAGTTCCTTTGGGGAGATGGGGCGGGGTATAAAAATAAATTTTATTATTATTATTATTATTATTATTATTATTATTATTATTATTATTATAAATTGGGGAGGCAAACTTAACTAATTTACGACGTTGGAATGAGGAAATGCCATCACAGTGGATGATGAAGCAGCTGCTCCCCCCGTGGCCAGAATCAAACATCCCCTCAGAAGAAGGTTAAATTGCCTCTGTGTCTGTCTCTGTTTCGGTTCTATGTGTATATGGGCATTGAATGTTTGCCCTATATGTATATAATGTGATCCGCCCTGAGTCCCCTTCGTGGTGAGAAGGGCGGAATATAAATACTGTAAATAAAATAAATAAATAAATAAATAAATAACTGCATATAATCTAGGAGGTGGGACCTGAGTCTAATCACAAAATTCACTTACGCTTTATCGGCACAATATTTGCAATTGTTTTGTGTATGCAACAAAGTTTGCATACAGTGAACCATCAGAAAGCAAAACTCACTATCTCTGGGCAATTCTGGATTTGTGTATGAGTGTTGTTTTCCGTGATCAAATTTGGACTCTTTTTGAAGGAAGGAATCTTCCTGCAGCTTCTCCAATCCCCGACTTGCCAGCTGTCATGTCTTTTGGGCCTGGAGGGTTGCTAAACCAGTATGACTTCATGCAGCAAATTGCATGTATCCTGTGATATATGGTGATGGCTTTCCTCTGGCTTGTTTCCTTGACCTCTCGGAGGTCAAATGTGGAGGCACACAGAAGCCACAGGCTGAAGCGACTGCCCAGAACTTTAGGATGTGTGGCAGGGAAGCATAGCAGCTGTCAGCCAGATCAAAAGAGGACAGGAACGGCAGTCTTGATCTATTTTTCATGAGGCCCAAGCCTCCAACAGTGGCCCCAGGCTTTGCTTCCTCAGAGAGGACTAGACATAGCTTGGACATTCTACTTTTTGGGACAGTAAAAATGACAACATTTCCAGCCTATGGGTCTATACTTCTAAAAGAGGCCATGCTCTGGCATTTCCTTCTGCACATTTTGCGACTGCTCTTGACTGGCCTGTTAGCATCTCATTGAAATGATGGAGCAAAGGTGTAGCTAAGGAAGGGCAAAATGAAGGCAGAATGAATCTGGGTAAAGGTAAAGGTTTTCCCCTGACATTACGTCTAGTTGTGTCCAACTCTGCAGGTTGGTGTTTATCTCCATTTCTAAACTAAAGAGCCAGTGTTGTCCGTAGACACTTTCAAGGTGATGTGGCCGGCATGACTGCATGGAGCACCATATTTTGAACCTAACTCAGGGGTGGAAATTGTGTCACACCCAGATGTCACTGTTGTTGTGGTAATCTCTGAGTGGTTAGACTCAATTTAACCCTCTCTGGGGGAGATTCCACCAAAATGCAGCAGAGTAGCAAAAGCAAAAGCTTTCAAATGCAACAGTTACTTACATGAGGCAAGCAAAGAGAAGCCTTTGTCTATTTAGGATTGCAATGGACTGCAGAGTCTCAGTAAAAGTTCAAAAATATTTATTCAGGTAAAAAGAATTCCATTGTAGATAGAAAGGCTTGGGAGCTGTCTAGTCTACTCTAGACTGGTTTCTAAGGAAAAATAACAAACATCTAAATAGTTACATCTTGCCAGGAGAGATGGCGAGATGCTTCTTGTTAGCTAGAAGAACAAAGGGAGAAGAGAGAACCAAAATGGTTCCAACCTCATGGTCCAGTTTACTGGGGCCATAAAACATTCTGACCAATGAGAAGTTAGTGTCCTGAAGATTCACATTTCTACTAACTTCAAAGTAAAGGATGTGATGTAAACAGGATAGAGTGAAACACAGTAAAGCCTGTCTAGGCATGCTTTGGAAACAGGGAAAGGATTCCCTCAATCTAACTCTATCATCTATCTGACTACATCTAGACTTGAGTAGTCCAGGGTGATTCCCAACAACTGGATTGCACTTATTATACAATACAGCCAGTGTTTTGTAGATGAAAATTGGGGCAAAGTGTTCAAGCAACACCAGAGACGGGTCAAGGTGGTAGAGGATGCACATGTAACTTAGGAAATACTGCAGTATTCTGCTTTTGTCAGCCAGGAAAAGCCAAGATTCTTCCCTCTCCTTTCCCCATTAGTTGAGGACAACCTACTTTTGGACTTTAAACCCAACTTCCAGCAATTAAAGCAAGCTGAGAAAATAGTAATGAGGTAAGAAGAAACTTGGGAGATTTCAAAATCTGCCAAAAAGTGGGATGAAAAATGCTTAATTCGGATTGTGCCTGTCACATCTGGACGGTTGAAAGCCAATGTGAAGAATGCTGAGACTGATAGACAAACCCTTTCCATCTGATCATAAATAGCCGGTATCCACAGAAATAGGTACCCAGTCCCACTTCACTACTGTGATGTTGCCAGGGCTGTCTTCTTGAATGAAGCAATAGGAATTTGATTTGTATTCTTTCCACTGTGGGTAGTAATTGAAAACCGTGTAGTTTTCAAAGCCCATTTGCGAGTTGGGACAGATTCTGTGCAGAATTTTCGTGCGGATGTTTTGCACAGAAAAAAAATAAAACATTTCTTGCTCAGAAAATATTTCTATCCAGGAATATTATTTCCCATTTAAAAAAAAGTTATTTCATGATCAGAAAATGTTCTTTTTTTGATATAAAATGACTGCACATGAATTTTGTGTTGATTATGTCCTAAATGGTGAAGATTCTCACCAATCCCTGATTCTGATTTTCAAAGTTTCTTGGACTTAAAAAAACATCCCTACCCACAAATTCAACTATTTTCCATATCTAGCTGTTAATTAGGCAGACTCTGGCTGATGAATATGTGATTGTTCCATATTTCTTCTTCTTCATTTATTGAACCGGGAGTGATTTTGTTGGCCATGTAATGTAGTTTCCTGCGATTGAATCAATCTATGACTAGCATCCATTCAACCTTTGTTTGAAAAGATCCAGTGATTGATAGTCTACTGGTGAAAATTATCATTTAACCAGGATCCTTCATTATATGTAGATCATATAATGAGCTAAAATTAGTGCTAACTGGGCTCAGGATTTGGAGAAGAAATAAATAAAAACATGGTACAGTAGAGTCTCACTTATCCACCATAAACGGGCCGGCAGAACGTTGGAAAAGTGGATATGCTGAAAAGTGGATATAAGGAGAGATTAAGGAAAAGCCTATTAAACATCAAAATAGGTCATGATTTTACAAATTAAGCACCAAAACACCATGTTATACAACAAATTTGACAGAAAAAGTAGTTCAATATGTAGTAATGCTATGTAGTAATTACTGTATTTACGAATTTAGCACCAAAATATCACTATGTATTGAAAACATTGACTACAAAAATGCGTTGGATAATCCAGAACGTTGGATAAGCGAGTGTTGGATAAGTGAGACTCTACTATATTACTGGTCAAGCTTCTACCAGGTTTCTCAATGCATAGTGGCCTGAAGGTTCTAAGATCTTCTGTCTGTCTTTTTCTATAAAATAATTTTAAAAATCTGGCTGCTTCCATAAGTCTGCTTATCAGTTTAATCAGCAGCGAGGTTAATGTCATTAAATGTTAAATCAAACAAACAAAATGTTAAGCTCACTCTGGTAGTAAAGAGCAAGTCTGTGTCCTCTATCCAAACCTCAGTAATTATATTCCCAGGATCTCCATCTGAACTTTTTGACTGGGGAAGCAGGGGGAGAAGAGTACGTAGAGTTCCCAAAATTGTTTTGATTAGCAAAACTGTTAGCTAGTCTTCTTGCCTGATCCCCGACTGATTGACTTAGAGATAAAGTTGAATCTGAGAAACACTCAGCAACCACCAAGGTGTACAACATGACTGTCTCTGGGGGATTCAGGCATCCTTGTTAATGATTTCCAAATGGTGCTCTGCCGTTAACCCTCCTGAAAATGCAAGCCGTTCCAACAGGTGGAAGCAGTTTAGTGCCACATATCTTCTTTGTCAGGTTAGGGAAAGAGGGTCTTGAATCATACGTGCCATGAAGTATAGTAAATGTCACTTAAATTCCAAAGTATTGCCGTCTCAGATGGGTTAGGTTGAGGAACTATTGTGGTCCTGTTGATGCATACCACTAAACAAACTCCCCTGTCTTTGACCGTGCCAGGGCTCAGCCTGCTATGGAGGTGAAGCAAGCTGCAGGGGAACTAACTGCAGATCAGGGCCTAACGTAAGAGTGGAAAACATTGGTTCCTCCAGAGGAAGTTAGATTTCAGCTTCCATTGACCATTTCCAGAAGAACCAATGGTGACAGATGATGGAAATTAAGATTTATTTTATTATTTATTTACAGTGTTTATATTACGCCCTTCTCACCCTGAAGGGGACTCAGGGCGGATCACATTATATACATATAGGGCAAACATTCAATACCCATATACACATAGAACCGGGACAGAGACAGAGGCAGAGGCAATTTAACCTTCTCCTGAGGGAATGTTCGATTCTGGCCACAGGGGGGAGCAGTTGCTTCATCATCCACTGTGATGGCACTTCCTCATTCCAACGTTGTAAATTAGTTAAATTTGCCTCCCCACTTTATAAGTGGTACCTTATTTCCTACTTGATAGATGCAACTATCTTTCGGGTTGCTAGGTCAGCAACGAGCAGGGGCTATTTTTTTTTTAATTGACGGGTGCTCATCCCGCCACGGGCTGGCCTCGTACTCATGACCTCATGGTCAGTGTGATTTATTGCAGCAGGCTGCTCACCAGCCTGCGCCAAACATTAGAAGGTGTCTGTGTTCCTTAGCACTGGTCTTGGAATATTTGAGCCCATCTACATCCAAGTTAACAGTGGAAAGAGGGGGAAGTAGTTGCTAGCATTCAGTACTGCAATGGTGGAACAGTGACATAGAGTAACGGATCCATAACTGCTCTATATTCAGTTAGTATGTCATCTTACTATAAAGTTATGTGAATGTTATCCCAGCCCGCCTTGAGAGTCAGCAGTTGTATTGGTTGATGGAGATCTATTCCGCTTCTGATCAGGATGTTTCCACTTGCAATAGAAGCAGGACTCTGGTCACAAGTCCTTGTCATGGGCTTGTTTCGTGCAGGAGTGAGGGGTGAAAATGCCATCCTCCTTGTACTCTGGTCAGAACGTACATGGCTCTACTTCAGCCAGGCTGATTGCTTGCTCTTAAGATGGTCTGGGCAAGCCAGGGATTGTTACAGAGGTGCATCTTCATTGCAACTTTATACCAAAAAGGGTGGTTGAGTTAGCCTTTTGGTGGCTGTACGATGCGCTGAGCTGATTCGGCTTATCTTGGCCCAAGGCTGCTTAACATGGCCTTGAAATGCATCAACAAAAGCTGCGGGATACTTGAGAGTTTACCCAAAAATCCAGACTAATACACAAATTCAGGCACATGTCAACTACTGTGCGGCTTCCTATTTGGGAAGCGGCCATGTTTGGTTATGTCATGGGGTCCAAGAGAGTAGGTTTCATCCCACCCCTGATTTAATCTTGCAGCCTTCACAGCGAATGCTAAATGAGGCATGCGTACAACCAGCCTGCTCTCGTCTACACATTATCTGCTTGCCGTTGTGAAAGTTTATCTAGTTCTCTATTGCTGTTTCAATTAAACACTCTGGAACTGTTTATTCATTCAAGTAATCTTGAAGGCCGTATTTATTTCTTGTTCCAGTTTCTTAATCACCAAATGATATACAGGCAACTTTTTATGCTCTCAGTCCAGATAAATCAGAGAGACAATTGAGAGAGTTCAGAAAGAAACCAAAGTTACATGGCTTCCAACTTAAATAGTATTGCCCATTTCTGTATCAGCTTAGTAAATGAACTTTAGGCTTTTCACCATGACACAGCCAGAGAGATCATATGCATGGCTGACCAGACATGTATTTGGAGGAATGATTCTTTCCTGTACATAGCTCAACCACCATATATTTGTTGGGAATCTAGGAGATGTTTACCTCTTTGTGAGGTAAATTCCCAGGAAAAGCAGCAGAGTGTGTGGAAGTATTTCTTCCAATGCAGCAGAGAAACTTACACAAAGTTTAGGAAAGCCTTTGTCTCTTCAGGATGGCAAAGGATCACAAAGTCAGCTTAAAAGTTTAAAAAACATTTATTTAGGTAAAAATAAATCCATTGAAGTATAGAAAAGATTTGGAGCTAAACTAGCTTCTCTAAGCTAGTCTAAGACACGTAGGTAGGTAAAAACAAAGAATCTAGATAGCTACATCTTGACTACAAGA
Organism: Anolis carolinensis; assembly: GCF_035594765.1. Lineage (NCBI taxonomy): Eukaryota > Metazoa > Chordata > Lepidosauria > Squamata > Anolidae > Anolis > Anolis carolinensis. The sequence continues at coordinate 11,478,981 of NW_026943822.1, read as the reverse complement.
GGGGACAAAATGCATCCTCTCTGTGAAACAAAAGCAGGAAGAATGAATGGCAACCACCTCATGGTGAGTCCCTTTCTTCTCTAGGGCCATAAAAATTCCAAAGACCAAATTGAGGAAGTTACAGTAAGCCCTAGGAGAGATCACATTTCTAAAATCAACAAAAGGATGGGTTGGATCTAAACAGGACAGGAAGAAGGAAATAAGAGTAAAGCCTATAAAGCATGCATAGGACTGTGGGAAAGTGTCCCTAACTCTGCTCTAGGCTTTCTATCTAACGATAGAGACTTAGGCAGTGTAGAATGACATCTCTAACAATATTAACAGGTTACACCAACATCCCACTTTTCCCGGACTTGGGTAGCATGGGCACAAGTGAAGGCACCTGCCTTTCCCCCTTGATCTGCTGTTTACAGTGTCCTCCAGCACAAAAAGGAAGCTGGACACTTCTTGCTGTCTGGAATTATGATATCCAGAATGTGGAGGCCATTGGAGAAGGGAGAGCAATTCCTCCTTCCTTCCCTTCCCTTCTGTTACACCAATGCTTTGAATATAATTACTCCATGTGCTGAGCAGTGTCTACTGCAGGCAAGGGAAAACTTTTTTGTCTTGGGTCCAACCAAGGGGGCCGGGCTGGAAGGGAAGGGGACCGGGAACATCCTGGGAGAGAGAGGCCCAGGAGGGAAAGGGCTTGTGAGAGGGTGGGAGGCAGGGCCCGGGTCATCCTCAGATTTTCCTCCTCTTCATCCCATCCTCATGCCAGAAAACAAGACATGTGGTGACTGCCCCGATCCTCCTCCCTGATCTTCGGACTGTCCTATCAGCATTATACCAGGAGGAGGGCGAGACAGTCAACAGCCAAGAGTGCTCTGGAAGCCTCTCAGCCACTGCATGCCTTCCTTGGGCCATCCTTTTGGCATAAGAATGGGGCCGTTCACACCATCCTTATGCCAGGAGGAGGGCGAGACATGCGGTGGCTGAGAGTGCTCCAGAGGGCTCTCAGCTGCTGCATGCCTTCCTCCCCCGTCCTTTCTGCATAAGGTTGCAGCAGACCACTGGCATAGTGGATTAAAGCCTCATGACTTGAGGTTGCTGACCTCAAGGCTGCCACGAATCCCATCCGGGGAGAGGGTGGATGAGCTCCCTCTATCAGCTCCAGCTCCATGTGGGGACATGAGAGAAGCCTCCCACAAGGATGGTAAAAACATCAAAACATCCAGGCATCCCCTGGGCAACGTCCTTGCAGACTGCCAATTCTCTCACTCCAGAAGTGATTCAAGTTGCTCCTGACACGAAAAAAAAGCAGGCCACTGGGTCCTTATACTGAGAGGGCAGGGAAAATGAGGAGGGTCTGAGGTAAGTGCCCAGGGGGCCGCATCTGGCCCCGAGGCCTTAGTTTACCTATGCCTGGTCTAGTACCATCTTTGTGCCAGGTGGGAGCCATAAACAACAGATCAAAAGGTGCAAGTTTGCAGTCAAACAGCACTGAACCAGTGTGCATCTCTCATTCAGCTGCTGGGGCAGTTTGGATGGATGGAGTGCAACCTCTGGTGACACTGATCCAGAGAGTCCCTTTCCAGGTCAGCATGGCTGACCTCCTGCTGCTAAGTCACATAGTCATTTCTGACTCTTCGTGACCTCATGGACCAGTCCACGCCAGAGCTCCCTGTCGGCCGTCACCGCCCCCAGCTCCTTCAAGGTCAAGCCAGTCACTTCAAGGATACCGTCCATCCATCTCGACCTTGGTCGGCTTCTCTTCCTTTTTCCTTCCATTTTCCCCAGCATCGTGATCTTTTCCAAGCTTTCCTGTCTCCTCATGATGTGGCCAAAATACTTCAGCTTTGCCTCTAATATCCTTCCTTCCAGTGAGCAACCACTGGGCATTATTTCCTGGAGGATGGACTGGTTGGAGCATCTTGCAGTCCAAGGCACTCTCAGGATTTTCCTCCAGCACCAGAGTTCAAACTTCCTTCGCTCAGCCTTCGTTATGGTCCAGCTCTCACATCCATAGGTTACTATGGGGAATACCATTGCTTTGACTATGCGGACCTTCGTTGCCAGTGTGATGTCTCTGCTCTTCACTATTTTGTCAAGGTTGGCCATTGCTCTCCCCCCAAGAAGTAAACGTCTTCTGATTTCCTGGCTGCAGTCTGCATCTGCAGTGATTTCGCGCCTAGAAATATAAAGTCTGTCACTGCCTCCACGTTTTCTCCTTCTATTTGCCAGTTAGCAATAGGTGTAGTTGCCATGATCTTGGTTTTCTTGATGTTTAATTGCAACCCAGCCTGACCTAGTTTCACAGAAGTTAAAAAGTAGCTGAATCCTAATATCAAAGTCTGTAATTAAAATAGTCCAGGAACTTTCTAGCTAAAACTAGGCAAAACGGCAGAACTTTCACAATGGCATCCTTCCCCCCACTAGTTTGGGTGATATGGGTGATAGGAATAAACAGATCAGGAGGAAATGGAAGTTTCGGTAACTGGAAATGACGCAAGACTTTTCCAAAGTATATCTTCTATCTCATTTGTAGCCCAGTGCCTCCTGTCATCTAACTGCTTTTCATTTCTATCCCTTTTTCTTTTCTTCATGCACATTGCACCAAAAAACCCTGGTAGGTGAAGAGGGCTTGGTCTCTCATTAAATGCTGTAGAGTCTTCTTGTTAAAATGGGAACTTTATTTCTTTTGCCCATCAGATTGGCACCCTATTTGCAATCTTTTTTAGAACTTGGCAGCTCTGATGCCTATAGGGACTATTCAAATCCTTGCAAATGTTCATCCATTTGGCCACAGAACTCCAAACTTATACACCGCTGTCAGATTTCAAGAACAGTTCACCTGAAAGGATGATAGGCAAACTAATTAACCCCACAACTTTTGACCCACGTTTTCAAGTTCAGAAAATGTTAAAGGCATTATTTTTTGCCTTTTCCTCCTGGGTACCCTTTACCTGATTCTTTTTGAAGCCAGGAAAGCATAATGCCTTTGTAATATTATAGATCCCACCTTTTTTTTTTTTTTTTGCAGTTCTGATGAAGACCTCTAGAGTTATAGTTTGCAAAATCTGGTTTGGCCTATCATTGAAAATAGTTTGAAATTCTAAGATATCACCTCTATTTAATTGCTTCTCAGGCTGGGACCCTTATTCTAACCTTCATGGAATTTAACAAGCGTATGTCCCCAAAAGAGAAATCCAGATCTTGTGACTTTTATCCCATTAGGACTTTGTAAAAAAGATTAAAAGTTAAAGATCATAGAAAACAGAGTGGGTCTCCCATTGAAAATAATGAATTAATGACTCCAAATCTTTTTTAAAAATATGAATGAACCTCTGAAATGCAAAGATACAGAAAGGGGGACGCCTGGCTCGACAGCAATACATGTGAAAAATAATCTTGGAGTCCTCGTGGGAAACAAATTAAACATGAGCCAACAATGTGATGCAGCAGCTAAAAAAGTCAATGGGATTTTGGCCTGAGTAAATAGGAGTCTAGTGTCTAGATCCAGGGAAGTCATGCTCCTCCTCTATTCTGCTTTGGCCAGACTACACCTGGAATCACACTGTGTCCAGTTTGGTTTTTCCCTGTGCATAGTTCCATCTGAACAAAGATTGTTCCATTGCTCATATTGAGGCACATTAGTAAGAATCACAGGTGGCAGCCACAGGCTTGACTGTCTTTTACTCGTGATGAATACTGCCGTTAGTGTAAAATAATAGTATTTTTAGAATTGATGATAATATATGATATGCTAGCAAAGCCCCGTGTAGCCAGAAAAAGAGTTATCTCCTAAGGGGAAGTGAATTATAGAATTTTACTACCAGAGTACAAGGACCGATATAAATGATTAGCTCAGCTACAATAAATGGGTACTTTTTTAATGGTCCTTAAGAAGGTGCCTTATGCCCATAAATTAATGTTCAGCATAAGATGGGCTACCTAATCACATTCTTTCAAGTAAATACCTTTCAAGGCGGATTTGCAGTGCTGCTACTGGAAAGATAAGACACGGGAGGGATAGAGATTCCTTCTTCTGTGTGGTTAGGCACATCGCATTTGAAACAGAGGTCTTTGGGATCATAACTCACATACTGTAATTTAGACCAGGGGTTCTCAAACATCATTGTCATTATTATTGTAAATACAATAATAAGGAGTCTAGATCCAGGGAAGTCATGCTCCCCAGTATTCTGCCTTGGTCAGACCACACCTGGAATCACACTGCGTCCAATTCTGGGCACCGCAGTTGAAGGGAGATGTTGACAAGTTGGAAAGTGTCCAGAGGAGGGCAATTCAAATGATCAAGGGTCTGGAGAACAAGCCCTATGAGGAGAACTAGGCATGTTTAGCCTGCAGAAGAGAAGGCTGAGAGGAGACATGATAAAAGGTAAAGGTTTCCCCTGACGTTAAGTCCAGTCATGTCTGACTCTGGGGGTTGGTGCTCATCTCCATTTCTAAGTCGAAGAGCCGGCGTTGTCCATAGGTCATGTGGCTGGCATGACTGCATGGAGCGCCGTTACCTTCCCGCCGAAGCGGTACCTATTGATCTACTCACTTTGGCATGTTTTCAAACTGCTAGGTTGGCAGAAGCTGGAGCAACAACGGGCTCTCACTCCGCTCCCGGGATTTGAACCTGGGACCTTTCGGTCTGCAAGTTTAGCAGCTCAGCGCTTTAACACACTTTGCCACCGGGGCTCCTGGAGACATGATAGCCATGTATAAATATGTGAGGGGAAGTCATAGGGAGGAGAGAGCAAGCTTTTTTCCTGCTGCCTTGGAGATTAGGATGCGGAACAATGGCTTCAAACTACAGGAAAGGAAATTCCACCTGAACATCAGGAAGAATTTCCTCACCATCAGAGCTGTTCAGCAGCGGAACTCTCTGCCCCGGAGTGTGGTGGAGGCTCCTTCTTTGGATTTTAAGACTAGATGGCCATCTGTCAGGGTTGCTTTGAATGTGATTTTCCTGCTTCTTGGCAGAATGGGGGTGGACTGGATGGCCTGTGAGGTCTCTTCCAACTCTATGATTCTATGATTCTATGAATAGAGTAATACAAATCTCGATGGCCATTCCACAAGGCTAAATAGAACAGATAAGTGATTTTCCACTTACATTTTTGCTCAGTATAATAGGTCCAATTTTCTTAACTTTACTGATTGCAGTTCCACACATATCTACCACTTGTGTCATACTTACTTACTTAGGCGATCCCTCATAGCTTGTGGATGATGGTCCTCCAAGCGTAGTGTCTTGGATGTGGATGCATAGGTGGCTGTAGAGACCTATTCTTGATCCGTATTCTTGATGTGTATAACTTGTGTCATACACATATGACTTTTTCAATGGACATAGAGTATTCATACAATACTCAATGCAATATTGAAATGACAGCATAACATAATGTGTCTCCCAGTGCAGTTTACACCCCTTGCACAGCCCTAGTGATGCCATTGGCTTTTAAGGTGCCCTTTGGAGGAGGCCACATATGGCCCATATTGGGGGCCAGGGTCACATTAAGACAGGTAGCCATGATGATGGATTTCTGTCATACCTACATCTCTGCATCTTAGGTAGTATTGTGTGTACGCACACCAAAATCCATGTGTAAATTTTGTGCAGAATAAATTCTGAATTGAAAAGATTCAAATCAGTCCAGGATTCTCAGTGGCGGTGTTTCCTGATGCTTAAGAAAAGATGTTTTTGAATGTTTTGGGATTGTTGTTTGTCTCCAACTAATGGTCTCAAGCAGAGCTAATCCAACAATGAGGCGAATTAAGCGGTTGCTTCGGGCGCAAAACATACGGGGCGCAGTTGAGACTCCTTTTTCTGTTGATTTGTTGTAAAACATGATGTTTTGGTGCTTAATTTGTAAAATCTTAATGTAATTTGATGTTTAATAGGCTTTTCCTTAATCCCTCCTTATTATCCAACATTTTCGCTTATCTAACACTTTTATTTTTCAGTGATTGGTTTGGGGGGGGCACCAAAATTCTGTTCGCCTACACTTGAAAATTACCTAGGGTTGGCTCTGGTCTCAAGCAGGCTCGGTTGTGGGGTGAGTCGAAATTCCTCTTCTCCAGCAAGTTGGCTTGGGTAGGGAGACAGAGCAAGACAGCAAAGCGGCAGGTAGGAAATGCTGGTCCCTGGTTGTATTTCTTTGTTTCTTCTCCATCCCCTGTAGCTAAGATAGCTTCGGCATCTGGGGCTGTTTCTGTCTTTGTGACATTTTAAATGTGAACAAGTAAATTAGCGGAACATTTTCAGCTATTTCCCCCAACCAGCACCACTTCCTCATGCCTCGTGTGCTGAGTTTGAAAATCCATTAACATAGAAGGGGGGAGAACAGAGCAGATGCAGTGCAAGCAATTCCTTAAGGGAGTCCATATTTTTACATATTTTGTAAGAAGGGAACTGCTGTTCCCAGATGGTATCAAGCTAATGCTAGTGGTTTGCTTTCTGAAAACAGCATTCCCCCCACCCCAATTATTTATATTCTATTTAGTGACAATGGAGGCACTGCTGTATCTATACTGCACCGCTTGAAAGGGATGTGTCCAGAAAAACGACAGTTCTGAATTGCTGGTTTGAATGAATATGCAGAGCTGGTCTCCTCTAGCCCTTCAGACTGCGATTTGCAAACACAGCCGTGTTGCTTGTTTTTTGCAACAAAAAACCTCTAGTAGCAAAAAAAATTAATAAAAAGTGTGATTTATAATTAATTTTGGTCAGAGCTTGGAATCACATGAACCATCCATGGTCATTCATGGCCACCGCAGTTTGACACCAAGTAGATTTGCAAAACACAATTATGGTCATAGCCATAGAACAGGCATGGGCAAACTTGGCCCCTCCAGGTATTTTGGACTTCAATTCCCAAAATTCCTGATGGCCGGGAGGCTGTTAGGAATTGTGGGAGTTCCAAAACATCTGGTGGGCCCAGGTTTGCCCATGCCTGCCATAGAAGCTCTCGTAACTGGGATGTCAAATGAAGCCCTTAACTCCTAAAAACTGTCCAACTCTAAAATGCTTATTTGGTCTTCAATTAGGTTCCTATACCTCCAGTAGAGATGTCCCCAAACTCCCTTCTTGTTTTCTTCTTTATTCATTCAGTCGCTTCTGACTCTTCATGACCTCATGGACCAGCCCATGCCAGAGCTCCATGTCAGCTATCGCCACCCCCAGCTCCTTCAAGATCAAGACAGTCACTTCAAGGATACCATTCATCCATCTTGCCCTTGGTCGGCCCCTCTTGTCGCACCTCAGAATAGTTCACCTTGCTATTGACACCAAGCCACACACAGAAGATAGTCTTCTGTAGTTTTATTGAGCAAAAGTAGTATATATATATATATATATATATATATATATATATATATATATAATATCAAAGCAGGCAAAAATATAGTTTCCAAAGTAGTTGTAAAATAGAGTCAATAAATCCAATGGTCCATAGGCAATTTATTTATTTATTTATTTACAGCATTTATATTCCGCCCTTCTCACCCCGAAGGGGACTCAGGGTGGATCACATTACACATATAGCCAAACATTCAATGCCTTTTAACATAGAACAAAGACAAACAAACATAGGCTCCGAGCGGGTCCATAGGCAATTTATTTATTTATTTATTTACAGCATTTATATTCCGCCCTTCTCACCCCGAAGGGGACTCAGGGTGGATCACATTACACATATAGCCAAACATTCAATGCCTTTTAACATAGAACAAAGACAAACAAACATAGGCTCCGAGCGGGCCTCGAACTCATGACCTCCTGCTCAGAGTGATTCATTGCAGTTAATCGCAGTTGGCTTGCTCTCCCGCCTGCACCACAGCCCGGGCCCAAAAAACAAGAGTCTATTCCCAACTATACAATAGTCCACAGGTTACTAGGATTCACAAGCAGGAGAACTTCCAAAGCATGAAGGCATAAACCATACACTCTGATGAGGCCAGAATTTGTTTTGACAGAGATTTGTCTCCCAACAAACAGATTTAAAAGCAACTCAAAAATGCATTTCTCTTCCCCTCAGTGGCCTCCCATTTTCCAGCTAATCTCAGGCTACGCCGAGGCATTCCTTTCCATTGCAAACAATCTGCCCAAGATAGCAATGGAGCTTCTTGACTGTCAAGGTCAAATAGTTCATTATCTTGCACCTGAACAGGAGCCTGAGACAAATCCAGCTCATTATTTCCCATGGGAATGTCTCCCTAGTTTTTATCATCTGGCTCCTGCATCTGTAACCCAAAATCCCCTTCCTCATCTTCACTCTGGCTCTGCTGCTGCTGAGTCAAAACACCTCTTCCATTTTCCTTCCATTTCCCCCATGTTCATTTTCTTCTCTAAGCCTTCCTGTCTTCTCATGATGTGGACAAAGTACTTCATTTTTGCCTCTAATATCCTTCCCTCCAGTGAGCAGCCGGGCATTATTTCCTGGAGGATGGAATGGTTGGATCTTCTTGCGGTCCAAGGCATTCTCTGAAATTTCCTTCCAACACCAGAGTTCAAAAGAGTCTATCTGCCTTCGCTCAGCCTTCCTTACAGTCCAGCTCTCACACCCATAAGCAATTCCATTGCTTTAACTATGTGTCCTTCGTTACCAGTGTGATCATTGGTCATTGCTCTCCTCCCAAGAAGTAAACGTCTTCTAATTTCCTGGCTGCAGTCTGTGTCTGCAATAACTCCCTTCTAACCCAATGTAAATATTCAAAAGCATTGGATATGTAACACTGTGTAACAATTTTTTTGTTCTTGGTTTGAAAGTGTTATTTCTGTTTAATTGTGTGGTCCTTACTTTAAATGTAGTTGTTATACTCCATAAACTTTGTTTTTGTGGCACAAACTAGGTTGAATCAGTTGAGATTCTATTAGAGTTATTCATTGAAAAACTAGAGCAAAACGTGCTGCAAGATGTCCCTCACACAGAAACAAAGTTTTTGCAGTTTGATAAACATTTTCCATGTTTTTATGATAGAACCAAGTCGGAAATGACATTTATAAACCAGGAACAAAATCATGTTACATAGTGTAATAGATAGACAGATATTTGAATTTCTTTCCCATATTGCCATCTATCTATCTGTCTATCACCTCTATCTATCATCTATCTATGTATCATCTATCTGTCTGTCTGTCTGTCTGTCTATCTATCTATCTATCTATCTATCTATCTATCTATCTATCTATCTATCTATCTGTCTATCATCTCTATCTATCTATCTATCTATCTATCTATCTATCTATCTATCTATCTATCTATCATCTGTCTGTCTGTCTGTCTATCTATATCTATCTATCTATCTATCTATCTATCTACTGTATATACTTGAGTATAAGCTGACCCGAATATAAGCCGAGGCACCCAATTTTACTACAAAAAAACTGGGAAAACATTGACTCCAGTATAAGCCGAGGGTGGTACATTTCAGAAATAAAAATAGATACCAATAAAATTACATTAATTGAGGCATCAGTAGGTTAAATGTTTTTGAATATTTACATAAAGCTCAAATATAAGATAAGACTGTCCAACTCTGATCGAATCATTATTCTCGTCTTCTTGAATGTAAATGTGCTTATGTATCCTTTTAATAATAATAGAGTAAAATAAGACATGTAATAATAATAATAATAATAAATAGAGTAAAATAATACAAGTAATAATAAATAGAGTAAAATAATAAATGCAATAATAATATCAGAGTGAATTATTATTATTAATAAAAATAGAGTAAAATAAATGTAATAGTAGCAACAACAATAGAGAAAAATAATAAATGTATTAATACCAATAATAATAGAGAAAAATAATAATGTACCATATATTCTCGAGTATAAGCTGACCCAAATATAAGCCAACCAGGACCCTCACCCGAGTATAAGCCGAGGGGGGCTTTTTCAGTCTTAAGAAAAGAGCTGAAAAACTAGGCTTATACTCGAGTATATACAGTATCTTTCTATCTATCTATCTATCTATCTATCTATCATCTATCTATCTATCTGTTAAGGGTGTTTTAGCAAACAAATAGAAGAAAGTTGGTTGAATAGTTGAATGTTCACTGGAATTCCTTCCACCACTGAACAGCCTTCCCCATTGAGCCCTTTGCTGAAACTCCAGATGGAGGAGGGGGAAGCTAAATTCAATATGTTTCTACACAGGAAGCAGCGGTTTAAGATAAACTTTGCTGCCTAGACATTTGTACTTTCCAAAGAAGGGGTGAATGTCGTTTTCATCTAGAGAAAGTGCAGCTGGTTTGATGGTGAAAGATGGATTCCATCTGGAAGGAGAGCAAGAGAAGGTAGCAGAAGAGAAGGAGAGAAGGAGAACGAAGAAGAGGCCGAGTCCCGATTATGGGCATTGCCAGTTTGACTAACAACAAGCATGTTATTAATTTTAACAGCTCCCTGGATCCATGTTAAAAGCTTGAAGGAAGCTTAATGTGATGGAAATGCATCGTCTTGTTACATTGTTCTTATGCATTGTTCTGAGAAACCAGTCTCATCTGATATATCAAAAACCATATGATGCATGTTCAAGATGGCTGGACTTTCTCTCTCTATAGCCACATAAACCATGGTCAGCTGTTAACTTAAATATGTCATACCCTGTTTCCCCGAAAATAAGACATCCCCGAAAAATAAGACCTAGTAGAAGTTTTGCTGAATTGCTAAATATAAGGCCTCCCCTGAAAGTAAGACCTAGCAAAGTTTTTGTTTGGAAGCATGCCCAGCGCCTGCCAAACAGAACACCAGAGCATGCAGGATTGGTAAATGTACATACCAATTGTACATGGAAATAATGATAGTAACAAGAAATTCTTGATAGGATTCACAGTTTGTCTGGTTATGTTGGTTTGTGATGACAACTACTGTACAATACATAATAAATGTTCATCTTTTTATTCAACAATAAATGTGAATTCTTCTTCATGGAAAAATAAGACATCCCCTGAAAATAAGACCTAGCACATCTTTGGGAGCAAAAATTAATATAAGAAACTGTCTTATTTTCGGGGAAACACGGTATTAACACAAGTTAAAACAGTGAGTCTACTTTTAACCTGATCTTTAAATGGTGATGAGAAGGTTGGCAGTTTGAATCCAATGGGTGAGCTCCCATTGTTAGCCCCAGCTTCTGCCAACCTAGCAGTTTGAAAACATGAAAATGTGAGTAGATCAATAGGTACTGCTTTGGTAATGGTGCTCTATGCAGTCTTGCCAGCCACATGACCTAGGAGGTGTCTACGGACAATGGCAGCTCGTCAATTTAGAAATGGAGATGAGCACCACCCCTGAAAGTCAGACTCAACTAGACTTAATATCAAGGGGAAACTTTTGTCTTTGCTTAAATGCATGTCTGAAGTACTGAGCCTAATTTGGGTTTGTGTTCAGCACATTTAATACCTCATTCAAAGTCCCTATTAAAACATTCTATTCACATGGAATCTGCTGGTTGGATACACCTTCCGTGACTTCATGGAATCCAACCACTGGCTTTTAAGGTGGACTTCAGGGGTTGAAAAAATAGTTAAAACAGCTACAAGATTGTGACTACAAATGTGAGGATATGGGAGTCATTTACAGGTATGGCTATAGTGCTATGATTGCAAACAGGGATGGAAAACAGTTCTGATGTCTTAATGTACGACATTGTAACCATTCAATGCCAGCCACTACATTGATATCCTCTTTGACCTATTGGGTCTTCCAACAAAGCTGAAATCAAAATTCTGTGGAAAATGTTACAAAAAGGATAAAACAATTATATTAATGTTTAATTAGTTCATGTACGCAATCCTGCATGCACATACGCACCTGGAGGCACCATGGCACTGCATGCGCATCTCAGCTTCCATAACCTTGAACTGAAGGTGGGTGATCCGCATCAAACAAAAATGTCCAGCTGCTTCCAGAGGAGACTGCAAGGCAAAGAGCCAGTGGGATTTCAGTGCTAAAAAATAATGTCTACAGTCAAAGCCAAGCCAAAGGCTGATAGTTAACATTTTTAAAGAAAACATTCCAAATTCTGCAATAGATGTATCTATCTATCCCTCTTTCTTTCTGACATCAGATATAAGAATAGATCTAACAACCAACAAGTACCTTTCTCTTGCACTGAAAAGTAGAGTTTCTGGACTCTCAAACATCTTAAGAGTGACTCTTCACCACTGTGGTCACACGGGTCTCATGTTATGTTGGTTGTGAATGGATGAAGCAATGCTAGGAATCAAGGAATGCTCTTTCTCACTGGCCAAGTGTGGGCTTCTCTCCAGCCAGGTATGTGTTAGGAAAAGGCTAAGGGGGGATTTATCACAGATCTCAATGAAGTCGGCATCAGAGTATCATTCCAGTATATTTCTAATTAGACGTTCAGGAAAAGATTTAAGTGGCACTTAATATCTCTCCACCTACAGGCCTTGCTGTCAGGAGGCACTGAATAAAAATGACGTATGCTGCCGCTTTGAACTTGGGGAGCCACCCTCCAGCTTTTACGAACATCCCAAGAAAGTCATCTCAAGTTCAAAAAGACTTCAGTCGAATGCAAAAAGATGGATACTTGGCGAATGCTTTCCCCTCAACTGCTGCCTCAAAACTCCATCCTCCTTGATCTTCCCACTTTTTGTGCCCTGAAAAAACTCAAGATTGAGACCCAAAATAGCATATCCAAAGGGCTGAAGTGATTTGGAGGACAGGACTCGGTATCTTAGAAAGTTATTAAAAGACTCAGTGTTGCACCCCAAGGCAGCATGATACTCAAAAACCAAACAGGAGTCAATATAACATATAATATCTTTATTAAAGCAAATATAAATCCAGATGAGAATAGGTATGGAGTTTGAGGAGGATGTAGCTCTTTTAGGAAAGTCAAAGATTAGTCCAATAAAGTGAAAGAAAAGGTCCAATATTATAATCCAAAGTCTGAAGGGCAAAAGTTCACTCCAAAGCAGTTAGAATGTTCTTGAGCTGAAACAAGGAAACAAGGAAACAAGGCTGGAAATAGCAAAGTTCAAATCCACTAGAATGCTTCTTAACAACCAGACAGGAACTTAGACGAAGCCGAGGCAAAACTTGGATCAGGAACAAGGCAGGAACTAGGTTGAAGTCCGGTTCTACTCGGGAGTCGCAGCATGGCACAGCCCGACGGAACTGGGAACTCGGTTTGGAAACAAACAGGAACTGGAGTCGGGAAGACCTCCCTCAAGGAGAGCAAAGTTGACACTGCAAAGAAGCCACCAAGCAAAACACTTTTATGGATCCTAAACTGAATCCAAAATAGGGAGATCAATACTCCCAAAAACTTCCCATGGGAACTCTAACCATTATCCCCTCTGGACGCCAGACGTTGACTTTTGCGAAGGCCTTGTTTTGCGCTTCTCTCATGATTCAGAAATTCTCTTCGATTAAAATCCGCATTCTCAGGCAAGCTGAGAACATCTGGCATAGACAAGGGAGGAAGAGTAGGAGACTCCCTTCCAATTAACGGCCCTTCCTGGCTGATTTCTCCAGGCAGCTGGAGCTGCAAAGGGATCTCAGAACTGGGTGAAAAGTCATAATAAGCCTCTTCTGTGTCAGAGTTCAGCTCCTGATCAGGCTCTGAAGCCAAGGCTGGCTGGGATATAACACTCAGTCTAGAATCCACCTCATCTCCATCATCTCCACTTCTAGATGCCTCAAGCCTTGAGGTCTTCTCCAACCTCCTCATGGAATTGGATCATTTTCTGATGATGATAATAATAATAATAATAATAATAATAATAATAATAATAATAATAACAACAACAATTACTACGACTACTTTATTTTTGTATCCCGCTCCCATCTCCCCGAGGGGACTCAAGGCGGCTCACATGAGGACTAAGCCCAACAAAATACAACAAAATACAAACAATATAAAATGCATTCTAAACATAACAATAAATGAAAACATCAGCAGTATAAAACGTCACATCACAGGATAAAAACATAGTCAATGACCAAGGGTGACATAATTGACACTTCCTTTTTCAGTTTTTAGGGAGACAAATAAGGTTATAGCTGTGCAAAATATAAGAAATACTATTAGCATGGGTCAGTGATATTTGCAGAAAGCTAGGATAGATAAAGATGGGGACTCAATGAACTTTCAGCAGATGCTCTTCTGCCAATAGATTTCCCTATTGAGATAGGGATTTGGCACAAAACCTCATCTGTTCTAGAATGCTAATAACTATGCTTTTAAAATATATTTGTTTTAATTTAGATATTGTTTTCAATCTGCATTTCATTTTTACTGGCTGCCTTGAGTACTTTTTTGCATCTGCAAAGCCTTTGAAAAGTATCCGAGGCTGACCAATCCCAGTTTCCCTTATCGGCTTACACATTCTCTCTTTCCTGGTCCTTGGAGTCCATATGGATGCGTAATACCTAATCACTCTATCACTCAGGATATATTAGAAAACAGTGTTGAAGATCCTGAGTTGACCCCAAAGTGTTTGTAAGGAGACAGAAGCAGAGAGGAAACTGTTAGAAAGAATGAAAAGTCTTTTTAAAAACATGAGAGGAAGAGCAAGTGGTCTGTTTTATGTCAATGTTTCCAATTACCCCAAATTTTAAAATGGAACAGGCATGCTTTTCTCTCTCTCCTGGGATGCTGACTTTGGAAGGTGGGCAAAAAACAATGGACAACATTGGCTGGGATATCAATACTACATCAAAGAGAGTCATAAGCCAAGAAAGGAACAAATAACTCATTTTTTAAAAAAAAAATTCTCCCTTTTTTGGTGGCACAGCGGGTTAAACCACTGAGCTGTTGAACTTGCTGACTGAAAGTTTGGCAGGTTTGAATCCAGGGAGCGGGGTGAGCGCCTGCTGTTAGCCCCAGCTCCTGGCAACCTAGTAGTTTGAAAACAATCAAATGTGAGTAGATCAATAGGTACTGCTCCGTCGGGAAGGTAAGGGCACTCCATGTAGTCATGCTAGCCACATGACCTTGAAGGCGTCTACAGACATTCTCCTTCATCCATACTGCAGAATTATGGCAGTTTGATACCACTTTAATTACCATGGCACTACCCTATGGAATGATGGGATTTGTTGTGTGTTAGAGCAACAAAGCTCTTTGACAGAGAAAGGTAAATATATCACAAAATGATGAACCCTAGAATCTCATAGCATTGCGCCATGACAATTAACATGATGTTGAATTGCTATAATTTTTCAATGTGGATAAGGCCTCTGTTTCGGTATTTTAGTCTGAATTTCAAAATGGATATTTGGGGTGTTGAAACTGTTATCGGGAGAGGGTTTACCACAATGTGAAAAAAAAATTAAAGTTCAGAATAAAGCCTGGAGAATATTCATTTCCTCATTAAAATGGAGGCCACTAGTGGGGAACTGAAACTGGTTCTTCCAAAATCCCGATCCCACAATGAAACTCCTTCCATTTCATCGGCATAATTTAAATGTGGGATATGTATGAACTATTTCCACTTAAGATGGATAATTCTAGGGTTCCCTTCCCTCTTTGTAGCACACAAACCTGAAAAAGAAATCAGCCCAAGGACAAATCCCTTCCAAGCAATCAGAGCAGACTTCTTTTCATCTCTTGCTCTCAACACGTAATTCTTCCAGGACAAAGTTTGCGTCCGAAAGGCTTGATTTCATCTGTCTCCCCCTCCATTCCTTTTCACTCAGCTGCATCACCTTCAAAGAGAAATGAGGATAAAAGTCAAAGCCCGAAACCTCAAGCAAACACTTTTAGGGACGCTCTCCAGCTCTTGTTTGAAGTCCCAGGCTCACCTTCAGATGCCACTCAGATGGACCTTTGTCATCATTATCCAGTCCCATTTCACAGCCTTTCTAAATGGACAGTCTTCCCCTCATTCCCCCCCCCCCCCCATAACTCTGTATCAGGCGCCACAATATCATGGTAGCGTTTGAAGGATGAAAGGGCTCTCCGGCTCATTCTCTGGGTGAGATAGGGTTGCCTTTAGAAGCCGAGGAGAAAATAGCTGTTGACTTTGTGACTTGGCCTCCATCCCACTTGATACAGATGGAAAGACTCTTAGGAAAGCACTAATTTCAAAGCTGCAGAAGCTCATTTTGTAAGCCTTTTACCCCAATTAAAAACATGAACACCCTTGTTTGATATTTATTCATTTACTTACTGAAATGCGTGATTAGACATTTGCAGCAGAAGACAAATTCAGTCCTTTCCCACACTCGAGATATTTCAGCCTTTCAGTCTTCTCTTCTCTGCCTAGCCAAATCCAACTCCTTTCATTATTTCTCATAAGTCTACATCATGCTTGTATTGTAAAGGTAAAGGTAGGTAAAGGTTTCCCCTGAAATTAAGTCCAGTTGTGACTGACTCTGGGGGTTGGTGCTCATCTCTATTTCTAAGCCAAAGAGCCGCCGTTGTCCGTAGACACCTGCAAGGTCATGTGGCTGGCATGACTGCATGGAGCGCCATTACCTTCCCGTCGGAGCGGCACCTATTGATCTATTCACATTTTGCATGTTTTCAAACTGCTAGGTTGGCAGGAGCTGGGGCTAACAGTGGGTGCTCATTCCGCTCCTGGGATTTGAACCTGGCACCTCTTGGTCCGCAAGTTCAGCAGCTCAGCGCTTTAATGCACTGTGTTACCAGGGGCTTGTGTTGTACATATCTACATTTACATAGGTTATATCTGAATTATATGGTTCTACACTAACCATGTTACACTACACTAACCACTAACCATGTGGCGCAGTGGGTAAAACCACTGAGCTCCTGGACTTGCTGACCAAAAAGTTGGCTGTTCGAATCTGGGGAGCGGGGTGAGCTCCCGATGTTAGGCCCAGCTTCTGCAAATCTAGTGCTTCGAAAACATGCAAATGTGAGAAGATCAATAAGTATGCCTTGGTGGGAAGGTAACAGCGCTCCATGCAGCCATGCCGGCCACATGACCTAGGAGTTGTCTATGGACAACGCCGGCTCTTCGGCTTAGAAATGGAGATGAGCACCAACCCCCAGAGTCGGACGCGTTGTCGGTGTTGGTGTCCCTCCGAAACCCCCTCCTCCAACAAGAGCCCGGCCGAGGGAGATCTGGGGAGACATCCCTCGGCGAGCCCTCGCCTTATCCGAGCCATTCAGTTATCCAAGATGGGGTCCGCTCCTCTACTGTATATAGATACATATATCAGTCTCTTTCTGATTTTTGGTAGTTGTGGAGGTTGTGTTCTTTGCCTCCTTTCAAAATAAAGCACCTCTGGCCAAAATCAGGGCTTTTTTTGGGGGGGGGGGGGGGAGAAGAGTCTTTCTACATTGCTGCATTCAGATTGCATCATCTGCTGAGAACGATGAAATCTGTTGAGGCCTATGGAAGATTCCATTGGATCTAAGAAAGGGATGTAACTATTGCACACCAACCAGGGTCCAAGCAATGGCAACCAAACAGTTAATGGGAAGGTATCTGTTGAGAGGAGTGTCATAATGTGACTCCACATTATGCTAGGCTGTGCTTGCATAATGCCCCTCTGTCATACCCCAGCCACCTTTGGTTTCTGAACCTGATTCAGAAATGAACTTTGACCAAGATGAAGCTTATTCTGACTTTTTACCTAGTCCTCAGAGCTCCTTTCAATTGCAGCTGCCAGCTGTTGATAGCTAGGATGATTCCTTAATTGGGAGAGAAACTGGAAATATTGCTCCCATGGCTGAACCAGATGTTCTGAGTTCCCCAGAGAATGTGTCCTTCAACAGAAGGGAGTTTCTGCATCGCCAGGGATCAGAAAAACAAGGGCTCCGAAGGAGTAACCGCTTGGCATCTCGAGGGGATAATGGATAGAAGATTCCCTTGGGAACCTCTGGGGAGTTTGGCTTCCCTTCATTGTGATCAGATCTAAGTTCCATAAAAGTGTCTTGCACTGCAAACACTTTGCGGTGTCAACGTAGCAAATACCTAAGAACAGTTCACCGACTCTAGCTCCTGATTCTACCAAGCCAAGCTTTCTGTTACTGGCGGCCAAGCCGAGCCACGACTCCCGAGTAGACCCGGAGTAAATTCACCTCCTTGCCTTGTTTCTGAATCAAGTTTGGTCTTAGCTTCGTCTCATTCCTGCCTTGATATCAAAGACTTGCTAGTGACTTTGGACTTTGTTATTCAGTCTTGATTCCTTGTTGTTCCCTGCTCAAGAACTTTCCAACAGTTTTGAGCGTGTTTCGGTTTCTGGACTTTGGACAATAATATTGGACATTTCTCTTCAAATCTTTGGACTAATTCATACCTTTTTACAAAGGACTATTATCCACTCATCCTTTCCACTTATTCATTCCTGAATTTATAATTGTTTTAATAAAGATATTATATAATTATTGGTCTCTGTCTGGTTTCCAGTGCTCAAGCTGCCTTGGGGTGCAACACCCTCCTTGTTACACTAGCTGACTCTTCTTCTGAATGGCAAAGTAGTACAACCCATTACATATATGTCTATGTACTTGCTCATTGCCCCCATTTTGCAGGGAGGAATGCATAATGGCTTTGCCCACAATGCCACTGAAAGCCCTGATGGTTCTCCACCACCCATGAATGTGCAAGTGCATGTCAAATGGACTCTGCCAAAAATGCAGCAACAATGTGTTGTCAAAGGCTTTCATGGCTGGGATCACAGGGTTGTTGTATGTTTTCCGGGCTGTATGACCATGTTCCTCACAACCTCTGAGGATGCCTGCCATAGATGTGGGCGAAACATCAGGAGAGAATACTTCTGGAACATGGCCATACAGCCCGGAAGACATACAACAACCCAATGCAGCAACAAACTGAACATGTCCTTTGCACAATGGTCAAGAGATTGCAACTGTCTGCATAATTCTATCAGTGTGTCTGACCCCAGTAGAGTACTGGCCAATAAATGTCATGCTGACAGCCATGCGCAAGACAATAATGACTTTGTTTAATTAGTGGTGCCTCTGAGCATGAAAAGCCAGGAAAGCTTGTCTTGTCCATTGCCTGATGTGTGGGCTGAGGAGTGGGGAGGAGACAGTGCAACCTCAACATCATGGGGACTTTCAAGAGGGAACCAAATTCTGGCTGAGATAAAAAGTATCCGAAGACAGTCAGCACAGCAACGAGCAGAAGCGGAAGTTCTTATTTTGATTTCTCATTAACCATGATATCCAGCCTTCTTTATCCCAGCAGTGTTCACATCCTCCTTGCAACTGAAATCTGGGGCTGTGACAATAACAATGTGATACGAAGGATATTGAGAGCATGGAACGGTCGGTCAAAGGCAGCTCTGGGACCAGCTGTGTTTAGTTTGCCGATACCCATGTGTTCCTTGTTAGGCTGCCTTCCAGCCTTCCTCCACCTCTTTTTTCTATTCTTCACAGTCCAAAAGTATGAACCAATTAGAGACCACAGAGTGAGCTGTTTATCCACCCCCCTTGCCTTGATACAGCTATTTCCTGCCTGTTATCAGCAAAAGCAGAGCGGTATGAGAATAAACTCAAGGTTGCATGTCTCCTTCTCCTCCTCCTCTTTGTCTTCACCTCCATCTTCATCCCCGTTTCCCGTTTTTCCAAAGATGAAATTGATCCAGAAAAAGGGAAGTGAGAAAAATAAATTCTATCAAGCTGTCAAGGATTAACAAAGCTGAACCAGTTGGGGTTTTGAACTGATCCTTCACCCGTGATATTTGCATGGCCAACCATTCACATCACAGGCTTCTGTTATGGACAAAACATGAGCCGTACATCCTGGAGAAGTCCACTGCTTGTGGTGATGGAAGGAAAGGATTCCCTTCTGCTCAGGAAGGTTCTCTCAGCATGTGAACATGAGTCTCAGGCCAAAACAGATGCTGGTATTTACAGAACTGTGAAAGCAGTCTGCCTTGTGCTTTCTACAAGTTGAGAGTCCAGCTTGGGCACCAGGTTTGGTGTGTTCCTCTAGAAGTTGCCACATGCTAATTCTGAAGAACCATCTCTCCCATCCTCCCTTTGTATCATTCCTTCCTTCCCTCCTCCCTCCCTCCGACACTTTTTATCCTCCTTCGCACCTTCCCTCCCTCGTTCCTTCCTTCCTTCTTCCCTTCCTTCCTCCCTTCCTTTCCTCTTTCCCTCCTTCTCTCCTTCCTTCCTTCTTCCCTTCCTTCCTCCCTTTTTTTCCTCCTTCCTTCCTTCCTTCCTTCCCTTATTCCCTCATTTCTTCCTCCATTCCCTCCTTCCTTTCTTCCCTCCCTCCATCCCTCCCTCTCTTCCTTCCTTCCTTCCCTTATTCCCTCATTTCTTCCTCCATTCCCTCCTTCCTTTCTTCCCTCCCTCCATCCCTCCCTCTCTTCCTTCCTTCCTTCCCTCCCTTATTCCCTCATTTCTTCCTCCATTCCCTCCTTCCTTTCTTCCCTCCCTCCATCCCCCCCTCTCTTCCTTCCATCCTTCCTTCCTTCCCTCCCTCCCTCCATTCTCTTCTTTCTCCCTTGCTCTCTTTCTCCCTCCCTTCCCCCTTCCTTCTCTTCTCTTCTCTTCTCTCCTTCCTTCCTTCCTCCATTCCCTCCTTCCTTTCTTCCCTCCCTCCCTCCCTTCATTCCTCAATCTCTTCCTTCCTTCCCTTCCTTCATTCCTTCCTTCCTTCCCTTGTTCCTCCCTCCCTCTCTTTCCTCCTCCCTCCCTCTCTCCCTCCCTTCCTTCCTTCCTTCCTTCCTTCCTTCCTTCCTTCCTTCCTTCCTTCCTTCCTTCCTTCCTTCCTTCCCTTGCGCCTTCCTTCCTTCCTTCCTTCCTTCCTTCCTTCCTTCCTTCCTTCCTTCCTTCCTTCCTTCCTTCCTTCCTTCCTTCCCTTGTTCCTCCCTGCCTCTCTTTCCTCCTCCTTCCCTCCCTCCCTCCCTCCCTCCCTCCCTTCCTTCCTTCCTTCCTTCCTTCCTTCCTTCCCTTGTTCCTCCCTTCCTTCCTTCCTTCCTTCCTTCCTTCCTTCCTTCCTTCCTTCCTTCCCTTGTTCCTCCCTCCCTCTCTTTCCTCCTCCCTCCCTCCCTCCCTCCCTCCCTTCCTTCCTTCCTTCCTTCCTTCCTTCCTTCCTTCCTTCCTTCCTTCCTTCCTTCCTTCCTTCCTTCCTTCCTTCCCTTGTTCCTTCCTTCCTTCCCTTCTTCCTTCCTTCCTTCCTTCCTTCCTTCCTTCCTTCCTTCCTTCCTTCCTTCCTTCCTTCCTTCCTTCCTTCCTTCCTTCCTTCCCTTGTCCCTCCCTCCCTCTCTTTCCTCCTCCCTCCCTCCCTCCCTCCCTTCCTTCCTTCCTTCCTTCCTTCCTTCCCTTGTTCCTCCCTCCCTCTCTTTCCTCCTCCCTCCCTCCCTCCCTCCCCTTGTCCTCCCTCCCTCTCTTTCATCCTCCCTCCCTCCCTCCCTCCCTCCCTCCCTTCCTTCCTTCCTTCCTTCCTTCCTTCCTTCCTTCCTTCCTCTCCTTCCTTCCTTCCATCCTTCCCTTTCCCCTCCCTCCCCTCTCTTTCCTCCTCCCTCCCTCCCTCCCTCCCTCCCTCCCTTCCTTCCTTCCTTCCTTCCTTCCTTCCTTCCTTCCTTCCTTCCTTCCTTCCCTTGTCCCTCCCTCCCTCTCTTTCCTCCTCCCTCCCTCCCTCCCTCCCCTCCCTCCCTTCCTTCCTTCCTTCCTTCCTTCCTTCCTTCCTTCCTTCCTTCCTTCCTTCCCTTTTTCCCTCCCTCCCCTCTCTCCTCCTCCCTCCCTCCCTCCCTCCTTCCTTCCCTTCTTCCTTCCTTCCTTCCTTCCTTCCTTCCTTCCTTCCTTCCTTCCTTCCCTTCCTTCCTTCCTTCCTTCCTTCCTTCCTTCCTTCCTTCCCTTGTTCCTCCCTCCCTCTTTCCTCCTCCCTTCCTCCCTCCCTCCCTCCCTCCCTTCATTCCTTCCCTCTCTTCCATCCTTCCTTCCTTCCTCCCTCCCTCCCTTCCCTTCCTCCCTCCTCTTCCTTCTTTCCTTCCTTCCTTCCCTTGTTCCTTCCTTCCTTCCTTCCTTCCTTCCTTCCCTTCCTTCCTTCCCTTGTTCCTTCCTTCCTTCCTTCCCTTGTTCCTTCCCTCCCCTCTCTTTCCTCCTCCCTTCCTTCCTTCCTTCCTCCCTCCCTCGCTCCCTCCCTTCATTCCTCCCTCTCTTCCTTCCTTCCTTCCTTCCTTCCTTCCTTCCTTCCTTCCTTCCTTCCTTCCTTCCCTTGTTCCTCCCTCCCTCTCTTTCCTCCTCCCTCCCTCCCTCCCTCCCTCCCTTCCTTCCTTCCTTCCTTCCTTCCTTCCTTCCTTCCTTCCTTCCTTCCTTCCTTCCCTTGCGCCTTCCTTCCTTCCCTTCCTTCCTTCCTTCCTTCCTTCCTTCCTTCCTTCCTTCCCTTGTTCCTCCCTGCCTCTCTTTCCTCCTCCTTCCCTCCCTCCCTCCCTTCCCTCCCTCCCTTCCTTCCTTCCTTCCTTCCTTCCTTCCTTCCTTCCCTTGTTCCTCCCCTTCCTTCCTTCCTTCCTTCCTTCCTTCCTTCCTTCCTTCCTTCCCTTGTTCCTTCCCTCCCTCTCTTTCCTCCTCCCTCCCTCCCTCCCTCCCTCCCTCCCTTCCTTCCTTCCTTCCTTCCTTCCTTCCTTCCTTCCTTCCCTTGTTCCTTCCTTCCTTCCCTTCTTCCTTCCTTCCTTCCTTCCTTCCTTCCTTCCTTCCTTCCTTCCTTCCTTCCTTCCTTCCTTCCTTCCTTCCCTTCCCTTCCCTCCCTCTCTTTCCTCCTCCCTCCCTCCCTCCCTTCCTTCCTTCCTTCCTTCCTTCCTCTCCTTCCTTCCCTTCCTTCCTTCCTTCCTTCCTTCCCTTGTTCCCTCCCTCCCTCTCTTTCCTCCTCCCTCCCTCCCTCCCTCCCTTCCCTCCTTCCTTCCTTCCTTCCTCCTTCCTTGTCCCCTCCCTCCCTCTCTTTCCTCCTCCCTCCCTCCCTCCCTCCCTCCCTCCCTTCCTTCCTTCCTTCCTTCCTTCCTTCCTTCCTTCCTTCCTTCCTTCCTTCCCTTGTCCCTCCCTCCCTCTCTTTCCTCCTCCCTCCCTCCCCTCCCTCCCTCCCTCCCTTCCTTCCTTCCTTCCTTCCTTCCTTCCTTCCTTCCTTCCCTTGTCCCTCCCTCCCCTCTCTTTCCTCCTCCCTCCCTCCCTCCCTCCCTCCCTTCCTTCCTTCCTTCCTTCCTTCCTTCCTTCCTTTCTTCCTTCCCTTTTTCCTCCCTCCCTCTCTTTCCTCCTCCCTCCCTCCCTCCCTCCCTTCCTTCCTTCCTTCCTTCCCTTGTTCCTTCCTTCCTTCCTTCCTTTCCTTCCTTCCTTCCTTCCTTCCTTCCTTCCTTCCTTCCTTCCTTCCTTCCTTCCCTTGTTCCTCCCTCCCTCTTTCCTCCTCCCTTCCTCCCTCCCTCCCCTCCCTCCCTCCCTTCATTCCTCCCTCTCTTCCATCCTTCCTTCCTTCCTCCCTCCCTCCCTTCCTTCCTCCCTCTCTTCCTTCTTTCCTTCCTTCCTTCCCTTGTTCCTTCCTTCCTTCCTTCCTTCCTTCCTTCCTTCCTTCCTTCCTTCCTTCCTTCCCTTGTTCCTTCCTTCCTTCCTTCCCTTGTTCCTCCCTCCCTCTCTTTCCTCCTCCCTTCCTTCCTTCCTTCCTCCCTCCCTCGCTCCCTCCCTTCATTCCTCCCTCTCTTCCTTCCTCCCTCCCTCCCTCCCTTCCTTCCTTCCTTCCTTCCTTCCCTTGTTCCTCCCTCCCTCTCTTTCCTCCTCCCTCCCTCCCTCCCTTCCTTCCTTCCTCCCTCCCTCCCTTCATTCCTCCCCTCTCTTCCTTCTTTCCTTCCTTCCTTCCCTTGTTCCTTCCTTCCTTCCCTTGTTCCTTCCTTCCTTCCTTCCTTCCTTCCTTCCTTCCTTCCTTCCCTTGTTCCTTCCTTCCTTCCTTCCTTCCCTTGCTCCTCCCTCCCTCTCTTTCCTCCTCCCTTCCTTCCTTCCTCCCTCCCTCCCTCCCTCCATTCCTCCCCTCTCTTCCTTCCTTCCTTCCTTCCTTCCTTCCTTCCTTCCTTCCTTCCGCCCTCCCTCCCTCCCTTCATTCCTCCCTCTCTTCCTTCCTTCCTTCCTTCCTTCCTTCCTTCCCTTGTTCCTTCCTTCCTTCCTTCCTTCCTTCCTTCCTTCCTTCCTTCCCTTGTTCCTTCCTTCCTTCCTTCCCTTGTTCCTCCCTCCCTCTCTTTCCTCCTCCCCCTCCCTCCCTCCCTCCCTTCATTCCTCCCTCTCTTCCTCCCTCTCTTCCTTCCTTCCTTCCTTCCTTCCTTCCCTTGTTCCTTCCTTCCTTCCTTCCCTTGTTCCTCCCTCCCTCCCTCTCTTTCCTCCTCCGTTCGTCCCTTCCTTCCTTCCTCCCTCCCTCCCTCCCACCCTCCCTTCATTCCTCCCTCTCTTCCTTCCTTCCTTCCTTCATTCCTTTCTTCCTTCCTTCCCTTGTTCCTTCCTTCCTTCCTTCCTTCCTTCCTTCCTTCCTTCCTTCCCTTGTTCCTCCCTCCCTCTCTTTCCTCCTCCCTTCCTTCTTTCCTTCCTTACTTCCTTCCTTCCTTCCTCCCTCCCTCCCAACCTCCCTCCCTCCCTTCATTCCTCCCTCTCTTCCTTCCTCCCTTCCTTCCTTCCTTCCTTCCTTCCTTCCTTCCTTCCTTCCTCCCTCCCTCCCTCCCTCCCTCCCTCCCTTGGTTCCTTCCCCCCTCCCTTCATTCCTCCCTCTCTTCCTTCCTTCCTTCCTTCCTTCCTTCCTTCCTTCCTTCCTTCCTTCCTTCCTTCCTTCCTTCCTTCCTTCCTTCCTCTTCCAATCTTCTGTCCCATATCCAAACAAAAAGCAACAAGTTCATAATATGGCATTTCTTTCCCAGAGGCTGTTTATTCTGTTTAATGGCCACCTATCACCTCCTCACTCATTCTTTTTTCGGATTTACTAGACAAGTGCTGAGCAAATTAGCACAAAATGCTTTCACTCAAGTGTCAGGTAGAATCAGGTTGACGGATACAATACTGCTGGGCTTCCCCACTGGAAGAGCGGGTCGGCTGACAGCATTGTCTCCTTCAATTAAAGCGACATTGCCTGCTTTCCCAGAGCCTGGTCCAAGCCCCGAGTCAGACCTATAAGTTTTTTAATGTCTTATTTTCATAAAGACATTTTGACACACACTGCTGGGATGGAGCAAAAGGAAAGGAAAGAAAAAATAGGGGGGGGGGGTAACAAAAATAAGGGAATAAGAGAGGGCTAAGACCCAACACTGATGTTGGAATTTTTATGTTGTGTCTTATTTTATTTTATTTTTTAGAAAAAGGAAACTTGTTTCAAAGGAAATAGTTAAGTGACGTGCTGATAGGAGGCAAAGTGTGGATATATGTTCAAAAATAGCACCAGAATTGAACTTTGCAATATCATATTTATAGCATAAATCCTGCTAATGTGCCATAAAAATGACTTTTCATTCTGGCAAAGCCATAAATATGCAAGGCAAAAATATGTCCATGTGCATCTGTTTACGCATGTTGTGGGCACTATGACATCTTCTCCATGTGATCTTCCTGGAAGAGGCAAGGCAACAGGACAATTTCCTAACCTGGGGACACTGGAGGGTGCAAGGGAATGGAAATAAACAAAAAAAAAAACCTGCTCAAACCCAGAAAAATACAGAAACAGTAGGAGATGGAAGTCTGTTCCTTATTTTGAAAAGTGGGAAACCTATTGAAAAGTTTGATTGTTACTTCCATGAGCTTCTATTTACAGTAGAGTCTCACTTATCCAACATTCGCTTATCCAACGTTCTGGATTATCCAATGCATTTTTGTAGTCAATGTTTTCAATACATCATGATATTTTTGGTGCTAAATTTGTAAATACAGTAATTACTACATAGCATTACTGCGTATTGAACTACTTTTTCTGTCAAATTTGTTGTATAACATGATGTTTTGGTGCTTAATTTGTAAAATCATAACCTAATTTGATGTTTAATAGGCTTTTCCTTAATGCCTCCTTATTATCCAACATATTCGCTTATCCAACATTCTGCCGGCTCGTTTATGTTGGATAAGTGAGACTCTACTGTATATATTTTCACCAGAAAAAAGTGATTCAGGGAGTCCGGAAGGCTGCAAATACATTTATGGGGGAGTTATAGGATGAGAGGGGCCCACAGTGGTGCAGAGTGTTAAAGCACTGAGCTGCTGAACTTGTGGACCGAAAAGTTGCAGGTTCAAATCCGGGAAGTGTAGTGAGTGCCCGCTGTTAGCCGCAGCTTCTGCCAACCTAGCAGTTTGAAAACATGCCAATGTGAGTAGATCAATAGGTACCGCTTCAGCAGGAAGGTAACGGCACTCCATGCAGTCATGCCAATGGCCACATGACCTTGGAGGTGTCTACGGACAACGCTGGCTCTTCAGCTTAGAAATGGAGATTAGCACCAACCCCCAGAGTCCGACACGACTGGACTTAATGTCAAGGGAAAACCTTTACCTACCTATAGGACGAGACTCTGGCATATGATCTTTTAAGGAAGAAGTTTTGGAAGTAAAGATCAAAAGTCCAGTGATTCCTAACAGAATGGTCCACATTCACATCCACTGATAGACAAGGGATAAGAATCCTTGCAACTTCTGGGGGAAACTTCCATAGGCCTGAATGCTATTGAATAATCCCATCCACAGGTGATTGTTGAGAGCTGAGTCAACAAATAAGCCAACTTCGGTGGTTCAGTGGATCATCTCCAACTGGGATTTACAATAGGATTCTGGCCAAGAAGACTCATGCTGGATGAAGCCAAAAGCCCATCTAGTCCAACAGACTGTCTACGCAGCAGCCAACAGCAGCTGTGGGAAGCCTGCCATCAGGAAGCCTGTCAGTATGGAACTTTCATTTCACATTTCCCAGGAACTAATAGGCAGAGGCACATTGCTTCCGATGTGGGGTGTATGTGATACAGCCTCGTCCTGACTAGGAACCACTGATTGTCCCATCCTTATCCAGTTCCCTTCAGCCAAGTTGGCAGCCATGGCTACATCTCATGCCAGTGAATTCCACAGTATGTGTTGCATAAGGAATTATTTTGTTTTGTCTGCTCATGATTAGACTACACCAGGACCCTTAGCAGGAAAATACAGACGAACATAGCTGCCTGCAGTCATAAGCCTACAGACGTCTCTCTAGCTTTCTTGCAAAGAGGCTGTACTCTCCTCATCACCTTTAGCCTGAGTATATAAATATTATTTATATTTATTCCAAAAAGTTTCCACTGATGGGGATTATTTTAATAAAAAAGGTAAAGGTTTCCCCTGACGTTAAGTCCAGTCGTGTCCGACTCTGGGGGTTGCTGCTCATCTCCATTTCTAAGCCAAAGAGCCGGCGTTGTCCGTAGATACCTCCAAGGTCATGTGGCTGCATGACTGCATGGAGCGCCGTTACCTTCCCGCCGGAGCGGTACCTATTGATCTACTCACATTGGCATGTTTTCGAACTGCTAGGTTGTCAGAAGCTGGAGCAAACAGCGGGCGCTCACTCTGCTCTCGGGATTTGAACCTGCGACCTTTCAGTCTGCAAGTTCGGCAGCTCAGTGAGAAAACAGTTCATGAAAAGCACTATTTGGTTTTAATCACAGTATTACGTTATATGTAATACTGTGGCGCAGCTGATTAGTAGCCAGCTGTAATAAATCACTACTGACCGAGAGGTCATGAGTTTGAAGCCAGCCCGGGTCGGAGTGAGCTCCCGATCATTAATAGTCTAGCTCGCTGTTGACCTATGCAGCTTGAAAGACAGTTGAATCTGTTGAGTAGAAAATTTAGATACTTCTTTATGCAGGGAGGCTAATTTAACTAATTTACAATGCCATAAAACCTTCCAGCAGCATGCGGAAGAATGAGGAAGTACTCCATCAAGGACTCAGTATCACAAGTGGACAATGAAGTGGCAGCTCCCCCTGTGGCTGAAATCGAGCATACTCTCATGAAGCCGGAAGATGGAAAATATTAAATTGCCTCTGTGTCTGTCTATATATGTCGTATATCTAATGGCACTGAATGTTTGCCATGTATATGTGCATTGTGAATCACCCTGAGTCCCCTTCGGAGTGAGAAGGGCAGAATAGAAATACTGTAAATAAATAAATACATAAATATGTAGCCAGCACACTACTGGCTCTTGAAGTTAGATATTATACAAAAATGTAGGTACTTTTTATTACTGCTGTGCCTGGATATATAATTGTCTTTGGTATCCACTGGGAATCGGTCCATGAAACCTCATGGAAACGCAGATCTGTGCATGATCAACTCCCACTCCCAAACCATTCTTATTGTCCCACAGTGTTTGACTTCAAACATCAGTTTGTCCTAGCAAGTGATTCTCCTTCAATATATATCTTATATTAAACATGTTTCACTCTGTCATTGGCCTTTGCAAGACAAGCGCAGTCTTCATTTGCAAGTCTGATCATGAAAGCACTTATTTCTGACAAAATCGTGAGTGGGAAAACACATTAATCACGGAGAATAAACGTTCCCCTTAACATCTAGGTTGACCCAGGACTGGCTCGCTGACACTTGATAACAGACATTTTGGTGGTCAGCCAGCTCCTTTCCAGGAAATTTTCAGACAGGATATAACCTGATTCTCCAAACTTCAGCTTTCACGTGGCTGAATGCATTAAAAAAGAGAGACCCCGTATTAAATTGAGATGTATACATATCATTATTGATCTGTTTCTCACCAATTCCCTTCCAGATGTGTCTTCCCAGCAGATCTATGGTTGCCCAGCACAGTCATTAATGGGAATGCAGAAGGGAGGAAGAAACACAAAGAGCAACTCCAAGATAGAGGGATAAAACAATCTGGGAAAACTACCATGACAGAGAGCGGATGCAGGTAAATCCTCCTCCATCCTTTGGGATCCTTTTTACAAGAAACGATTCCGGCTGTAATAAAGAGATGTTCCCATTGTCTTCTGCATCTTTGCTTGGCTTTCTTCAGCTCCTCCATATCCTCTCTCATCTATCATTTCTCTCATCACCCTTCCCTTCCTCAATGTATGTTCTTCCTTTCAAGGAGTTTCCTCTTCTACAAGGGAATCTTGAGCCTTTGCCATATGTGCAGAATAACCATGGGCATCACCATCATATTTTTATCACAACCTGGGGTGCATTTACACTGTAGAATGAATTCAGTTTGACACTTCTTTAACTGCCATGGCTCCGTGGTAGGCATGTCCGATCAATGAAAAAAAATGTTTCAATTCTCGTTTCTAAAGTAGGGGGCGCCAGCGCTTCGAAAGAGAAACTATTTCCGAATTTTTCACCCAAAAAGTTTGGATATTTCCAAAAATTCGTAATGATTCTAAATGTTTCTAAAATGGAAGGCGTGCATGCACAATCGCCAAAAAAACCCCCGGCACCCGAGGGGACTTTTACAGGGCTCGCCCGCCCTCATTTCTGGAGCTATTCTCATCAAATTTGGTACAGTGGGAGAACACATTCAACACTCTTAGCTCAACAAATTGCAGAATATTTCCTGTATCCTACTATTTTGGAGAATTTTCATAACTTTTTATAATACACTATTTTTTAATATTTGAAGAAACCTGTTCCTGGTTTGAAAGTCTTATTTCCTGTTCAATTGGGTTTTTATCACTGTGATCCCACAAGCAACAAACGCGATGCCTTGCCTTCCTTTGGTAATGTACCAGTGACCAACCTGGCCAATGTTCTGGCAAGGTGTGCAAAGAAACTTTGGAAAGCTAGAAATTCCCTTGTTATATTTTTAAGCAAGAAGGGCACTGCAAAACAATGGTTTCTTGCTATGTGATCCCACAAGCAACAAACACAATGCCTTCTTAATGAAATAGACTAGTGATTCTGCAAAGGTATGCTATGATCCAGCAAGAACTATTCTTAATAAAATTAAAAGCTAGATAATATTTTTTTAATATTATGGCAAAAATTAAAAATAACTCTGGAATTCACAGCTCTTACTAGCTGAGCGCTACCCAAAATTAACACACTCACAAAAGAAGGAACAAGCAACTACACCCTAACCCGTTCTCCCACCCCTCTTTGGCAACAGCCAAGACTGGGCCCCTTCACCCTCTCTCTGCCTCAAAAGACATGAGGCTTGCTTGCTCTCTCTTCTCTGCAGCAACGGAGACCAGACCACCACCTTCTTGCCCAGAATGGCTCACCCGGGCTACACACCAGGTTTTTATGCCATTCTGCAACGTGGACTCAGAGGACGTTAGCCCCACCTTTGCGTCCATCATGGAAGCTTCTGATTGGATGGGGAGCGGCAGCCAAGTTACGCTGTGCTAAGCTCCCATTCAAAGTAGGTTGCAGTAACAATTTTTTAAAAAAAATATATTTAAAAAAATATATTAAAAAAAATTTGGGGAAAAAATTAATGAGACATTAAGAGACAATTAGAGAATGGGCCAACGTTGGTTCAAATTACAATGCCGGTTGTGCCGTGAGACCACGTATCGGAACGTGCCTCAAAAAGCGAGAACAATCCAATATAAATCCGATATAAGATTCAAAACGATTTTTTGGACAACCTTACTCTGTGCTATGGAAACATGGGAGTTTTACTGCCATAGAGAACTGGGGCCTCACCAAATTGCAGCTTCCAGATTCCATAAGATTGGATCCTGGAAATTAAAATGGTGTCATACTGAATTAAATCTACAGTCTGGATGCATTAGAAAGATTATGACAAGTAAATAGTATAGAAAATTCTGAGCAATCAAATGGTTGCAACAAAAAATCATTTGCTTATGGAATGATAGCCAAGAGAGTTCTAGTTGATTATCTGTAGGAAGCATGTTCAGAGTCTGGAGCAGCCATTGAGAAGGTCCTCTCTCCATCAGATGTACTTGTGAAGGTCAAGGATCAGAGAGAAGGCAATCCACATGATATATAAAAAAGCAGGCTCATTTGGGAGAATATGAACCTTCATATAACCTAGTTAAGCTGCACAGTGTAGACACAATAGGCATGATCCAGAGTCTATAGTCTTTCAACAATAAGGGAACCAATGTCAGTGCCAAGGTGGACAGAGCATGGGATCTTATGGTCATTAATTTGTTTATTTGAAAACTTCTGTGTCATTCAATTCTCAATGCCCTTGGCAGAAAAAATAAGACTCTTTCAACATACTGTATAATAAAATAAAGATCACTACAGATTCATTGTGTTCCTTCAAACTAACTCCAAAGTAGTGCAGCACTATTATTTATCACTCTTGACAATGTTAGTTCAGAGGGGGTTTGCTATTGCTTTCCTCTGAGACCGCTTCCAGACAGTGCCAAAACCCATGCCAAAACAGGTTAAAGTAACTTGCTTTGGTGCAGGTTCAAGTCCTCAAATACATGTTTATTTAGGGTTTTTTTATTATGTGTTATGTATGTTTTAAATAGGGGCCCCTGGTGGCACAGTGTGTTAAAGTGCTGAGCTGCTGAACCTGTGGACCAAAAGGTCCCAGGTTCAAATCCCAGGAGCTGAATGAGCGCCTGCTGTTAGCCCCAGCTTCTGCCAACCTAGCAGTTCAAAAACATGCCAATGTGAGTAGATCAATAGGTACCTCTCTATCGGGACGGTAACGGCACTCCATGCAGTCATGCCGGCCACATGACCTTGGAGGTGTCTACGGACAACACCGGCTCTTCGGCTTAGAAATGGAGATGAGCACCAACCCCCAGAGTCGGTCACGACTGGACTTAACGTCAGGGGAAAACCTTTACCTACCTTACCGTATGTTTTAAATATGTTGTGAGCTGTCTTGGGTCCATCCTGGAGAAAGGTGGCATAGAAATAGCCGCAATAAATAAATAAATCAGTAGTTGGAGGGGAGGGGGTGGGCACCATCCCACTCCTTCGGGCTTTTCAAAGCCTGAAGGAGCGAGATGGCTGTGGAGACTCAACCCACAGGCCCAGCAGCTCATTAGACCCAGATCTTTAATGAAGATCCAATTCTAATGAGGTGTTTAATTAATATGAAATTAACCAGGGAAATTTTAGTTTACTTTGCATTAACTCACTTTTACTGAAGGCATTGCTTTGATACCTTTAGTAAAACAGAGATACATCCCGCATTTTGGGCCTGGCTGGATGAACCCTGATCTGAAAGAGTGTGGTTTGCCCAAGGAGACCTAGTCAGTTTCTAAGGATGGATAGTGCATCAACCTAGTCCAACATTCAAGCCACTGCACCACACTGGCTCTCTTTAGAGTAAATATGTGGATACATTAAAAATGTATCATTTTTGTCATGAAAATACTATTAGTGAAGATACTAGAAGGATCTGATGAATCTGTTGTCATGAAAATACTATTAGTGAAGATACTAGAAGGATCTGATGAAGATTAAAGGGTTGTCAGAGTATTGTAGCGCAGCAGTAGTAGTATGAAAAGCAATAGAGCGCAGAATGAAGCGACACTTCGAGACGTCAGTAAAAGCAATATACAAAGTTTTACTGAATGAAGCAGTAAACAGCACAAACAGACTCTTGCAGGCAACAAACAAACACAGGACTGATCTCAAACTCAACTCGAACTCAAGACAGACTGAACTGATGCAATAGATATGCACGTACTCTTGTGTCTGGAGCCTCTCTAGTTCCAGCCACACACCAAGGTCATCATAGCTCATTAGTGATTAACTCTTTACACACTATTACACACTCTGGATGATGCAATCTGACTGCAATACAAGCATGGCACAAATTACATTTAAACACTCTCATTACACAAATCTCACATTGACAAGGGTTGCGTTACTGTTCCACCCCTCAAACCTTGAATGATTGCTTATCACTAAAGACAGTTTTTGAAAAATAATTTCCCCAAATGCCACTTCAGGAAGACATCTTCACCACTTCAGGAGAAGTCTTTCTTTCAAAAGGAAATGATGCAGAAGTCAACTTCTGGGTCACTTCCAGTTGGGAAGGAAACCCTCTCCTGACCCTAAAATAGTCATTGAGGTGTATAATAAAATGCCAGAATTGCTGCTCACATGCATGTGGGGGGCATATTGGAACAAATGAAATTTTGGGCAAAAAAAATGGCCCTGGGGTGTACATTCCCCAAGCCTGCAATGGACCCCCTGGTTTTCTCCTGCACATCTAATCTAATCTATCTAAATCTAATCTAATCTAATCTAATTAAATCTAAATCTATCGAAATCTAAATCCATAATAAAAGCAAAAACCCGTATGTGTGTATGTGGCACGGATGTCTGCTCAAACAGACAGCCTCCGGCCTCCACAAACAGGCTATACTTCCCAGGCTTAAGAATCTAGCAAGTGACTCTTTTCCACTGACATTTTGGTTACAGCGAGCGCCATGAACATGCAGCCCAGCCCCTGCCAATGTCCTTCCCAAACACTACAGCCCACCACCCAAGGAATGCTTTCGTTTGGGGACAATTTCATCCTAGATTTTGCTTTTTCTTCCACCACAGGCAGACATCCCAGGGTTCTCCATTGCTGTGGAATTTGCATGGCCCCGCCCACTGCCCTTTCCTTTCCAATCTCTCTGCATAACAAACAGAGCAGAACTGACCTGCAACTAAACTTACTGGAGGAGTTTAGGGATTGACTCCACATGGTGGAAGTTGTAGTTCACCCTGCATCCAGTCAGAGCACTGTCACTCCTACTGGGGAATATACAGGAGTTGTAGTTCACCTACACCCAGAACGCTATGAACCCAAACAATGATGGCTCTCGGCCAAAATTACCATGCAGACCCGATATGCCCAGATTTGACTACTGGTGGGTTTGGAGGGGAACTGGACTGGAAGTTGAGGAGTAGTAGGTACTAGGATTTATAGTTCACCTGCAATGAATGAGCATCACACTTGGCACACAGAGCCCCCATAACCAATACAACATATTGGACAAGTTTGGGGAAAAGGGAGTTATAGTTCACCTGCAACCAGATAAACACTGACCCCCACTGACAATGCACTAGGACCACACTTCACACAGAGGAGCCTCATGACCTACTGAACATACTGCAGGTATTTGTGGGAAGGGGCCTTGATTTTGGGAGTTGTAGTTCACCTCCATCCAAAGACCACTAAACCCAGCCAATGACGAATCTAGACTTGGCACACAAACTGAATATTGCCTGCTGTGAATACTGATAGATATTTCAGGACAATTGTCCCGGGAATCTGGAAATTGCAGTAGTTCACCCCCATCCACAGAGTACTGCACCACACGATTCTGGGAATTGCAGTTCACCCACTCCAAACAGAATACATAACATTAAAAGACAAATAATACCATTCTCAAATGACCCGGGCATCGCCGGGTCCCCAAGCTAGTTTCACATAAAGTTGCCAGAGTGAACAGAGAGGGCTCCGGTAATTTTTTAATGCAATTAGATAACAAACAACACCAGATGAAATTCTCTCTTCTATAAAAACAGTAAAAACTGCTAGTGCTACAGTTAAGCAACTTGGCCTAATTCACAACACGACAACACCAAGAATAAATCAAGATATTTTCCAATACCTTTCACTCTTGTATGATTCAGTTCTGCACTCAAAGTTACTAAACTTGTGTTTAAAGAAGAGTCAAATGCACATTTAGACATAGTCTCTGTCTCTCTCTGTCTAAATATATATCTATATCTTGTGCACTAAAACCTCTTTTAAAATGTTTCAGGTTGAGGCAGTAATTGCAACGGAATGGGATTATAAATGAAGACATGCACACCTGAGATGGTCTGGAAGCAAACGGATCGATGCGTCCATTCTTAACCATGGTATCTGTCAATCAGAATATATCCCCTGCTACCTCTCACCACGTCTCCAGTGACCATAGGATGCATATCACATCTCAACTCAATCCTCCACTAGGACCGTGGGATATCTTTTACCCACGGTCACTAGGAGAGAAATCTATTTCTCTTCAGCTCAGTGTGATCGCGAAATGGAACAGAATCTGAACATGTCCTTTAGACAGGGCTGCGTGGCGGTCTAGCTTTATTAATAACCACACTTTGGAAAGCCAAAGGCAAACCACATTTGTTTGGATCCCGGTTGATATTGTTGAAATTGGCCTGCTTTAACTCTCTGTCTCTCTGTGGTTTTGGTCTGAATGGGAAGGGGGCGTGGAATGACACGGCTTTGATTTGTAAGGTGAAATAGCTATTCTTAGCTACTTTCATATCAAGGCCCCCGGTAGGAGGAAATGTAAGGGCTCCCTGCTCCCTGCAGAATCAATAAACCCTTTTGCCGATTCCCCACAGGAAATGAAATTGCCGTGGAGAGAGAAGGCAATTGTTTATAATGCAGTAGATGAGTAAAGTTCACAGGTTTCCTTGTAGGACTTCTCTGCGACACGTTTCCCACCAAGGTGGGGAGGGAAAGGGGGTGTTTCTTTGCTTCCCGTTGAAAAGAAGGTTATTTCTCCACAAATATGCCCCTCTTTTATCCTCCCACAGCTATCAGAAAAACACAGCTAGAAGCCTGTGATTGTGCAGGCCTTCCATTCTCTGCACAGAAAGCAACTCCGGAAAGAGGATATAAGCCCAGATCCAGCACCATGCTGTCGCAATGTAAATCTATGCTCATGTAATTAAGTGACGGTTGGGTTATGCCACCTTCCTGCTGAACCCAGACATTGTACAATCCATTGTGTGTGTGTAAGCATGCTTAGTTCCAATATACAACAATGACTGTGGAGAGGCTGTTTCTGAAACTCGGTGAATGAAGTGATCTACTGAAGGCCTACTGTGCTGGTACAACTGTACCAGAAACTTCAACTTTATTTTCTTGCTGCAAATGTTTGCAATCATAGGACAGGCCACCTGTCAATCACCATTAAGTTTGGTTCCGCCCCTTGTTCAGGGCTCTGGGAGGGAAGGAGCCATTTTTAAGTTAGTCTCACTTAGGAAGCTCATCTATAGGACGTAGACCAGCTCGTCTCGTAAAAAGCTTCATATTTCAAGAACACCAGGGATATTGACCGTCCGAGGATACAGAGCAACAGCACAGAAACATCTGCAAGCCTTGGTTGGTAGGTCCACTCGACAACCAGACGCACTTGGAGTCGGCAGTGGGTCCCAGACCAGCTAGGCCCAGATATTAGATAGCCTGGGAGAGGTTATAAGAGGGTTTTCACAGTTATTCAAAGCCAATCGCCTGTCCCGTGGGGACAAGACTCCTTGAAGATTTATTATTTGTTCGTCAATAAAGACTTTGTTATTTCTTTAAAAGACTTCAAGGCCATCTTTTCAGGGAAATTCCTCAACAACCTTTCTTTAGGCACCCTGGCTTCCCGCTGGGCGTAAAGTGTACGTCCTATATAATAGACAATCAGTCACAGGCCCAGCGTGTGACAGAACACCTACTGATATGCTATTTCCCATCATTCAAGGATGTGCCAGTGTGGTGCATTCAAGAATGACTCTATGGAGAACCTCCAACATACAAAGACTATAGAATTGCACTGGAGAACCTAGATATAAGAAGCATAGCAAGGTAGCCTTGATCCCTACTTTTTATCATCCTTCTACATAGAAAGGTAAAGGTAAAGGTTTCCCCTGACGTTAAGTCCAGTCATGTCCGACTCTGGGGGTTGGTGCTCATCTCCATTTCTAAGCCGAAGAGCTGGCGTTGTCCGTAGACACCTCCAAAGTCATATGGCCGGCATGACTGCATGGAGCGCTGTTACCTTCCTGCCGGAGCGGTACCTATTGATCTACTCACATTTGCATGTTTTCGAACTGCTAGGTTGTCAGGAGCTGGGCGCTCATTCCGCTCCCGGGATTTGAACCTGAGACCTTTAGGTCCGCAAGTTCAGCAGCTCAGCGCTTTAACACACTGTGCCACCAGGGGCCCTTTATATTCAAACATACACATACTAAAAAACATGAGACAAACATTTAGTTACACGTCATAGTTAAAACTGACTGGGTAGGAGTATCGTTTGAACTCCCTGGCATATCGTCCACGTAAATCCCAATTTCTGGGTGCAGAATGCATTATGGGTAAAGGGGGGGGAATACAAGGTGAAGTGGAAAGGGCAGAGGATGTAGATTACCTTAATCTGATCATCTTGAGTTTATTTTGATGCCGGTTGCAAGTCAAATTCACAAGGACTATGATTCTCAGAACTCCCCCAGGAGTCCTACGGGAAGGGAAATATTTGTTCGCTTAATCTGTTTATTGCAAGAATACGTTATGTTACTAATGCAAATATCCAAAGCTGCCTTACTAGTGGCACGTATTCCAACTGGTGTGTGTTTGCATGTGTGTGTGTACGCACACATGTTTCCAATTTCGAGCTGCAAATTAGATTCTCCATCCCTTGCAGCGCTCATTAACAGGATTCATAGGGCTTCAGCTTCTAAGTTTCCGAGGGTGGAAGAGTCCTTCTTCTTTGGAAGTTTTTAAACAGAGGCTGGATAGTCGTCTCCTGAGACCGCTTTCATTGTGTCTTCCATTGGACTGCATGGCCCTTGGGGTCTCTCCCGACTCTAGGTTTCTATATCCTTTGTTCTGCTAAAAAAGCCAATGCTATAAAGTTGTTTGGGGGTGAAAATGCCATAAAAGCCCCATCCATGCCTCTTGACACAAACCAGCCTCTGACGTTGCAGTAAAAATGTCACGGAAACAACCAAAGCTTGTCAGATTATGATATCATAGAAAAATGTGAATCCTTGTTTCTCCCGTGATGAAGAAGCATGAAGCCAACTCTTAAGTAATCCAACTTATTTCTCCCCGGTGATGTGAAATGTAGATTTTACTACCGATCGTATATAACTCATTCCATTTATTGTTTGTATAATTTCCCCTTCTTCCTGACCCAATTTCACTTTAGCTGCTTCAAAGCCCCATGGCCCATTGGGTCTGAGATCCAGGTTTGGTTGCTTCTAATGCCATTCTGTGGAAACTTCTCAGAGTTTAATCTAACCTCATATAAATTTTGGTTCTTGTCTTTGGAGGAGATTGCATTTAATTTTAACAGCCCAGCCACAACATCTGCCCAAAAATGTGATTCTTCCCTCCCGCAGTTCTTAAATTCTCCCTAAATTGGTGGGAAGGAAAGGCTGAAACAGCTTTGGTTTAATTTTTCTTGCCAGAAATCAATGTCTGTTGACTTTGCAGTTTTTGTGCATACTAATCTCCATATTTTTTGCACCGGCCGGTGGTGCAATGGGTTAAACCCTTGTCCCATCAGGTCTGCTGACTCCCTATTGGAGTTTCTTGATACCTTTACTAGATAACATACCATCTTATCATATGGAAAATTTCCCAGTCATAGGACACTTCAGTCTCTTTTCAAGCATGGAGAGGCACAGAGCTCATCACATGAGTTAAACTGCTTTCATCCATCATGCATAGCTATCCATGGTTGAAAAGAGGCAGAAGTGTCCTGAAAAGAGGAAACTCTGGCAATTGAACTCATCACATTGAGAAATTTTCCCCAATAGGACACTTCAACCTCTTTTCAACCATGGAGAGGCACGGAACTCATCACATGTTCCGGGACTGAAAAGAGGCAGAAATGTCCTGAAAGGAGGGAATCGCATTCAGAGATCCTACCTCTTATTGCACTTTACTCACATCTTGACAATTGAAAAACAGGTGGGATGGGGACCATCTAAAGTTTCCCATCCTGTTTCATTGCCCAACTGTCAGCAGTCTCTTTTATCCTATGGGGTTTGGTGCAGAACAACAGGATCCCATGGAAAAAAGTGATTTCAAACTGGTGTCAATCTCCTTTAATGTAAGGGGCTTTGGGCAGGGTAAGGGATCTCTTAAAAACAAAAGAAAAAAATGTACTGTATGAGGAATCTAAGATGAATATATTGTCATCTCTTAGGTTTCCACCCGTGAGTCCAGTGGGGAGGGAGAACAGACTGCTAAGGATATAAGAAGGGCAATTCTCTACTCTTTTTTTAAAAAATAAAATAATCTTTATTAGTTTTAACAGAATAATAAAAAGCAAAATCCCAAATTGGGAGAAAAAGAAAAGGAGAGGAAAGGTTAAGAGAAGAAAGGAAGGAAATGTAAAAAAAGAAAAGAAAGAAAGAAAAAAAAGATTTTAAAAAGTGAATATAAAAATGACTTCTCGACAGTTCTCTACTCTTAAAGGGACCATCACCCATGCTTTCCCATCTCATTGTGCCCTCAGGGAGATAGGGTGGGTTATAAATAAAGCATTATAAAGAATTTTGGAAATGACATTTGTTTAATGGTTGATTTATAAATTTTATGGCAAAGGAAAAGGAAATGATACTTGTTCAGGCCTTGGTGGTGGGGTTATGTGTATGTAAAATGTTCATTGTTTTGTGTTCTGTTTCACTGTAAGTTGTTAATGTATGTAAATAAAAATTAATAAAAAATAAAATAAATAAAGCATTACTATTAGCATTAGTAGTATTATAATATGATGAGGTCGTAAATATACTTCTATATATATAAAAGGGTAATGAAATTTCGGCC
The DNA here is from genome assembly GCF_035594765.1 of Anolis carolinensis. Taxonomy (NCBI): domain Eukaryota; kingdom Metazoa; phylum Chordata; class Lepidosauria; order Squamata; family Anolidae; genus Anolis; species Anolis carolinensis. The sequence goes on along the minus strand of NW_026943822.1, from coordinate 11,439,576 downwards.
TAGGACAAAACAACAAAACTACACATCCCAGAAATACTAAACTTGGCAGCACAATCCCTCATCCATGCCTCTACGTTCATACAACAAAAAGAAAAGAAAAATAAAATCCTAATTAGAGGGAGATGAATAATTGTTTTTATCCAATTACTGCCAGTTAAAAGGCTAAGCACCGCCCACTTGGTCTAGCAACCCATGCAGCCCAGGGGACAGGCAGAGTTAGGCCTCACTTAGGCCTCTTCCACACTGCCCGTAAAATACAGATTATCAGATTTGAACTGGAGTATATGGCAGTGTAGACTCAAGGCCCTTCCACACAGCTATATAACCCATTTATAATCTTATATTATCTGCTTTGAACTGGATTATCTTGACTCCACACTGCCATATAATCCACTTCAGTGTGCAGTCAGACACAACTGGACTTAATGTCAGGAGAAAACCTTTACCCTTTACCTTAACTACCACCAATTCCTCAATACTTTATTTCCCATACCACCATACTTCGCCACAGCAACGCGTGGCCGGGCACAGCTAGTGAAGTTATGTAGTATAGACTTCCATAGAGAGAATCCCAGCCATCTCAAATAAATAAATATTCCTCCTGTTGTTCTTGGTTTGATTTCCTCCCTTCCTTCTCCTCATTTCTCCTCACTGTCATTGTTCCCATTTGCAACATTTACTGCCTCCTGGTTAGCTTTGGCAACTGGTGAAATGTGATCAGTGCAATAGCTGTGCCTCTCTGGTGCCACATGGGCACATGGAATCAATGTCAGACTGATCATCACAACCCATGTGGTAAAAGGTAGAGAAATCGCACCAAAAAGAAGCAGCAGGCAAGGAAACAAAAAGGTGCCAATCTGAAACAGCCAACATGTTTGTTTTATGTGTGTACATCTTTTCCACTGGGTCAAATATGCTCCTTTGGAAGCAAGTGTCGGAAATTAATGCCGCAACCCCAATGTAAATTGCTGCTCTAGTTTACATTACGCATTTATTTTAATTTTTCCCCCCTTCCAAACCGAGGCATACACATAGCAAAGAACGATGACATCGCCTCTTATATATTCCGCTTAAGAGACCGAAGGCAAAGCGAATGTGGCCTTCTGCCAGTGTTTTGTGTTAACGCGAAGTGCAGAGGTGAGTTTTAATGTTTCAACATCATTCATGAAATATTATATAGATAATTTGTACTCAGAATAACATGGACGCTCTCCAAGGAAACATTAAAATAAATAGCTCCTTTAACTCTTTTGTACCTTGATCATATCTTATTTTGATGAATCAATAAAAGGGAGATGCAAGATTGATGGAGGACAGATCAGCAGGGCAATCATGTACTTTATTACATATTTATGAGTCTGAAAGATCAAAAGGATTTCTTTTCTTTTTTTAAAAAAAACACACACACACATAAATGCACGTTAACTTGGCAAATGTCTGTTGCCGTGTTCGGAAATATTCCAAGCGACTTTTGCAGAAATACGGAAGGAGCTGGCAGCATTCCCATGGAGCTATTTGGCAAGGCTTTTGAGTGATGGAAGGGGATTTTTAAAAACATATCTCTTGCCTTAGCATTCTAGACATGCATGCAGACTACAAGGGTTGAAATGTAGGGGATTTTTCTTCTTGGTCCAAATATATAGGTGATAGTAATGCTAGTAATGGTATGTAGTAATTAATAATATCAAAGGAGGCTTTGAAACTCCACTGTTTGAAATGAACAGCTACTATCTTTGGCAACAGGCCCCAAGATAAACTATGCAGTTGTTCCCTCACTTATCACGGGGATTAGGTTCCAGGACACTATATATTTATACATTATTTTAGTAGTTATACACTACTTTAAGTTTTATCAACCAATCATGTGTTGATAAATCTCCTCCTTCTCCTCTTATTGCCACTTGGGCTCCTTTTCTCTCCCCTTGGCTTCTCCTTCCTCCCTTCCTTAGGCTGTAAATTGTAATTTTTTATGATTTATAATATTCTTTATTTATTGAAATATAGAATTTATTGAAAAATATAGAGTTTATTGAAAAACCGCAAAACAGCAAATCTGCAAATCTGCAAAAAGTGAACTGCGAAGTAGTGAGGGAACACTGTATTCTATAAAGACAAACTGCTTGGGAAAATATAGATTTTTTCCAGCATTACAGTTCTGCTGTTTCCATCTCCCATGTACACAATTCATTGCATACCAGTGGGCCACTATTGGGCTAATGCTCCGTCTGTATCTCATTTTCCCCTTTACTCAAATAGAGCCATCTGTTCCCTAGGCACAGCATTCCTTGCTTGGAGCCATTGGAATATTCATAAATATTCTACACCACTTGAGCCAATTACTTTTGAGATCTCATTTCAGCACATTGGAGCTCAAACTTTGAGATCCAATGGCTGCGGAGCTTTGAAAAACAGCAGCCTGCCTTTACCGAATGTGTCTTCCCTTCCCTGCTCCTCCTTTTGTTAGTGCCGGGCCTCGCGCATCACTTTCCGTGGAGATTTCATTCTTTATTTACTTATTTGTTAGGGTCAGAAGAATGGAGGCATGATTGACTCAGAGTTGCTGCAAAAGCCTGTCAAGATGTGCTAATATATACAGCAGCTGCCAACACCATTGACGGAAGCATCAGGATCCTACCTGCAAACGACCGAGTGGCAGGAAAGGGAGGCCTTAAAGACTTCTCACAATTTGACAGGTGTTGCCAATATTTTAAATAGAAGGGGAGAGAAAACCGAGCAGCTGATTTCTCACATAGGCTCTTTATTATGGGAACACAGAGGAGGAGGAGGAGGGTTGCATGCACTCATCCGTGGAACACTTCTATCCCAAAGTGGGAACGACATAATAATAATAATTTGCCTATATTTAGCATGCCAGCCTGTTTGTCATGCATCATTTGCACGATCCCAATAACGTAATATCCTGATGACGTTATAACAGCCAATGGTGGCACTAGATTTGTGTGAAACGTTGCATGCTTAAGCAGAAAGCTTGCCCAGAAACACTACTTGAGTTCTTAATAGACAGTTAAGCTAGAAAGAGATAAGAGTGCTTATTCCCTACTGTAGTATGACTTTCCATATCCGTGTAGTATGACTTTCCATATCCAGCACTGAAGTGATGATTCTCCGTCAAGCACTTTGCTGGACTGAACGTCACATTGTCTGAATGCCCCATCACCATCTCCCAAAGCTGTTACTTTACTCTCAACTGAATAATAATAATAATAATAATAATAATAATAATAATAATAATAATAATAATAATGAAAATCGCACAGACAGACTACAAACAGAGGCACAACTATGTGGCCCAAATGATTCATTGGAACTTATGCCCCAAGTGCCACCTCCCAGCAGCAAAGAAACCTGCAAAAGTATTGGAGAATGAGCACGCAAAGATACTGCGGGACTTCCGAATCCAGATTGACAAAGTTCTGGAACACAACACACCAGACATCACAGTTGTGGAAAAGAAAAAGGTTTGGATCATTGATGTTGCCATCCCAGGTGACAGTCGCATTGACGAAAAACAACAGGAAAAACTCAGCCGCTATCAGGACCTCAAGATTGAACTTCAAAGACTCTGGCAGAAACCAGTGCAGGTGGTCGGGTGGTGATGGCCACACTGGGTGCCATGCCAAAAGATCTCAGCCGACATTTGGAAACAATAGACATTGACAAAATAACAATCTGTCAGCTGCAAAAGGCCACCCTACTGGGATCTGCACGCATCATCCAAAAATACATCACACAGTCCTAGACACTTGGGAAGTGTTCGACTTGTGATTTTGTGATACAAAATCCAGCATATCTATTTTTTTTGCTGTGTCATAATAATAATAATAATAATAATAATAATAATAATAATAATAATAATAATAATTTATTTTTCTATCCTGCCACCATCTCCCCGAAGGGACTTGGGGCGGCCAACATGGGGCGATGCCCAAAACAACACAGAATAAAGGAATTACAACAAATATCAAAACAAAATCAGTAATAACATAAATAAAATAAAATAAACAATTTAAAAATTTCCACTCAAGAGTGGAAAATTGAGTGTTGGTGGTCAGCAAAAGAGATTTAAAGATAGGCCTAAATCTAACTTTAAAATATGGCATAATAGAATAACTTTAGAATAGAATAGAATAACTTTATTGTCATTGTACGTTGGATAAAGAAATTAAATGCTTTTCCCAGCACACATCACAAAAACAACACACCCATCCCTCCACATGCCCACCACCACTGCGCAGCCCATCAATGCAAAGCCATGGAGTTCAACATAACCACAGATCTAGGGTAAAAGCTGTCTCTCAGTCTGTTTGTCCTTGTTTTTGTCACCCTGTGATATCCGCCAGATGGCAATAATTTTTTTAAAAAAAATATTTCAGGTGTGATAGATCCCCAAGAATGCCCTGAGTTTTTTTTGAGGCTGTGGGAATTATAAAGTTCTTCCAAAGAGAGGAGAAAGAGGACAACTAATGATTCTCTATGCAGAAGTGGTGATCCTTTGGAGTGCCTTCCTATCAGCCACTGTGCAGTTATTAAACCAAGCGAAGATGCAGGAGGTCAGGACACTTTCAATAGCATAGCGGGAGAAACTCACCTGCAGTTTTCCATTCAGTTGGTGGTTCCTTAGATGTTCTGTCACGCGCTGGGCCTGTTACTATTGTCTTTTTGTATAGGACGTATACTTTATGCCCAGCGGGAAGCCAGGGCACCTAAAGAGAAGTTCTTGAGGAATTCCCTGAAAAGGATGGCCTTTTGAGTCTTTAATGAAATAACAAAGTCTTTATTGATGAATAATAATAAATCTTCAAGGAGTCAAATAACACTTCAAAGTTTCCTTATTAAACTGATGGCTTTTCAATCTTGTCCACAGGGGACAGACAATTGGCTTTGGATAACTGTGCTTTCTCTATAAGAAAATCCCCTTATAACCTCTCCCAGGCTGTCTATTATCTGGGCCTAGCTGATATAGGACCCACTGCCTACTCCAAATGCGTCTGGGTATTGAGTGGACCTACCAACCAAGGCTTGCAGATGTTTCAGCTGGGGTTCCGTGGATCTGTGATGCTCTCTGACGTTTCTTTGGAAACTTCAGGGCTGTTTCTCTCAGGAGCTGAGAGGCCTACAGCTTAGTTTCCTTAAGTGAGACTGACTTAAAAATGGCTCCTTCCCTTCCAGAGCCCTGAACAAGGGGTGGAAGCAAACTTAATGATGACGGAAAGGTGGCTTGCCCTATAACTGCAAACATTAGCAGAAAGAAAATAAAGTTGGAGCTTCTAGTACAGCAGTATCAGCACATTAGAAGTCTCAGACAGTCCAGTCTCTGCTGGGCCCTCTTAACAAATTCTGCCATATGAATGGTGCCCAGGCCAGATCCTACTTCACACTGACACCCAGGAACTTGATACTGGCCTCGTGTTCCACATTAAAATAGAATAAAGACTTTTAATATTCATAGCACTCCTAGTAATATCCTTACAGACAAGCATCTAAATTATTTTAGATGCTTCGTAAAAGCATCTAAATTACTTTTTTCTTTGGTCATACGATTAAAGGGTTACAAAACTAGCCTTCTGTAATATGCTAGCATAAATACTATACAGTTTTCTAAACAAAAAATATGATCAGCGAACTTGGATTTTAGACAAATAAAAACCAACTAGATGGAAACCCAATGTTCCTGGATGGCACAATCCTCTTTTTACAGAAGATAGGCATTTAGGGAAGTGGCTTTGAATGATACTTGATGGAGTAAAGATCCCTATAGACCCTTGTTCTCATGTCTTTGGGCCTTTCCATCAGGCGTACATGCTCCACAAGGCACAACAGCCTAGACATTGTTTCAGCAAATGCAATCCAGTGCAGCAGACGGTTCCTGCAGAATGTCTGCACAATGATTTGCCCAATTGACTTCTTCACACATCAGGTTTCCTGAAGAAGACAGCCAAAGAAAACCCCAGTTTGCATAGATCTTTGCTCCCATCTCTTTGGATTAGGAGTGAAATGAGGAAGAACCAGAAGCGGTAGTGTTTTATATTCCCAAACCTGTATGAAGTAGAACCGGATAGGACACAGACGATTGTTTCTCTCAGGCTCCAGGCTATGGATTCAAGGGCAGCCCACTGCTTGCCTTGTAAGGAGGGGAAAATATTTTTCTCAAAGAAAGCAACATTTTCACACCTCTCAAGACTTGTTTGGAGAAAAAACACATTTTTCTTCAAGTATTGATATGTTTGCAAGACTGACAGACCATTTCCTAGAAGCAGAATGGACAAACAATGGGAATGATTCAATGTTCCTACGCTCGAGGGCCAGGGATTCCCCATTCTCAGTGTTCAAAGGGCTGTGTGCTGAGTCCTCTGTTTTATACTCTTTTCACATATGATTACAACAACAACAACAACAACAAGTCTTTATTGATTAGTCAATTTTGACCATATCAAAACATGTGAGACACAAAACGTACACGCTTACCCATACATACAATAAAACCATGTATAGATACAAAGCATCCCTGCCTACTAGCCTACCAACCCACTCCTAGGTAGTTGTGCAAATACAGAATAAAAAGATTAAAATTAATTATTCCCTTAAGGTAAGGTTTAAGTGGGGGCAAGGGTAAGTAAAACTAGTAGTTTGTCCATAGTAAATTTTAAATTTGGATTTTGTTATTGGCATTAATATCACAGCTCTCCGCTTCCATCTTCTCGCGGATAGCCAGCGCTTTTTGCGTAAAAAGGGTCAGTTTTAAAATAGAGTTTTTCTCTGAACCCTGTAGAAGGATGTGCAATTTCTCCTTATTCTCTAAATGAGTATGGTTCTCCAGCAGAGGCTCTAAATAGAAAGAATCCTGTTGTAATAGGGGCATTTTAAGAAAAAGTGTTCTGAGTCCTCCACTTCTGCATCTGCCTCACGACACCCACAGCTTCTCTTCGTTTAGGGGATATTCTGACGTCTACCTAGCTTAGACTTAATGTTGAGTTGCTCGAATCTAGCCCGGGTAAAAAGTTTTCTAATATATAGTGGAAGTGTAAAAAAGAGGTAGGTTTCCATGCCCACGTTGCATTTAAATTTAGCCAGGTATGGAGTGGCTCTAGCTTGCGCTATGATCATAAGATCCTTTTGTGCAGCAATGTCAAGGGCTCTTTGGTAAACAATTGAGCACACTTTAGCCACACATATGATTACACCCCTATCCATCATAGGAATATCATTACCAAATTCAAAGATTTTTTATTATTATTTATTTTTCAAACTTATATGCCGCCACTCCCCTAGGGCTCGGAGCGGCTTACAAGAACCGGCTAAAATCAACAATTTAAAAAACATTTTAAAAACATCCTTTAAAAAAAAAACATCTTAAAAACATCCTAAAAGCACCTTTTAAAACATCAGCAACAGAACTCAAAAGCCTGCCGAAACAGGTGTGTCTTACATGCCCTGCAGAAGGCCAACAAGTCCCGCAAGGCACGAACTTCAGGTGGCAAGGTGTTCCACAGAGATGACGCCACTACTGAAAAGGCTCTGCGTCTAGTTGCAGTTAGACGCAAGGTCTTAAAACTGGGGACTTCCAGCAGGTCTTGGTCCTCAGAACGGAGGGATCTCTGGGGTTTGTAGGGGGTGAGGCGGTCCCTCAGGTACATCGGCCCTGGACCATGTAAGGCCTTGAAGGTAAGCACCATCACTTTGAAAGTGATCCGGTGCTCAATTGGTAACCAGTGCAGCTGCCGTAAGATTGGTGTTATGTGGCATCTTATCGGGACTCCCGCAAGGAGCCGGGCCGCTGCATTTTGCACCAATTTGAGCTTCCGGATCACCGACACAGGAAGGCCAATGTAAAGGGCATTACAGTAATCCAGTCTCGAGATGACTGTAGCCTGGATCACTGTAGCTAGGTTGTCCCTAGATAGATAGGGGGCTAGCCGTCTCGCCTGCCGAAGATGAAAAAAGGCAGTTTTGGTAACGGCGGAGCCCTGGGCCTGCATCGTCAATGAAGGGTCCAAGAGAACTCCCAGACTCTTTACTAGTGAAGACGGGCGTAGCACTTCGCCATCCAGGGTTGGCAACTGGATATCCCCACTGCCCGGTCGGCCCAGCCATAGGATCTCCGTCTTTGTTGGATTCACCCTCAACCTCCTGGAACGCAACCATCCAATAATGGCCTCGAGGCACTGGTGAAAACTGTCGGGTACAGACTCCGGTTGGCCTTCCATCTTTAACACAAGCTGAGTGTCGTCAGCATATTGATAACACTCGAGCCCGAAATCTCGGACCAGCTGAGCAAGTGGTCGCATATAGATGTTAAACAACAGAGGGGAGAGAATGGCCCCCTGAGGAACCCCACAATGTAGAGGGGACCTCTCAGAGACCAGGCCCCCCCTCTCCACTCGCTGTCCACGGTTGTGAAGAAAGGAGGCCAGTCAATTTAAAGCTGTCCCCCTAACTCCAGCAAAGGCAAGGCGGTGGGTCAGAAGATTGTGATTGACTGTGTCAAATGCTGCTGTGAGATCCAATAACACAAGCAACACCGACTCGCCCCGGTCAAGCTGGCATCGGAGATGATCTGTGATGGAAACCAATACAGTCTCTGTCCCATGCCCCGCACGGAAGCCAGACTGGAAAGGATCCAGTCCGGCTGTGTCGTCTAGGAAAAGATGATACAACAGTGGTGGGGCTTATCTCCGAAGGGGATGAGTCTGCCTATCGGGATGAGGTGGATCAGCTGGAGGGACAACAATCTGGTTCTTAACATCAACAAGACCAAGGAGCTCATTATAGACTATAGGAAGAACAGATCACATATCCAAATTCACCCATACTTGACTTAAAAATATATATACAGTAGAGTCTCACTTATCCAAGCTAAACGGGCTGGCAGAAGCTTGGATAAGCGAATATCTTGGCTAATAAGGAGCGATTAAGGAAAAGCCTATTAAACATCAAATTAGGTTATGATTTTAGAAATTAAGCACCAAAACATCATGTTTTACAACAAATTTGAAAAAGCAGTTCAATACGCAGTAATGTTATGTTGTAATTACTGTATTTACGAATTTAGCACCAAAATATCATGATATATTGAAAACATTGACTACAAAAATTGCTTGGATAATCCAGAAGCTTGAATAAGTGAAGCTTGGATAAGTGAGACTCTACTGTATATTTAAAAATCCAAAATTCAAACATTGATTTTGCCATTTTGTATAAGGGACATCCTTTGATTATGCCATTGTTATATAATAGGTCTTGTTATTCCACAGATTTGGGTTTCCATTGGGGTCCTGGAACCAAATTTCAGCAGATATAAAAGGCCCATCTATATATATAAAAGAGTGATGGCATCACGGCAATTCACAAAACAACAAAAGTACAGGCCCCCCAACCTCAAAATTTGACAACACAACCCATCATCCACGCCTCAAGGTTGATACAACAAAAAGAAAAGAAAAATAAAGTTCTAATTAGAGGGAGAGCAATAATTTTTTTATCCAATTGCTGCCAGTTTAGAGGGCTAATCTCTGCCCACTTGGTTGCCTAGCAACCAAGGGACAGCCAGGTTTCAGTTAGGGGACAGGCAGATTTAGGCCTCACTGAGTCTTCTTCCACAGATTATCTAATTTGCACTGGATTATATGGCAGTGTAGACTCAAGGCCCTTCAACACAGCTATATAACCCATTTATAATCTTATATTATCTGCTTTGCACTGGATTATCTTGACTCCACACTACCATATAATCCACTTCAGTGTGCATTTTATACAGCTGTGAAGAAGGAGCCTCATATAATCCAGTTCTGAGCAGATAATTTAAGATTATCAATATACAGTAGAGTCTCACTTATCCAACGTAAACAGGCCGACAGGATAAGTGAATATGTTGGATAATAAGAAGGGATTCAGAAAAAGCCAATTAAACATCAAATTAGGTAATCGTTATACAAATTAAGCACCAAAACATCATATTATACAACAAATTTGACAGAAAAAGTAGTTCCATGCGCAGTAATGCTATGTAGTATTTACAGTAGAGTCTCACTTATCCAACACTCGCTTATCCAATGTTCTGGATTATCCAACGCATTTTTGTAGTCAATGCTTTCAATATATTGTGATATTTTGGTGCTAAATTCATAAATACAGTAATTACTATATAGCATTACTGTGTACTGAACTACTTTTTCTGACAAATTTGTTGTCTAACATGATGTTTTGGTGCTTAATTTGTAAAATCATAACTTAATTTGATGTTTAATAGGGTTATCCTTAATTCCTCATTATCCAACATATTCGCTTATCCAACGTTCTGCCGGCCCGTTTATGTTGGATAAGTGAGACTCTACTATACTGTATTTACAAATTTACCACTAAAATATCACAATGAATTTAAAACACTGACTACAAAAACATTGATTATGAAAAGGCAGACTGCGTTGGATAAACCAGAACATTGTATAAGCGAATGTTGGATAAGTGAGATTCTTCTTTAATATGAAATAATTACTGGGATAGAATAATGCAGAACAATATAATCTCTAAAACCAGGACAGTAAATAAACAGGGGAATTCCACACAGGAAACAATCAGGGCCAGCTAACACCTCCCAACAAAGTATTCCCATCATCAAAGTCTGGCAAATCCTGTTTTCTCAGGGCCACAGACAGTAGAAGCACATAAAATATCGCAAACAACACCACTCTGAAAACAAGGGAATTCCAGACAGGAAACAATCAGGGCCAGCTAACACCTCCCAACAAAGTATTCCCATCATCAAAGTCTGGAAAATCCTCTGTTTTCTCAGGGACACAGACAGTAGAAGCACATACAATATCGCAAACAACACCACTCTGAAAACAAGGGAATTCCAGACAGGAAACAATCAGGGCCAGCTAACACCTCCCAACAAAAAATTCACTCAGGGAGGAAACAGCCAGGCTTTAAAGCTCCAAGGCCATTACATGCTAATCATTTTCCCTAATTGCAGCATTCATACTTGCCTCCAACAAACAAAAAACCCCAATCAGAAATATTGTATATTCACAACCTTTAGGAAATAATATCCCCTGATGGCTCAGCGTGTTAAAGCGCTGAGCTGCTGAACTTCTGGACCGAAAGGCCGCAGGTTTGAATTGGGGGAGCGGAGAGAGCCCCCACTGTTAGCCCCAGCTTCTGCCAACCCAGAAGTTCAAAAACATGCAAATGTGAGTGCATCAATAGTTACTGCTCCGGCGGGAAGGTAACGCCGCTCCATGTAGTCATCCCACATGACCTTGGAGGAGTCTACGGACAACGCCGGCTCTTCAGCTTAGAAATGGAGATGAGCACCAACCTCCAGAGTAAGACACGGCTGGACTTAATGTCTGGGGAAAACCTTTACCCTTTACCTTAACTACCACCAATTCCTCAATACTTTATTTCCCAGACCACCAGACTTCGCCACAGCAACGCGTGGCCGGGTACAGCTAGTCTATATATATAAAAGGGAAATGAAATTTCAGCCTAGGACAAAACAACCAAACTACACATCCCAGAAACACTAAACTTGGCAGCACAACCCCTCATCCATGCCTCTACATTCATACAACAAAAAGAAAAGAAAAATAAAGTCCTAATTAGAGGGAGAGGAACAATTCTTTTTATCCAATTGCTGCCAGTTAAAAGGCTAAGCTCCGCCCACTTGGTCTACTAGCAACCCATGCAGCCCAGGGGACAGGCACAGTTAGGCCTCACTTAGGCCTCTTCCCCACTGCCTATAAAATACAGATTAACAGATTTGAACTGGATTATATGGCAGTGTAGACTCAAGGCCCTTCCACACAGCTATATTACCCATTTATAATCTTATATTATCTGCTTTGAACTGGATTATCTTGACTCCACACTGCCATATAATCTACTTCAGTGTGCAGTCGGACACAACTGGACTTAATGTCAGGAGAAAACCTTTAACCTTTTACCTTAACTACCACCAATTCCTCAATACTTTATTTCCCATACCACCAGACTTCGCCACAGCAACGCGTAGACGGGCACAGCTATTTGTATATATATATGTATAGATATTTCTCTCTGATTCTCTCTCTCTCTCTCTCTCTCACACACACACACACACACTAGCCTTGCCCAGATCTTCTGATCCAACTCATGTTTTTAACATTATTTTGTATATTGACTTTTTATGACTGTTTTTATCCATGTTGATGTTTTATTGTTGGGTGATTTGTTTATTGATTTTGTTTTGATTTTGTGCTGTTGTGTCCAGGCATAGCCCCATGTAAGCTGCCCCGAATCCCTTCGGGGAGATGGGGCGGGGTATAAGAATAAAGTTATTATATTATTATTATAATCCTATAAAGCGTAATAATTTGATATAGCTTTAGCTCTCAGTATAACTGTTTTGTGGGATAACATACTTTCTTTGAAACAGAGCATCCCACATAACAGAATATTTTGTTCTGGGTGATTCCAAACCAGTTGGTTTGCTTGAGTTTAAAATCACACACATACACAAAGACGCACACTCAAAGACACACACAGAGTGTTCTTGTTTATCTTCCCCTGTTATCCAAAGGTCAAAGCTCGGAATGTTCTGGAGAGTATCACACTTAAAGTTGGAATTAACAGCTCTCCGGGAAGAATGGGAAAGGTATAAATTATGTCTGATTGAACAAACACAACTCCACTGTTCAACAGCCACTCAATGAAGAGGGCAGGGAGAGGCAATGGAGCACGGTAATGGGTAATATTACTAGTCAATGGGCTGTGTGTAGCACCAGGTTCCAAAATGCTAGAGATGTCAGGGAGATAAATAGCAGAGTGTCCTCCTCAAAAATATGATTAATACCCTCCTCGGTCCACTGCTGAAGATGTAGTGGGTGCAGCTGGCTTGGACAGCAGTTGCAGAGAGGAAAAATCCAGGACAATTGCAATGGAGCACAGAGGGCAAAGAGTAGGACAAGCAGTCAAGCTGGTGGGAGTGCCAAGCGCTGACAAGGAATAGGAGGAGGCCGGGGCTGGCGGAAGGTCTCCTTTGGCCGCCATGGGCAGCCGGGTTGATGGGACACAGCTGAGGCTCCAGTAGCGGACAAAAGAGGGCTGGGTTCACTGCACCAGGGAAAAGCTAGGACAGAAGTAGCTTTCAAGGGCAGTAGTTCCTTGCCGTTGCTTCTCCTAGGACCGGCACCTCTGCAACATCTATGCCCTCCAATTGTCCTGATTTGCTGCAACAGTCTTCATTCATCCTTTACCCATACTATTTATCACCAGGTGTTTAAACAACGTTCCAGTTTTTCTCTATCTTCTGACGTTCCCTCTTTTGTCTTCAGCATACTTTGGTTGATGGAAATTAAGTTCAAAGTATGAAAGTAATTTGTAATGAAATAACTCAGCAGGGGAGAAAGAAGATCTTACCCTTTCCAATGGGCTCAAGCATAAACAATCCGTAATGGAGAAAATGCTTCTAGAACACAGTCATACAGCTCGGAAGCCTCCGATGGCCTAGGGGATAAAAGCCTTGTGACTTGAAGGTTGGGTTGCTGACCTGAAAGTTGCCAGGTTCGAATCCCACCTGGGGAGAGTGCGGATGAGCTCCCTCTATCAGCTCCAGCTCCATGCGGGGACATGAGAGAAGCCTCCCACAAGGATGGTAAAACATCAAAACATCCGGGCGTCCCCTGGGCAACATCCTTGCAGACGGCCAATTCTCTCACTCCAGAAGCAACTCCGGTTGCTCCTGACACGAAAAAAACAAAAAAAAACAAAAACAAAACCCACAACACTCCAGTGATTCCAGTTGTGAAAGCCTTCGACAATATATTGCCCTTAGATTGTGTGTTCGCCCTTATTATTATTTTTTATTTATTTTATTTATTTATATCCCACTTTATCTCTCTATAAAGAGATTCAAAGCGGCTCACAATAAAAAGCATTGCAATTTAATATATACAAATATACAATAATAAAACAGTATATGATTATATATTATCATATTATATATATGATTAGTATTATGTTTAATATATTAGTATTATTATATTACAATATTATTAGCAATACTATATGTACAGTAGAGTCTCACTTATCCAAGCCTCGCTTATCCAAGCCTCTAGATAATCCAATCCATTTTTGTAGTCAATGTTTTCAATATATCGTGATATTTTGGTGCTAAATTTGTAAATACAGTAATTACAACATAACATTACTGCGTATTGAACTACTTTTTTTGTCAAATTTGTTGTATAACATGATGTTTTGGTGCTTAATTTCTAAAATCATAACCTAATTTGATTTTTAATAGGCTTTTCCTTAATCCCTCCTAATTATCCAAGATATTCGCTTATCCAAGCTTCTTCTGGCCTGTTTAGCTTGGATAAATGAGACTCTAGTGTATATATAATATAACATTAGTATTATATATTATATTGTACTACACCACTATACTGCAATATTATTAGCATCATTATATATTATCATATGATCAGTAGTATTATATTTAATATATTGGTATTATTATATTAAAATATTATCAACATTATATGTATATATATGCTTGTCATCTCGATCATCTTGGCCACATATTTCCTGTTTTTTGTGAAATGTAAGAGGTTTGAGCTTCCTTGTCAAGATGAGGACAGACTCTCCGGCACAAAGGAAGGCATGCCATCATGTCTAAGAAAATATAGTGCAATTCCTTTCGATCTATGGGTCTAGGATTCTGCCACGTGGTGGTGTTTCAGTAGGAATAGAAGAGATGAGAGGTAGAATGGCAAAGTTCTTAGAAGACGTTCACTATATCATTCGTTCAAATCTGACTTCTGACCTATACGGTTTCTGAGGCCCCACCCACACTGCCATATAAAATCCAGATTATCTGCTTTGAACTGGATTATATGATAGCATAGACTAATATAATCCAAGTCAAAGCAGATAATCTGGATTTTATATGGGAATGTAGAAGCTGTGGATGAAGCATTGTAGAGAAAGAAGAAGATGGATGAAGCAGAAAGAGTGATTGTGGAATATCAAAATGGAATAGTGCTTGGAGCTCAGTGGGGAATTTGGCTGAAAAAAAACAGCTTTCAAATGGGGAAAGATTCATATAATTATCCCCAAGAGTCCTTCTTACATCTTTTAACCAACCTGGTGGGTGCTAGACAGCTGTCATAGTAATTATTAGAGGTGTGAAATTTGGTTAAACAGCATTCTGTTTCCATTATATGGATTTTGGTATACACCCAGATCCATTTTTCAGGAGCCTCCTAAATTTGGTTGGGAAAAAAATTCTGTTTTTTGATCTGGTAAGAGAAAGATCTGGGAAAATCCAACCCATTGGCAGCAATTGGGAACTTGCAAGGCTCTCTTTTCCCTGTCATTTTTAGCAACCACCCTTTCTGGGATCCTTTCTTCTTATATTCTTCAACAAGACCTGGATTAAAGACATCAGACTTAAAAAACCACACTTTCTGGGATTCTTTCTCCTTACATCCTTCAATAAGACCTGGGTTAAAGGCATCAGCCTTAGGAAACTAACCTTTGTGGGATCCTTTCTCCTTACATCCTTCAATAAGACCTGGGTTAAAGGCATCAGACTTAAGAAACCACACTTTCTGGGATTCTTTCTCCTTACATCCTTCAATAAGACCTGGGTTAAAGGCATCAGCCTTAAGAAACTACCCTTTGTGGGATCCTTTCTCCTTACATCCTTCAATAAGACCTGGGTTAAAGGCATCAGCCTTAGGAAACTACACTTTCTGGAATCCTTTCTCCTTATATCCTTCAATAACACCTGGATTAAGGGCGTACCTTACCTCCTCATTTTATGGTGGCTTTAAAATATCAAGATACCTCTTTCCCACATTTGAAGCTGACTCATGTGAAGGGTACCATTGGTGATAGTTTCGTAAATGTGTCAAAAGTAAATTGCTTATTTATTGCTATTTGAGTCAAAAGCAAGCCAAGTAATGCAGAGCTGCAACCAGCACTGAGAATTTAGACCACTGATCTGTCTCTCTCTGAAGTGTGCTCTCAACAGAAAAATGGAAGCCCAGCTTGGCTAAAAGATTCTTACAACTGCTGGCCAAAAGAGCCAGAATAGCCAGAGCCAATTTTGAAAAATGGATCTGTGCACAGCCCTAGTACTTATACCCATAATGCCCTGGTGCAGTAATGTTGTGGAGGATTGGGGCTGATTGAAAGTAGTGGTTTTCCAGCTAGCATCAATGAACTGTATTAGGACCCCTGGGCTCCGAGAAGTTCCCCAAAGGATAACAGGAGCTGGCACAAGTCTTGTTTTATACTCTTATCATCAACACTTTCTTTGGCTGTAACTCTCATTGATTGCAAAAGAACTTGCAGCTAAGTTAAAATAGAATCCTTGGAAGAAAGCCAGTTGTGTCTCATTGTTTTATTCAACAAGACTCCTTGAGGCCTAATCCGCAAAGCAATTAAACTTGGGAACTTGAAATTACGAGCTCATTTAGTTTCCTTCTTAAATGATCAGCTGGTATTTTAAGCAAACAGCCTTTTCCGGTAGCCGGCAACCATGTTTGGCACCATATGCTGTCTTCTGAAACCGATGGGTCTCTCCGTCAATTTCTTCTTTGGAAACTTCAGCTGCTAGCGGCGAATAGGGTGGCAAAGATGGAAGGAGGGTGAATATCCACAGGACCATTGTACACCAGTCATGGGGATGTTTGTACTCATTGTCAGTTTAGTTTTCATAAGCATTTGGAGTGTCAGGCACAAATCCTTCAAGCTCTAAATCTGGATTGAGAAACTCTGGTTCTCCAGATCATTTGAAAAGTCTTCGAGAAACTGGAGTTCAAAACACTGAAATCCCACTTTTGCATATGCAACTTCTGCCCTAAATGGTAAATATCTAGCTTCTGCCCTAACTAGTAAAGATCCAGGGTATCTTCTTCCATATTGTATCTTTTAAAACTAAGAATTTGTGGAAATGCTTTTCTCTGTGCTCTGCCTACAATCGATGCACTGAGACTTGTGACTGAAAAGGGATTTCCCATGGCTGCTGGTTTACAGAAGCATCTTAAAGTCTAGATGGAACTTATAATGAATTTACTATCCTACTGACATTGGTGTCATAGACTTGTAGAAGAATAGAGTTGGAAGAAATCCCAAAGGCCATCCAGTCCAACCCTTTTCTGTAAGGCAGGACCACACAGTCTAATAATTCCTGATAGATGGCCAGTTACTTTTTAAAAACCTCCAAAAAACACTTTGCTACACTTCAAGGCAGCATTAGCGGGATGGTGACTCCATAATGGACTCAGTCTAGACCTTAAGGCAGGGGTCCCCAAACTAAGGCCCGGGGGCCGGATGCGGCCCTCCAAGGTCATTTACCTGGCCCCTGCCCTCAGTTTTATAACATAATATTTTTATATCATTTTTAATAATATAATATATTGTATATGCATATAATATTGATAATAATATAATGTTATACAATATAATACTAATAATAATACCATATAATAATATTAATTATCTATATATATAAAATGATAAAGTTGTTTGCGCAGTGACTATAACAACAAAACTAAACATCCCAGAAATACGAAATTTGGCAACACAATGCAAAAGGCTTGCCTCCAGGTTACAACAACACAACCACACCACAAAACCACAATCCAGACCCACAAAACTCACAACAACGCATCATGCGATAACAACACAACTAAACGCCCCAGAAATACAAAACTTGGCAACACAATGCAAAAGCCTTGCCTCCCAGTTGTAACAACACAACCACACCACAAAACCACACAGGACCCACAAAACTCACAACAACGCATCGTGACTATAACAACGCAACTAAACGCCCCAGAAATACGAAACTTGGCAACACAACGCAAAAGCCTTCCCTCCAGGTTGTAACAACACAACCACACCACAAAACCACAATCCGGACCCATAAAACTCACAACAACGCATCGTGACTATAACAACACAACTAAACGCCCCAGAAATACGAAACTTGGCACACAACTAAACGCCCCAGAAATATAAAACTTGACAACACAATGCAAAAGCCTTGCCTCCCGGTTGTAATAACACAACCACACCACAAAACCACAATCTGGACCCACAAAACTCACAACAATGCATCGTGACTATAACAACACAACTAAACGCCCCAGAAATATAAAACTTGACAACACAATGCAAAAGCCTTGCCTCCCAGTTGTAACAACACAAACACACCACAAAACCACACAGGACCCACAAAACTCACAACAACGCATCGTGACTATAACAACACAACTAAACGCCCCAAAAATACAAAACTTGGCAAAACAATGCAAAAGCCTTGCCTCCCAGTTGTAACAACACAACCACACCACAAAACCACACTGGACCCACAAAACTCACAACAACGCATCATGACTATAACAACACAACTAAACGCCCCAGAAATACAAAACTTGGCAACACAACACAAAAGCATTCCCTCCCGATTGTAACAACACAACCACACCACAAAACCACAATCCGGACCCACAAAACTCACAACAACGCCAACACTTCCCCAATCCCTACATTCACACTTGGCCTCAAAAAAAAACAATTACAATAATAACAATGACAACAACAATAACAATAAGAATCAACACCATCACAGGCAAGAAGCAGCCAGGCACTGAGGCTGAGAGGCCAGTCAGTGCTACACTGGGCCTCCAAAAAACAATACAGTAGCATCTAACTTATCCAACCTTCATGACCACTACAACAACAATAATAATAAACACCTTCACAGGCAAAACAAAAAAAGACTATTGTACCACAATGAAAATATAAACCGCACTCAGCAGAATCAGACATTGCAATTAACAACAAACCAAAGACAACAGGGATCTCAAGCAATTATCAATCAACACAAAAATTGAAGAAGGTAACAGACTTCAAATACTACTACTAATGTGAGTATAAAGAAGGGTGGAGGTCACAGCATAAATACAACCTAATGCAGACTGACCAACACCACCAGACTAAGCCACAGCAACGCGTGGCCGGGCACAGCTAGTGCGTTATATATTACATATAATATTACAGTATAGTGGTATAGTTCAATATAGTAATATATATTGCTAATATTGTGCTATGCTAATAATATAATATATTGTATGTACATACAGCTGCTCTGATTCCCCTTTGGGGTGAGAAGGGCAGGATATAAATGTAATAAATAAATGTAGTAAATGAATAAATAAATAATTTTAGACTTAGGCTCGCCCAAAGTCTGAAATGACTTGAAGGTACAACAACAACAATCCTAATTAACTTCACTATCTCATTGGCCAGAAGCAGGCCCAGACTTCCCATTGAAATCCTGATAGGTTTATGTTGGTTACAATTGTTTTCATTTCTAAATATTGTATTGTTCTTTCATTGTTGTTGTTGTTTTGAACTACAGTGTGCACAGGAATTTGTTTGTATTTTTTTTCAAATGATAATTCGGCCCCTCCACAGTCTGAAGGATTGTGGACCGGCCCTCTGCTTTAAAAGTTTGAGGACCTCTGCCTTAAGGTGCTGAAGGTATTTGGAAACTTGAAGGCACACAAAGAAAAGAAGAGGAAGAGCTTTCACCATTCTAAAATATCTCTCAAATAGGCAGATTATTTAAAGTTTGGACTAAAACACAGAGCCAATTCTACATTAGCATATCTCCTTTGATTAACAATATAGTACAAATACAGAATTGATGTTCAGTGTGCCTCTCCACCTTTAAATACATGGACACATTGGTGAATCCCAACAGAAGCTGACCCAGATGGCTGCCCAGAATTGTCCAACTGTAACACATCTTAGTGGCCCTATATAAATCATTCCTGTGATCCCCCTCTCCCCCCGCTGCAAATTTCTGGTAGATTTTCATTGATTGGAATGGCTCCTGCATTGAAATGCAATACCTCCGATGATGAATAATCACCCGTTTAGTATTCTGCCTCACCACTGCCCGTCAAAACCTCAGGAATATAAGATTAACATAAGAAGATATTATATATTATAAGCATGACATGAAAAGCAGTGAAGTATTGATTTGACCTCTGGAAACATGGGACACCATTAACAAAAGAGGCATGTAGATAGCGGTAAACAGGGAATCCACTGCCAAGATTTTGCTGGCAAATCTTCCTCCTGCCCATCCAAGCAATTCAGCTATCCATACTCTCCTCTCTCATTCTCCCTCCCTCTCTCCCACTCCCTTTCCCTTTCCTTCCCTCTCTGTTTCTCTCTCTCTCTATCTCATCTCACACTCTTGGTGTGTTTAGTGATGGACGGCATGTAGTTCCTTCCTGACTTGGGGATCTTCCTTCCATCTTTGCTGAATTCATCATATTCACAATAACCCAAACTAGCAAAGGCATTGCAAAAGACTGTTTCCAAAACCACAGTGTCCCATGATAGGACTTTGGTGTGCAAAAGAGACATGTTATTTATTAGTTTGCTTAGGAGCATTTAACAAAAAATGCCAAAGGTAAAAGGTAAAGGTAAAGGTTTCCCCTGATGTTAAGTCCAGTCGTGACCGACTCTGGGGGTTGGTGCTCATCTCCATTTCTAAGCCAAAGAGCCGGCGTTGTCCATAGACACCTCCAAGGTCATGTGGCCAGCATGACTGTATGGAGTGCCGTTACCTTCCCGCCGGAGCGGTACCTATTTATTTATTTATTTATTTCAAATATTTCTATCCCGCCCTTCTCACTCGGAGGGACTCAGGGCGGCGTACAATTGGCAACAATTGATCTATTCACATTTGCATGTTTTCGAACTGCTAGGTTGGCAGGAGCTGGGGCTAACAGCGGGCGCTCATTCCGCTCCCGGGATTTGAACCTGGAACCTTTTGGTCTGCAAGTTCAGCAGCTCAGCGCTTTAACACACTGTGCCACCAGGGGCCCCTGATGCCAAAGGTAGTATTGGTTAAAGTGGGCAGTCAAGCTCAGGGACAGAGTGTGTGTTTCAATGCAAAAAGCCCTAGGATTCTTCCAGTAGAACTAGGAAGCATTGCTTTCTGATATCCTATAGAACCACTACTGGTAAGTGTGGATGAGTTGGCATTTTTCAGTTGTGTTGGACTACAAATCTCATATTCCCATATCCTTATTGCTAGTCCTGATTAGAGCAGAGCCATTGAAACAAATGGATTTACTAGGTTGACTCATAATAATTGAGTCAATTACTCTACCCTAGTTGGGATAACATAAAACGGTTCCAACTGCAATCTCCAACTAGTATGGCCAACACATCTGGTTGAAGAAGGCAAAAAAGGTCTCTGTTAAATGGTGGCTTCCATTTTTACATGGCAGGCTTAGGGTTTCAGTTTGAACTTTAAGGGAGCTATCCAAAGTTCTGAACCTATTTTGGAGTGACAGTTTGCAGCACATTGAAGGTCCTATGAAAACTCAGGGTAAAACCAAAGCAGATTCATTTTGTTGTCGAAGGCTTTCATGGCCGGGATCACACGGTTGTTGTATGTTTTCCGGGCTGTATGACCATGTTCTAGAAGTATTCTCTCGTGACGTTTCACCCACATCTATGGCAGGCATCCTCAGAGGTATATCATATACCAAACAACCTCTAAGGATGCCTGCCATAGATGTGGGTGAAACGTCAGGAGAGAATACTTCTAGAACATAGCCATACTTGCATGGTTGCCATCAGCTAGCAAAGGGGCTGATTTTGTGCAATGCAGTTTATTTGTTTTATATATTTGGGGGGGGGGGGGAGCTCCAGATCGGTAGTGTATCACACCTCCAAAAGGAGTCATGGAAATCTCTGAAGCTTTAAACATTTTATACCAGAGCTAGAAAATCGTAATGTTCTAAACCTTGTCAGGTTTCAACTACCAACAGATTCACCCAGGATGGATAATGATCAGTATCTTGCATACCAGTTACAGACAGCAATCAACAAGATGTTAATTGTGGTTCAAGAAGCCACAGCTTTCCAGTTTTCCTTGGGTTGGAAAGATTCCCTAAGGGTACTACATGGTGTAAGAAGCAGGCTTATATAAGGCTACTTCAAGTCCTGGAAGAGGGTGGCCTCTGTCAGATCTCAGGGCTCTTGTAAGATTTTGAAAAAGATCTTGTGAAAGCAAGAACTTAACTTCACTGTTCATCATTAGCCTGGGAGGACAGAAAGAAGGAAATAAGGAACATTATCAGAAGACAGACAACACAACAATTGGTAAACAAGTCCTGATTATTGCATATAATGTATATTATATGCTCAAAAGCCATTCTGGTGAAGATGTGGCTGGTACCAGCTCTCAAATATGCTCTTTGATGTGTCCTGTGTCATCTCAATATAAGATCTGACTTTAGAACCCAAAATACAGGGCAAAATCAAACTTCTAAAACCCCCTAAAACATTCATTTATTGATTGATTCATTGTAATACTCTCTCTAAGTTACGCCATGATGAAAAATAATGATTAGATGATCATTATTGCATCAAATAAATTCACCAGAGCTTTAGTCAGCTGAACACTATTGTACTCGGCAACTTCTGGAGGAACACAAGTCTCTGCCTCAAGTCTGGTACAGCTGGACAACCCTTATTTAAAATATCTGGGGCCAAAAATGTTTTGAATGTTGGAAGTTGCATTTCCATATATGTTCATAATGAGATATCTAGGAGATGGGCCCCACATCTAAACATGATATTAATTTCTGTTTCCTATACATATTACATACATATCCCAAATGTAATTTTGTGTACAAAACAAAGTTGGTGCATAGTAAACCACCAGAAAGATATCACTGGATCTGTTCACCATGTCGACAATTTTGCATTTTGAAGGATTTGGGATTTGAGAATTCCAAAGAAGGGACGTTCAACCTATAGCTTATTTTGAGTAATAGATATCTTGGATCTGATTTAGTAATCTTTTTGATGAAAATGATGGTGCAAATGAAGACAGTTATGTTAATAATAATAATAATAATAATAATAATAATAATAATAATAATAATGCCTGATCCTTGCAGCCCAGGAGCAAGCCATCAGAACAAATGCAATTAAGGCCAAGATCGAAAAATCAGCTGATGACCCAAAATGCAGACTGTACAAGGAAACCGACGAAACCATTGATCATATCCTCAGCTGCTGTAAGAAAATTACACAGACAGATTACAAACAGAGGCACAACTATGTGGCCCAAATGATTCATTGGAACTTATGCCTCAAGTACCACCTCCCAGCAGTAAAGAACTGGTGGGATCACAAACCAGCAAAAGTATTGGAAAATGAACACACAAAGATACTGTGGGACTTTCGAATCCAGACTGACAAAGTTCTGGAACACAACACACCAGACATCACAGTTGTGGAAAAGAAAAAAGTTTGGATCATTGATGTTGTCATCCCAGGTGACAGTCGCATTGACGAAAAACAACAGGAAAAACTCAGCTGCTATCAGGACCTCAAGATTGAACTTCAAAGACTCTGGCAGAAACCAGTACAGGTGGTCCCGGTGGTGATGGGTACACTGGGTGCCGTGCCAAAAGATCTCAGCCGGTATTTGGAAACAATAGACAATGACAAAATTACGATCTGCCAACTGCAAAAGGTCACCCGACTGGGATCTGCGCGCATCATCCGAAAATACATCACACAGTCCTAAACTCTTGGCAAGTGTTCGACTTGTGATTTTGTGATACGAAATCCAGCATATATATCTTGTTTGCTGTGTCATACAATAATAATAATAATAACAACAACAACAACAACAACAACTTTATTCTTGTATCCCTCTCCATCTCCCCGAAGGGACCCAGGGCAGCTTACATGGGGATGAACCCAACCACAACATACAATTAACATGCAATCCATGAACTGAAAACAATAGAACAACATACTACAAAACAACATAACATAACAGTTACTTTAAAACTTGGGAAGTGTTCGACTTGTAATTTTGTGATACAAAATCCAGCATACCTATCTTGTTTGCTGTGTCTCAATAAAATAATAATAATAATAATAATAATAATAATAATAATAATAATGCTTAAATATTGCTTGAATCCAATAAAGATGCCCTATTAAGATGCCAACATGATATGTTGGCTCTAGGAATCAAGGGTTAATTATCAGAGACCCATGCGTACAAAGGAAAATGACTTTATTGAGTTAATGTCCCAAATTTACTGCTTTCTTCTCTCCCCCCTTCATCTCCGAAAACACAAAAGATAGCCATTTGTTCACCCTAGTAGTCAGCATACTCCGCGACTCAATTAGTAAACATGTCAAGAGGTGGGTTAGTTATTCATGGTTCAGGGGCCCAGCCCCCTTTCAAAAAGAGAGCTTTTTTCACTCTAATGAAATGATGGATAATCTGGAAGTAGGTGCTTTAAGAAGATATTAATCATCCTCGGTGGTATTGTTAATCATGCGTTCTATCATCTCCAGATGCTGAGCATCACCTTCCTTAGAGATAAAGGGCACCCTAGCTGGTGGAGTCCTTTTGATCACCTTTCCTGTAACTCAGGCACGTCGACGGCATTCACATCTCAAAGCATCCTTAGAAAGAGAGGCCGTGAAAGGATTTAAATATGGTGCATAGATGAGATGCATTGATTAAAAACTTTTGGGCTGATTTCAAAAAGGCTGTGCAAATTAATCAAGAACCAGATTTTTTTTAAAGTTTAATGTAAACAATGAAAACATGCAAAATATTAAAAGAGGCACTTTCCCCCTCAAATATATGTTAAGGTGCTTGTTATAAGGTAGTTGCAACACATGCAAACACACTATGTATTGATACAATACTTTGGATGCAGAGTATTTTGTTGTATTCTTTGATCAATTCATTGATCTATCCATTAAAATATATGCCATTAATTCATGTACAGTTCAATTCTAAGTCCTGTTGAAGACTGATAAGGGTCCAAAACATAAGTAGTACACAATATGTATATTAGAGCATCATATACATATTACATTCACAGAATCAATGCTCAGTCCTATGGTATATAACCCAAAAGTATCAAACTCAGTATTATAAATCAAACAAAATAATATAAGTTTCTGCAGTCCTAAAAGGATTTGATTGGCTTAAAGGCAAACCGATTCAGAGTCTCTGCAGTTTTGGAAGGATTCCTCAGGACTCCACAGGTTTAGAATCAATAGTAAAGCCAAGGAGACAGAATCAATGCTGATGTAGATCCTGAGTAGCTGGTTATATATCCACTTACGCCATTTACAACTGGTTCCTGGGTTTTATCCCAGTTTCAGTAACCCTTCTTCTGGTAAGCGGCAAATGTTTTATAATTTCTTTATTGATGGCTCTGCTTCAGGTATTCTTAACAGAAATAAAAAATGAAAGGAAATTTGTTTAATGTTGTACTCTTTATAAGATACTAGCTGTGCCCGGCCACGCGTTGCCATGGCAAAGTGGTGGTGGTATTAGTTAAAAATTGTTGTGGAATTTTTATTTAACATTATTTGTATTTTTAATTAATTTTATTGTAACTTATCTTTTTTATTAATTATATTTTATTATTTTGTTGTATTATTTGTAGTTATTTTGTTATTATAGTATTTTATTGTATTAATTTTTTAGTGTTTTTAATTATTTTAGTGTTTTTATTGTTTTTTATTGTATTATTTATATTTATTTTATTTTTTATTCTTTTATTAACATTTGGCGGAGAGGGTTGCTAGGAGACCAAGTGGGCAGAGCTTAGCCTTCTAACTGGCAGCAATTGGATAAAAACAATTATTTCTCTCCCTCTAATTAGGACTTTATTTTTCTTTTCTTTTTGTTGTCAGAACCTAGGGGCAAGGATGGTGGGTTGTGTTGCCAAATTTCTAGGTTCTGGGGCTTGTACTTTTGTTGTTTAGTGGGAGGAACGGACACCATTACTCCTTTATATATATATAGATAAATCATAAATTATATAGACCATGTGAAAATAGACATGTCAAAGCACCCCAAGGTATGCGGTATTCTAAGTTACAAACAAGGAATTACCTTTTTCCCAGATATAGTAGTAAGCATATCTACTCACATGTTTGCAGTATCAATATGCTGCTGTGGATTTTGTGGTGCGAGCAACCATTCATGGTATTCCTTGTATAGCTCATTACATTGTTTAGAATAGACATCTGTGTTTATCCAATAGAAGATTAATAAAGGGACAGGATGCATTGTCCCACCAGAAAAGAATGGAAGACCTCCATATAAACTTGTAGAAAGCTCCATAGGAATGGAAGCACAATCAGAGTGTTCCTACCCAAGGTTTATCATTTGAGATGGCCAAAGCCTACTTGTGCTTTTGACATACCAATGGATTAGGCTCCCAAATGTGTCTAAACTGAAACTGCTGAGAGACGTCATCTGTAAACATGGGTCAGGGTGTTATTAGTATGCTTATGACACCCAAATAATTTTCTCCATGCCTTCAAGAACAGTGTTCTGTCACGCGCTGGGCCTGTAACTATTGTCTTTTTGTATAGGATGTATACTTTAAGCCCAGCGGGAAGCCAGAGTGCCTAAAGAGAAGTTCTTGAGAATTTCCCTGAAGAAGGATGGCCTTTTGAGTCCTTAATGAAATAACAAAGTCTTTATTGATGAACAAATAATAAATCTTCAAGGAGTCAAATAACACTTCAAGGTTTCTTTAATAAACTGTTGGCCCTTTGAGTCTTGTCCCCAAGGGACAGGCGATTGGCTTTGGATAACTGTGAAAACCCTCTTATAACCTCTCCCAGGCTGTCTATTATATGGGCCTAGCTGATGTGGGACCCACTACCGACTCCAAATGCGTCTGGGTATCGAGTGGACCTACCAGCCAAGGCTTGCAGATGTTTCAGCTGGGGTTCCGTGGATCTCTGATGCTGTTTTCTCTTTGAGTCTTTAGAAACTTAGGGCTGTTTCCCTCAGGAGCTGTGAGGCTGAGAGGCTGTAAACTCTTAGCCAGAGCTTTTGGGACCTTTCCCCTGGAGTTTCTGTTTCTGTTTCCTCAGATGTTCTATATCCCCGAATGTTCTATATCCCCGGATGTTCTTGAGATATGAAGCTTTTCTACGGGACAAGCTGGTTTACGTTTTATAGCTTAACTTCCTAAGTGAGACTGACTTAAAAATGGCTCCTTCTCTCCCAGAGCCCTGAACAAGGGGTGGAACCAAACTTAATGATGATTGACAGGCGGCCTGTCCTATGATTGCAAACATTTGCAGCAAGAAAATAAAGTCGGAGCTTCTGGTACAGCTGTACCAGCACAAACAGCTTCAACTAAGAATAGCATGTCTCCTCTGAATGAATGCGTGGAGGAAGTAAGGGGCTGGATGAGGAAAAACACATTGAAATTGAATCCAGACAAACCAGAGGTGCTTGCCGTCAAGGGTCCTAATCTGGGGGTGGAGGTGTGTCAACTAGTTTTGGATGAGGTTACATTCCCCTTGAAAGACTGTCCACAGCTTGGGATTCTTCTGGATCTGTTTCTCCAAATGTCAGCACAGGGAGATGCGACAATTGTTAAGAGGCTTACTATGAGCTTTGGCCAATGTGCCTTCGTAGATTCGTAGCCCCTGGAGATGGTAGTGCATGCACTGGTAACCTCAAGGTTGGACTTCTACAATCCGCTTTACATTGGCCTATCCTTGTACCTAGGAGCCCCGGTGGCGAAGTGTGTTAAAGCACTGAGCTGCTGAACTTGCAGACCGAAAGGTCCCAGGTTCAAATCCCAGGAGCGGAGTGAGCGCCCACTGTTGCTCCAGCTTCTGCCAACTTAGCAGTTCGAAAATAATAATAATAATAATAATAATAATAATAATAATAATAATAATTTATTTATATACCACCCTATCTCCCGGATGGGACTCAGGATGGTTTCCAATCATAAAAACAACACAAACACTACACAGCAACACAGTAACACATCATTAAGCAAAGTAAAAATACAATTATAGACATAAATAACACATGACCTGATCAAGGGGATGGGAACCACAAACCCAATATATTAAAATGCATCATTTCAGGCTAGAGAAATCTTGTGCAATATATTCAGGCCCAGAAAACATGCAAATGTGAGTAGAATCATAGAATAGTAGAGTTGGAAGAGACCTCATGGGCCATCCAGTCCAACCCCCTACCAAGAAGCAGGAAATCGCATTCAAAACACCCCCGACAGATGGCCATCCAGCCTCTGCTTAAAAGCCTCCAAAGAAGGAGCCTCCACCACAGTCCGGGGCAGAGAGTTCCACTGCTGAACAGCTCTCACAGTGAGGAAGTTCTTCCTGATGTTCAGGTGGAATCTCCTTTCCTGTAGTTTGAAGCCATTGTTCCGCGTCCTAGTCTGCAGGGCAGCAGAAAACAATCTTGCTCGCTCCCCCCCTATGACTTCCCCTCACATATTTGTACATGGCTATCATGTCTCCTCTTAGCCTTCTCTTCTGCCCAGTTCTTTAAGCCGCTCCTCATAGGGCTTGTTCTCCAGACCTTTGATCATTTTAGCTGCCCTCCTCTGGACACATTCCAGCTTGTCAACATCTCCCTTCAACTGCAGTGCCCAGAATTGGACACAGTATTCCAGGTGTGGTCTGACCAAGAATAGATCAATAGGTACTGCCCTGGCGGGAAGGTGACGGCGCTCCATGCAGTCATGCCAGCCACATGACCTTGGAGATGTCTATGGACAACGCTGGCTCTTCGGCTTAGAAATGGAGATGAGCACCAACCCCCAGAATCAGACATGACTGGACTTAACGTCAGGGGAAACCTTTACCTTTATCTTTTTATCCTTGTACCAAGTTCAGAAACTCCAGAAACTCCAGAAATTCCTGTAACGAGCCAGACTCATTACAGGAACATCTAGGAGTGAACATACCGCACCGATCCTAAAGTCACTCCACTGGCTGCCAATTAGTTTCCAGGCAAAGTGCAAGGTGTTGTTTTTGATCTTTCAAGCCTTGCATGGTTTGGGTCCAAGTCACCTAAAGGATTGCCTTCTCCTGTACAATCTGCCTTACACACTGAGGTCTTCTGGGGAGCCGTTACTCCAACCAGCCCGAAGCCGACTGGCAACTGTGCCGTCCGCCGGACAATAAAAAACTATAAAACTGAAACGTGCTGTCCTTTATCCGGGCGAACTGCAAATCCCTATAAGCTGTCCTATAGATATTGAACGACTGAGTCTGGATAACTTCAAAAAGGATGTTTATTCATACAAGGTTGTAAACCTGGCACAGATCTTAAAGTTGCAGAAAATGAAACAAATTTCTATAGGTTTTAGGTACAGAATTATCCCTGGTTCCAGAAAGCAAAGGTGATTATAAAACCACTATACCCTAATCACGCTGCCTATATTAGAAGGAGAAACTCTTTCCTTCCCTATCTTTACAGCAAAGATTAGTTCTAGAAGCGACAGAATAACCCTGCTCCTCCAACTAGATTTCCTATTCCAGATCAATATAATTCAATACTTATCTAATTTGGATAGGCTTAGATTGGCCTGGTTTTGAGGATGATTTGTCCCAGTTAGCCTTGCACAGCTCCAGCACGTTGGAAGACTATAGCCAGAATGAAGCTCCAAAATGGAGACTAGACCCTGGTAAAAAGGGCGGTCCTAAGATGTTGCATTCTTTGACCAATCACTGCAAAGAAAACTGCAGCCAGCTCTTGCAGATTCCAAGCCACTTTTCCTAGGCTTTTGCAGCCAGAGGCTCAAACAAAATGTAAAGGAGGGAAAACAAACAAACGACCAATAGGTAAGGCAAACCATCGTCCTGGGGGACGGAACACTCCCCGCTAAATTCCCAGGATGTGGGAATTTACCAATCAAAAACATACAAACACCTTTGTATACACAACAATACAAACACTAGAACTTTAAACATCTCCAATAAGCAACACGAGGTCACTAATTGGTCTGTCCAAAATGGACACTTTGCCTCTGTTGCAAGTCTTTAATTGAACTTTCCTGACCTTACCGTCCGGGCAAGGAAAGGTCTTTAATACAATGCCCATGGGCCACGCATGGCGGGGCAGGTCTTTGTCCTTTAACAACACAACGTTGTTAACCTCAATGTTGTCCTGTGGGCTTTGCCAGATTCTTCTAGCTTGAAGCTGGCTTAAGTACTCAGCTTTCCACCTTTTCCAAAAGTGGTTGGCCAAGGACTGCACCTGTTTCCACAGGGCACGGTGAGTTCCGTCCGGAACTGGCAACATGACGTCCTTCCATCCTGGCACCTTTTGTGTCAAAATAAGTGCAGGAGTCAGTGGTTGTAAGTTCTCAGGGTCACTGGTAAGGGGAACCAGCGGCCGGTTGTTGATAATTGCGGTAACTTCCGCCATAAGTGTCACCAAAACATCATGCGTCAATGACCTATGACTCAAAAGCATGGCATTAAGGATTTTGCGACTAATACCAATCATCCTCTCCCAAACACCACCCATGTGGGAGGCGTGAGGAACATTGAAAGTCCACATAATTTGTTCAGTATTCGTAAAGTTCTGAACCTTTGGGTCTCTCCCAAACCTAGACACACAATTGAGTTCTTTGGTCGCACCTACAAAATTGGTGCCACAGTCCGACCGAATTGACTTAATTGGCCCTCTGAGGGCTATGAACCTTTTTAATGCGTTTAAAAATGATGAAGTGTCCATCCCTTCTATGACTTCTATATGGACAGCTCGTATTACTAAACAAGTAAACAAAACTGCCCACCTCTTGTTATTTACAACACCACCCCTGGTTTTCCTAGTGACAACCTCCCAAGGACCAAACACATCGATTCCCACATGGGAAAAGGGTGGGTCTGTCAAAGTCCTATCCTGAGGTAGTTCTGCCATCAACTGACTTTGACAGTTTCGCCTAAGGCGCCTGCATTTAACACATTTGAAAATACAACTGTTGACCAACCTTTTGGCATTAACTACCCACAGACCTTCATTTCTAAGGGCTGCCTCAGTTAGAGTTCTACCCTGATGATGGATCCTTTCATGGTGATGCCGAACGAGCAGCAATGCAGTGTGACTATTAGGGGGTATGATGATGGGGTTTTTTATGCACGCCTTGAGTTTAGCTTTGGCTAACCTTCCTCCAACTCTCAAAATACCCTCCTTGTCTAGAAATGGGTTTAACTCATTTAGAAGACTTTGATTAGGGATGTTGAGCCCTTGCTCTAGCTTAGCTATTTCCTGCTTGAAAGCAGATCTCTGTACTGACTTGAATATGACGCTCTTAGCCTTTATCATATCCTGGACCTGTAAAGGCTCACTATCTTTGCAAGCTAAACGATGTATAAGCCTAGCAACTGCTCTAAGAAGACTGTGCCACTCCGAAAAACATTCAAAACGGTGTGGTTCCAGGCAAGATCTTTGGCCCATCTTGATTTCTGTGGTTGATTTGCAGGCTTTCACCTCTGCACTTCGTGAGACTTGAGCATTCATAATGTCCGAAAACCTTTGCTCATCTTTCGAGAGCGCTGTGGCTTCGTCTCTCTCAGAGACTTTGAAAATGGAGGAATACTCTGGAGTTATTGCTTGGCAGTAGACTGAGATGTGACTTAGGCAACTGCGCACAAGTGTAGGACGTCCACCTTTAAGCACCTGTGCTTGATTGGAGTCCAACGACGATGGTGGGTGCATCTTGTTTATGCACACTGGGCCTGTAACTGTCCAGCCTAGTGGTAGCAGCTGAGCAATGGGCGCCCCTGGAGGTCCCTTAACTTGGTCGTTCACATAGAACAAGTTCGGACAGTCCGCACCAAGCAGAAGGGCAATGTCCACATCTGGACGGAAAGCAGGTATGGCATTCTTTAATCGTCGCAAATGTGGATGAGCCTCCACAACTTCTCTAGTTACAATTTGTTTTTTGTTCCGAGGGATGGAGGAACACTCAATCAGGTCTGGCAACTTGAACTGCCTCTTCTGGTCGCAAGAGGAAACAACAAAGCCAGATGCTATGCGACCCTGCAACTTCTTCTTTCCTGCACACGTAGTCATAGTGTAGTCAACCATCTTGGTTTTAAGGTCAAACATGCGGAAGAACTCTGGAGTAGCCAGGGAGGCGTCGCTCTGTGAATCCAGGGCCACATAGAGTCTCTTTCTAAGCCAAGGGCTCTTGGCTGGATATACATCCGCTAGGCAGATAGGATGACAAACTCTGTACTGGTGCGAGTCAGAACACAGCTCTGTACAGGCGACTGCTGAAACCTCCACCTGCATCTCTGGTACGACTGGCTTGTCGGTGTCTTCGACTGCTGACTTTTCTTTTGGTGAAACGTTCCCTTTGGGGTGGGAGATGACACTGGAGTTGTGCATTGCGGTGCAATGCTTGAGGCTGTTGCATTTCTCACACTTGACGTTTTCTTTGCAGTTGGACGCAAAGTGTGGAGTTGCTCCACAGCATCTAAAGCAGATTCCCTGCTTTTGAACTAGCTGTTGCCTCTCTTTGTATGACTTTCTACTAAACTCCCTGCAGTTGGCCAAGCTGTGAGGCTTTTGGTGAATGGGGCAGAGCACCTCTTTTACCTCCGACCTGGGTTCATCAGTCTTGTGTTGAGTTTCGACTGCCTTTACGCTGACAGGTCTATTGGCCTCTCTAGGTGGTTTCTTGTCCACTTCAGATGCCTTCCCTTGGTATAAGGTGGGGAGGCCCGTCTGCGGATCATTCCTTTCTCTGGCCGCCCTGGTGATGAACTGGACCAAATGAGAAAATGGAGGGTATGCCTGGGAGTGGGCCTCCTTGTAGTTGAAGACCTCCTGTCCCCAGCGTTCTTGCAAAGTGAAGGGCAGCTTGGTCAAGATCTGCCTCTGGGACAGGTGCTGATCGAGGCACTTCAAACCGGGCAGTTCTGGATTCTCCTTGGCCGACTCTAATTCCGTAAGGAGATCGCTGAGGTCCCACAAGAGTTTGAAGTCTTTGAGTTTCAAAGCTGGGAACCTTTGGAGCTTGTCCATAAGAGATGCTTCAATCTCTGTGCTGGCCCCATACCTCTGCTGCAACCTGGCCCAGGCCTTTTCCAGGGCTTTGTCGGGATCGGCTACGTGGGCTGCGTAGATCTTCTTAACTTGTGAGGATGAGGCTGGGCCCAACCATGCAGCCAGAAGAGTCAGTTCTTCCTCAGGCAATAACTTTAAGTCTCTGATTGCTCTCTGGAAGGTGGCCTTCCAGAGAAGAAATTCCTCAGGCTTGTCCGAAAACTTTTCGACACCCTTGTCCTTAAGATCTCTTCTGGGGCTTCTGATGATGGAGACAAGCTGGGACTCTGGCGTCGAAGGGAACAATTGAGGAGTTTGCTGTTGTGGAGTGGACTCCCACCGTGCATCTTGCGTCAACCTTTGGCCTCTTGGAGGGATGACATCGACCACTGACGAATCGGTGGCTCCCTGTGCAGCTGTCTGTAAGGGCCAACTAGCACTTGGCCTTGAGGCCCTGATTGACTGACCTAGGGATTTAGCAGGAGGCACAGGTAGCTCGGGCAAGGGTGAGCTCCCCGCTATGACACTCTGCTCTGCAGGAAACTCAAAAGTGACTTTGGGGCCCTGCTCTGGGTAAGGAGAGAAGTCTTCCTGTTCCTCATCCGAAAACTGGCTGTTTAAGCTATTAAGATGCACAAGCACCTTGGAAGAAGGGTCCTGCTTCGGCAACTGACTTACATTTTCTTCTGTGAGTGGCTCAATTAGGGCCTTGGCCAAAGTCTCAGCCCTTACCTTTTTGGCAGTAGCATCCATCCTTATTCTAAGCATTTCTATTTCACCTTGCCTTTGGGCCTGTTCCATTTGCATTTCGCTTTGTCTACGGGCCTGTTCTATTTGCATTTCGCTTTGTCTACGGGCCTGTTCTATTTGCAGTCGTTGCTCTTCTTCTTTAAAGGGAAGGGTGAGATCAGCTGCCTTAGCATCAGCCTCCGCCCCCGCTACCTTGCTCTTTAGCTCCAGACGTGCAGCTTCCTTAATGTGCAAGGCAGCTAGGGAAGAGATGGCACTCCCAGCAGCAGAAGACTTGCTAGAGTGGCTATGTTTAGATGATGCACACTCCCTTAGCTTAGATACCTGGCTAGAGCGGTTGGACTTAAGACTAAGTGCCACAGCAGGTGATTTTAAAAGATTGGTCTCATGGCTGCATAAGGAAGACTGATTTCCTTTTGGCTCAGACCTTAGATTAACAGGTGGAGAACTAAATTCCAAGGCATCTAGAATTGCCCTCACCTTATTTTCTTTCTCATTAGTGTCAGCTAAGACACTCACTATTTCTAACTCTGAATCCTTGGCGTTAATGCGCTCGAGGACCTGGACTATCTTAGACACCAAACCCCTCCAGAGACCGAAGGTCTCTTCAAGGTCGGTCTGTAATATGGATGGCACCCTTGTAATACCCAAGCTCTCAATTCTGTCCATCAATGTTACAATTCGCTCCCATGCCGAACCTAACCTCACATGGAGGAGCTCCTTTTCATCTATTAGATGGGCTAGCATCTTGGCTGAAGGGTGCTTTATCCTTTGGGGCCTTTCATTCCTACTTTCAGCCTCAGAAGGAGGTATACCATCTGTATCATCTTGAAATTGCATAGACATTATGTATTCTTAATAGCAAGTAAATTTACAACAAAAGCAAATACAACATACCAGCAAGTAAATTTACAATAAAAGCAAATGCAATATATAATACAATGCACAACACTTTACCATAGCAATATATATCACTAAGTAACTATACTTTACAAAGATTGTGACCTTTGGCGCCAGATTTTAGTGGGCAAGCTGCAAAATGCCAGCTGACAGCAACTTGCCACTTGATACCTCCCTTGCCCGAGTGACGTAAACTGCCAAAATGGCGACTTCGCCAAATTTTCAAGCACCTCGTGCTCTGCGGCTCGAGGCCTGCCACCGAAGGAGCACCGAGGCTGGCTTTGGAAAGGAGGAGAGAAAAGACGCCTCCTCCCCGCTGTGAAGGGAGGTCACCACCGCAGGACGATGAAGCAGGTCACCACCGCAGGACGATGAGGCAGGTCACCACCGCAGGACGATGAGGCAGGTCACCACCGCAGGACGATGAGGCAGGTCACCACCGCCAGGCGATGAGGCAGGTCACCACCGCAGGACGATGAGGCAGGTCACCACCGCAGGACGATGAGGCAGGTCGAAGCCGGCCGAGTGCTCCGGCCGAACTCGCAGCAGCGTTGCCAGGCCTGTCCAGGTTCTAGCCTGGTTCTGGTGGGCTTCACGCCTCAGAGCCAGCCAAAGAACTGTCGCTGGTGCTCCGCGGCTCGAGGTCTACCGCCGAGGGAGCCCTGGACGTTGCTGGGAACTGCACAGCCTGTGCAAACCCAGAAAGCCACTGGGCCACGTGCGCACACGCGAGCCAAATAGCAAGGAAATAGAGCCCCACTATTTGACTCCTTCAGGTCTGAGAGCGGGCTCCACTGCCTCAGACGCTGGTAGAGTCTTTAGGTATGCAGACTGAGCTCAGGCGGAAAAGCCGCGGCCTAAACTAAACTTCCTAAACTATAAAAAACTATAAGCCGTGCAAGCTAGCTCAAGCGGAAAAACCGCTGATCTACCTCAAAACTGTGCCGTCCGCCGGACAATAAAAAACTATAAAACTGAAACGTGCTGTCCTTTATCCGGGCGAACTGCAAATCCCTATAAGCTGTCCTATAGATATTGAACGACTGAGTCTGGATAACTTCAAAAAGGATGTTTATTCATACAAGGTTGTAAACCTGGCACAGATCTTAAAGTTGCAGAAAATGAAACAAATTTCTATAGGTTTTAGGTACAGAATTATCCCTGGTTCCAGAAAGCAAAGGTGATTATAAAACCACTATACCCTAATCACGCTGCCTATATTAGAAGGAGAAACTCTTTCCTTCCCTATCTTTACAGCAAAGATTAGTTCTAGAAGCGACAGAATAACCCTGCTCCTCCAACTAGATTTCCTATTCCAGATCAATATAATTCAATACTTATCTAATTTGGATAGGCTTAGATTGGCCTGGTTTTGAGGATGATTTGTCCCAGTTAACCTTGCACAGCTCCAGCACGTTGGAAGACTATAGCCAGAATGAAGCTCCAAAATGGAGACTAGACCCTGGTAAAAAGGGCGGTCCTAAGATGTTGCATTCTTTGACCAATCACTGCAAAGAAAACTGCAGCCAGCTCTTGCAGATTCCAAGCCACTTTTCCTAGGCTTTTGCAGCCAGAGGCTCAAACAAAATGTAAAGGAGGGAAAACAAACAAACGACCAATAGGTAAGGCAAACCATCGTCCTGGGGGACGGAACAGCAACCATCACCCAGAAGACCTTTTCATCGGCCACCCCAAGACTGTGGAATGACCTGCTGGAAGAACTCCGACAGCAAACTCCATGTTTCCACTGAGTGTAGTTATGACAATTAAAGAGGAATGGTAGGGATAATGCTGTAGTTTATAGAGTTCTTACCACATGTGTGGGGTGAGTGCATTTGCTTGTGTGAGTGGGAGGGGGTGGAATATGACTTGTCAAGGTCCTCTCACACCTCTGACAGCCTCCATGCCAGAATGACGGATAAATAAATGCATCCCTGTGATCCTTCCTTTCCTAAACATGTTCAAGTATGCTCAGTAAGAAAAGAGTCAGATGTAATTAAGCCTGGAGTGTTTTTGCTGGCTTCAAAAGAGAAGGGCAGCTTTGTGGATGTGATGACAGATGCGAAGGAACGTTGAAGAAGATCACTAATTTCAAGGTGCTTTTCGAAGCGCTCAAGAAACCCAGCTAAAGAGGGAGAGGCGAGAAGCCAAGGCTTTTCAATATTTTACTGCTTAAAACAAATTGCTATCAGAGTTGGAGGGTCAGAATTCGAAACAATTTTCCATTTACCTTTCAGTCGTGGGTTGACCAATGGCAGAAAACAGAATTCAGCTGAAAGAACCCTTTGACTTTAACAGCAGGTACACTTTCCTTCTTTCTAAACACTCTCTCACACAAGTATTTATTATTGGTGCCACAGACTTTCAAGGCTGTCTTTTAAAAATTATATGCTTTTGTTCTTGAAGAGTTGTGCTAATATAGATTTTTAAAACTGATGTTTGCTTGCAGGTTTCATGAACCCAAGGAAAGGAAAGGGGCAAGGTTGTTTTCTGCTGCTTTAGAGATTAGAAAACAAGCCAATGGATTCAAGTTGCAAGAATATATAGTGTGATGCTGCAAAATGCAATGTATCACAATGTGCAATTGTGAACGGCACAATGCCGAATACACAGCGACAGGAGGAGGACTAACTTTGCTGGCCGTGGAAGGAAATCAAGTCAACAAGTGAATTTCTGGCATGATGCTGTGTGACAAATCAGGGTAAGTGTGGGTAAGTAAAACCATGGATATTGAGTCCACAGATAATGTGATCCTATTGTAACCTCCTCCATTCCACTCTGCCATGCTGTTCTGTGTAATAGGAGATATATATATATATATATATATATATATATATATATATATATATAAAAGGGTAATGAAATTTCAGCCTAGGACAAAACAACCAAACTACACATCCCAGAAACACTAAACTTGGCAGCACAACCCCTCATCCATGCCTGTATGTTCATACAACAAAAAGAAAAGAAAAATAAAGTCCTTATTAGAGCGAAAGGAATAATTGTTTTTATCCAATTGCTGCCAGTTAAAAGGCTAAGCTCCGCCCACTTGATCTCCTAGCAACCCACTCAGCCCAGGGGACAGGCAGAGTTAGGCTTCACTTAGGCCTCTTCCACACTGCCTATCAAATACAGATTATCAGATTTGAACTGGATTATATGGCAGTGTAGACTCAAGGCCCTTCCACACAGCTATATAACCCATTTATAATCTTATATTATCTGCTTTGAACTGGATTATCTTGACTCCACACTGCCATATAATCCACTTCAGTGTGCAGTCGGACACAACTGGACTTAACGTCAGGAGAAAAACTTTACCCTTTACCTTAACTACCACCAATTCCTATATATATATATAAAAAACAAAGGCATGGTTTAAAACTGTTCAACCTTTTCTTTTCCGTTTTGTAAAGTCAGATTGAGTCAAAGAGGAGATGCCAGGAGAAGTATAGTTGGTGGTGATTTGATTTTTGGTGCACAGGCAGACTTGTCAAAGGGTCTCTGATGAACTTTCAGAAACCCTCTCCCTCGCCTGACCTCTGCCGATTGAAATCGCCGGTGACTGCAGGACGCTGGGAACTATGGGGACTTTCATCATCTAAATCAACTGCTCATGATAAGGTGGTTGGAAAAGTTTTCAGAGTGTATATAAGAGGAGAAAAGAGCCGCTGTTATTTCACAAAAGGCTTTTGTGTTTCAGTACTTTGGTCCCGCTGTCCAAAATGGAATTTCCCCCCTCTCGCCATCTATCACTGTGAGCTGAGCTTGCTAAATGGAAGCACCATCTACTCACCTGACTGATAATGGAATGTACTTCCTTATCCAGAAAAAGATAACCTACTGACATTTGCAATATGAGAACCATTGGAAGGACCTCACGTAGGTGTCAAAGCATAATCAGCTTGTAATCGGCAACATCTTCTCCTCTTCAACTGCCCA
This sequence comes from Anolis carolinensis, assembly GCF_035594765.1. Taxonomy (NCBI): domain Eukaryota; kingdom Metazoa; phylum Chordata; class Lepidosauria; order Squamata; family Anolidae; genus Anolis; species Anolis carolinensis. Next base: position 11,401,028 of record NW_026943822.1, on the reverse strand, counting down.
TTTCAGCTTTGGTCATATTTCTAAACTTTGGATAACATCTAAATACTTTCTAAACTTCTGAAAACAAGAGAATGCAAGTTTAAGTGCCGGGACCAGATGGCAGGATTCACATGGTTTACATTTTAATCAGGATTTATCTGATTCATAGATCTTGTGAGATATAAACCAGAAAACAATTCCTTTTTGTTCTTTTTTATATTTATCTAGATTTTGCAATATGTATTTCATGGAAAATATAAAGAGGCAAAATTGCTTGCAAAAACGCATGTAAAAAATGAAGAGATTTTATTTATTTATTTATTTACAGTATTTATATTCCGCCCTTCTCACCCCCAAGGGGACTCAGGGCGGATCACAATGTGCACATATAATGGCAAACATTCAATGCCATATAAACATAGAGACGGAGACAGAGACACAGAAGCGATTTAACATTCTCCAAATTCCAGCTTCCTGAAGAGATGCTCGATTCTGGCCACAGGGGGAGCAGCTGTTTCATCATTCACTGTGGCATCTTGATGGATACTTCCTCATTCCAAACGGGAGCTGGCCGAGTTTTATGGTGTCGTAAATTAGTTAAATTTGCCTCCCTGTAGAACGGTACCTAAATTCCTACTTGATAGATGCAACTATCTTTTGGTTGCTTAGGTCAACAACGAGCAGGGGCTATTTTTTATTTTAATTGGCGGGTGCTCACCCTGGCATGGGCTGGCCTCAAACTCACAACTTCTTGGTCAGAGTGATTTATTGCAGCTGGCTACTTAACCAGCTGCACCACAGTCTGGCCCATATACAGAAATGTGTATGAAACTTGTACAGATTGGTGTATGGTATGCTCGTGTATTTACAATAATAACCTGTGAATTAAAAAGTTTGTGTCTGCTGCCAGAAGGACAAAAGGGAGAAGGTCATGGTGGCTTCCATGGAAAGGGAGTTCCAAAACTCAGGGGCCACCGCCAAGAAGGTCCAATCTTACAATCCCAACAACCATATTTGTGATAGTGATGGGCATGAGAATAGGACATGTTCCGTCACATGCTGGGCCTGTAACTATTGTCTTGGTATAGGACGTATACTTTATGGCCAGCGGGAAGCCAGGGCGCCTCAAAAGAGAGGTTGTTGAGAATTTTCCTGAACAAGGATAGTCCTTTGGGTCTTTAATGAGATAACAAAGTCTTTATTGATGAACAAATAATAAATCTTCAAGGAGTCAAATAATACTTCAAGGTTTCCTTAATAAACTGTTGACTTTTCAATCTTGTCCCCAGGGGACAGACAATTGGCTTTGGATAACTGTACTTTCTCAATAAGAAAATCCCCTTATAACCTCTCCCAGGCTGTCTATTATCTGGGCCTAGCTGATGTGGGACCCACTACCGACTCCAAATGCGTCTGGGTATCGAATGGACCTATCAACCAAGGCTTGCAGATCTTTCAGCTGGGGTTCCGTGGATCTGTGGTGCTGTTTCCCTCAGGAGCTGTGGGGCTGAGAGGCTGTAAGCTCTCAGCCAGAGCTTTTGGGACCTTTTCCCCTGGAATTTCTGTTTCTGTTTTCTCAGATGTTCTATATCCCTGGATGTTCTTGAGATATGAAGCTTTTCTATGGGACGAGCTGGTCTACGTCCTGTAGCTTAGCTTCCTTAAATGAGACTGACTTAAAAATGGCTCCTTCCCTCCCAGAGCCCTGAACAAGGGGCGGAACCAAAATTAATGATGATTGACAGGTGGCCTGTCCTATGATTGCAAACATTTGCAGCAAGAAAATAAAGTCGGAGCTTCTGGTACAGCCATACCAGCACAGCACACCTCCTCTTTATCCCAGAGCCTGGGTCAGTTCTTAGAGGGAGATGAAATCCCAGCTGAAACTTTATTCATACTTTCATATTTTAATCACAACCATTAGAGATGTGCATGATATAGTTTTGCTGTACTGGATTCAGAATATTCAGGGGATTTGGCTGCTGAATCCCAGGAAACAGGCCTGGAGGGGGTTGTCTGAAGCCTTAACCAATCTGGATCATGGAGGCTGGATCTTTTCAGCTAGTGGGGGCTAATGGGGCTAAGAGGCACTCTACCTGAGGCAAAGATGGCATGTGAGCAGCCTCGCAAATCAGGCAAGCGGTGGCTTCTACTCTTCTTTCTTCCCAACAGCTTCCTCCATCCCTTCCTGAAGGGTTCTCCCCCAGCATTCATTTAAGGCAAATGGAAGCCCACTTTCCCAGCAGCACTTTATGCGGTGCGGACATTGAAGGAGCCTTGTGCTCCCTCCCGGGCCATGATGGGCGTTGAGATTTTTCTTTCTCTGTGTTTCTCACTTTCTTTCTCAGCCAATCAAAGGCCTGGTTGACTATGTCCATTCTCCTCCCCTCTTTTGTTGTGCACTTGGGACTTTGATTCCCAGAACTCCTTCCTGTGTGTTTTTTTTAAAAAATGTTATTTTAAACTTCCCAAAAATTAATGGATTGGTGAAACATTTTGAAACTTGACAGGCTTGCAGTCAGAAATTGTCACGACCCAGGCTACAGAGCACCAATAACCATACGCAGAGGCCAGATTCTATCTAATATCTTTATTAAGGAAATATATAAAGTTAGTAAAAGCAAATGTAAAAGTTAGTCCAGAAGTAGACCTTTCAGGGAAGGTCAAAATTAGTCCAAAGAAACAATGTCCAATATGAAATATTAAGGTCCAAAGTTGTAATCCAATAACCGAAACACTCACTTTGCCAGGCAAAGTGAGGGGAGATGACAAGGTCCTTTAGTCCATGAACTTGAGCAAGGCTAGGAAATAACTTGATACTTGAAACAAGGCTTGAAACGTGGAACAAGGTAACGAGGAACAAGAACAAGGTCCGTGGAATAACTTGGTAAAATCCGTGAAACAAGGCAAGGTTTAGTCCTGGGAAACAAGGCAAGGTCCGTAGGTAAACAAAGGCTGGGAAGCAGGAGCGAAGGCAGGAAACAAGGACAAGGCTTGAGCAGGAACGAGGCTTGAAACGGAGCGCGCTGTCCAGACACAACTCGCTCCGGAGGCTGACGAATTGACTCCGCAAAGTTACTCCGCGGGTAAAACACCTATATAGAGTCTAACTTTCCCGCCGAGAGCAGTTCTCTGGGAACCAGAAACGAAAGCTAATCTCTGAGACCAGATGTCTGACTCCTTAAAGATTCTCATGGAAAGCAGGCTTAATTGGCAAATTCTTAGCAATTATTCTCGCACTCCTGCGCGAGGCTGCTTCCAAACCTCTCTGTTGTTTACAAAACTCATGGCGAGAAAACACTGGAGATGTAGCCTCAGTATTTGTTTGACATACTTCTGGAACATAATCCTCTTGCAGGTGCAAGGTTCCCAGATCTGGCTGGGAAGAATCTGTCTGGGAAGAATCCAGTTCTGACTGGGAAGGTAAAAAACCCAAGTTTTCTTCTTCATCAGGCATCACAATGTCATGAGCAGGACTACAAGGCCCATGGGTCATCACACTATCCCCCTCCTCAAGCCCCCTCCCAAACTGGGACTCTCTCCCCGAGGCGCGAGGTCGTGGCTTGGCGGGATAGGTCTGATGGAAGCGACGGGTTAGATCAGGAGCGTGAACTGTGGAAGCGTCTTCCCAAGAGCGTTCCTCAGGGCCAAAACCCACCCAGTCAATGAGATATTGCAGGCGGCGGCGGTGAAAGCGAGAATCCAAAATGTCCTGAACCTCGAACTCGTCCTCCCCATCCACCAAAATAGGGACGGGGGCCGGCCGGTCTACATCTGGCCGCACACCATCCGCCGGAAGGAGCAGGGAGCGGTGAAACACTGGGTGAATGCGCATTGAGCGCGGAAGTTGGAGTTTGAAAGTCACGGGGTTAAGTTGCGCCACCACTGGATAGGGGCCAATGAAACGGGCATCTAACTTCCGGCAAGGGCGATGGGAGGGCAAAAAGCGAGTGGACAGAAAAACCCGATCTCCTACCTTGATTTCGGGGCCCGGCTGGCGATGTTTGTCCGCGTGACGTTTATAGTCCTCCTTGGCTTGTTCCAGTTGCTGGAGCAAAAGTTGTTGCACCGCTGTGAGTTCCTGCAGCCAATCTTCTGCTGCGGGAACTTCAGAAGTTTCAATGACAGGGGGAAAGAAACGTGGATGGAAGCCGTAGTTTGCAAAGAACGGCGTTTCTTTTGTAGAAGCCTGGACTCCATTGTTGTAGGCAAATTCCGACAGTGGTAACAGAGAAGCCCAATTGTCCTGTTGGTAGTTTACATAGCAGCGAAGGTACTGTTCCAAAGTGGCATTGGTGCGCTCCGTTTGCCCATCCGTTTGGGGATGATGAGCTGAAGATAAACGAGAGTCTATGCCCAATAGTTTTTGTAGTGCCTTCCAGAAACGAGAGGTGAATTGGGATCCACGGTCTGTGACCAAACTCTTGGGCAATCCATGTAGTCTGAAAACATGTTGGAGGAATAAATCTGCAGTCTCTTGGGCCGTGGGAAGACCTTCACAGGGAATGAAATGGGCTAACTTGGTGAAAAGGTCCACCACCACTAGGATCGTGGTGAATCCACAGGAAGGTGGTAAGTCAGTGATAAAATCCGCAGAAATTATTTCCCATGGGCGAGATGGGTTAGGAAGGGGGTGTAGAAGCCCTGAGGGCTTCTCCCTTCTTATCTTGGAGCGCTGGCATACTGGGCAGGTGTTAACATATTTTTCCACATCCTTGCGGATCTTGGGCCACCAGAAATCTCTTAGGATCAAATGCATGGTTTTAAATAGTCCGAAATGCCCTGCTGGTTTGCAGTCATGACACAGACGAAGTGCTTTTTCCCTGCCCGGTCCGGGTGGAATATAAACATGATTTCTATAGCAAAGCAGTCCATCTTTAAGCGAAAAGGGGAAATGCAGACCTTGACGAAGTTGGTCCTGCGCCCAGGCATCTGCTTGCTGACTAGCCCTGATTTCTTGAGCACAGATGGGCCCTGGAGTAGAGGGAGTTGAATCAATGGAAGTGGATTTGGTGTTCCCCACTGTGAGCGTGGCAAAGTTCTCGGGTTGTAGTAGTTGGGATTCAAAGGTCTCCTTGCGTCCTGCAGCGTATTCCGGTTTACGTGACAGGGCGTCTGCTTGCTTGGTTTGGGCTGGGGTCACATAATGAATCTGGAAGTTGAAACGTTCAAAGAATAAAGCCCAACGTTGCTGCCTCTGATTTAGCTTGCGGGCAGTTCTTAGATGTTCTAGATTCCGATGATCAGTGTGGACTTCAATGGGAAATTTGGCCCCTTCTAGCCAATGTCTCCAAGTTTCAAAAGCTGCCTTTATGGCTAATAGTTCTTTTTCCCAAATGGTATAGTTCCTCTCTGGTGCGGTTAGTTGACGAGAATAATAGGCACAAGGATGAAGGTGATCTCCCACCGGTTGTAGGAGCACAGCCCCAATTGCCACATCAGAGGCGTCCGCTTGCACCACAAAAAGGGTTTCAGGATCTGGATGCTGAAGGATTGGCTGGGATGTGAATAATTTCTTTAGTTGCTGGAACCCTTTCTCTGCTTGATCAGTCCAGCGGAAAGGCTGTTTTCCACGGATGCAGCTAGTGATTGGGTCAGACCAGCGGGCAAAATCTGGAATGAACTTACGGTAATAGTTCGCGAACCCCAAGAATCGCTGCACCTCCTTCTTGTTAGTCGGCGCCCGCCATTCCAATACTGCTGAAACCTTGGCTGGATCCATGGAGAGCCCTAGAGGCGAGATACGATATCCAAGGAACAACTCGCTCCGGAGGCTGACGAATTGACTCCGCAAAGTTACTCCGCGGTTAAAACACCTATATAGAGTCTAACTTTCCCGCCGAGAGCAGTTCTCTGGGAACCAGAAACGAAAGCTAATCTCTGAGACCAGATGTCTGACTCCTTAAAGATTCTCATGGAAAGCAGGCTTAATTGGCAAATTCTTAGCAATTATTCTCGCACTCCTGCGCGAGGCTGCTTCCAAACCTCTCTGTTGTTTACAAAACTCATGGCGAGAAAACACTGGAGATGTAGCCTCAGTATTTGTTTGACATACTTCTGGAACATAATCCTCTTGCAGGTGCAAGGTTCCCAGATCTGGCTGGGAAGAATCTGTCTGGGAAGAATCCAGTTCTGACTGGGAAGGTAAAAAACCCAAGTTTTCTTCTTCATCAGGCATCACAATGTCATGAGCAGGACTACAAGGCCCATGGGTCATCACAGAAATATGGCCTACAAGTGAGATGGGATTTGTGCCGTTAGGTCTAAAAGTGATGAAGAAATGAACCTCTAAAATTTCATCATTGGTAGAAACATAGATCTGGAAGAGTGGGAACATCTTTGGAAAAAGGGGTTTAAATTCTCTCTGGTCGGCTCAATTAGAGAAAATATGTTTAAAATGTTTTATAGAACATATATAATTCCAGAGCTTCTGGCAAAAATAGAGAAAACAGAAAGAGGGGCCTGTTGGAGATGCAAGAAAGCGAAAGGAACCTTTTTCCACATATGGTGGACCTGTAATACAGTTCAAGAATTCTGGATAAAAGTGGTGAAAGAAACAAACAATATGATTACCAAAAAGGTCAAGAAAAACCCAGAAATGTGCTTATTAGGTTTATTTAGAAGGCATATAAGCGCAGGAGACGAAGAAATTTGCCAATATTGTTTTGTTGCAGCAAGACTAATAATAGCTAAAACATGGAAGGGGGAAGAAGAGCTAGGTATTAAAGACTGGAGAGATAAACTGGGGGAATATATCCAAATGGCCAAGCTGACAAATAGTAACAGAAGAGGAAATAATGAGGATTTTGTAAACAAATGGAGGCTGGCACTTGGGCATCTGGAAAAGAAGACAAAGGTAGATTTGATGACTGCCATAAAGGGGACTTAGCAAAAGAAGATACATGGTTAGTTATGTGATACTTACTGAGGGGTATCGGAGGTCTAGGGGGTTGGGTTCACGGGTGAGGGGTTAGGGGGACAAGGATAAGTTAAGGTATGACAATGGTACAGCCACCCTGTGAATATCCATTAGATTAACGAGCGCTGGCTGTACATTACAGTGCAAATCTTTATATCTTTCTGTATTTTTTCTTTTTTTATATATGTGTATTTTATTTTATTTCTTGTTTTTCACTTTCATGAATGTCTGTTATAATTTCTAAAATAATAAAAAAATTAAAAAGACTGCAAAAAAATAAATTAAAAAAAATAAATAAAATTTCTTCATTGGTGCCAATGGACTGAATCTTACTGGAATGAAAACAGAAGCCCCCTCCTAATTTTTGTAATTTTCCAGTAAACAGAATGGGGGGAGGGGAGCAAAAATGGTATGAGTTTTTGCTAAATTGCACACCCCTAATAACCATACAGAGCCTCCGGTGGCTCAGTGTGTTAAAACGCTGAGCTGTTGAACTTGCAGACCGAAAGGTCACAGGTTCAAACCCAGGGAGTGGAGTGAGCACCTGCTGTTAGCTCCAGCTTCTGCCAACCTAGCAGTTCGAAAACATGCAAATGTGAGTAGATCAATAGGTACCGCTCTGGCGGGAAGGTAACAGCGTTCCATACAGTCTTGCTGGCCACATGACCTTAGAGGTGTCTATGGACAATGCTGGCTCTTCAACTTAGAAATGGAGATGAGCACCAACCCCCAGAGTCAGACACGACTGGACTTAACGTCAGGGGGAAACCTTTACCTTTACTAATAACCATACACAAGGATAGAATATCTGAGGATTGCTTTCCTAGAGGAAGTGCCGTCATCAAGCTTTGATGTGGATATATTTTATCATCTTAATGCTTTGTTTAATAAGAAGAAACGTTCCACAATTGTGTTCCGCTCCTTGCAAGCCAAATTGACACAGTCCAGAATCTTACCAGTCTAACACAGTGTGATGTGTAACATGGCTTTTGTTTGTAACGTAAACTTTTTCGAGAAAGTCCTTCCCCATAATGCTGGGCTCCTGACATCATTGCAGCTGTATTTGCAGAGTCAGGAAACTAAGGTTAACAGAAATGACTACAAAAACACAACTCTGCCGGGTTACAGAGAAACGGTGGCATCAAACGTCTAAATGGAAGAGCGTTTAATGGTCCGAGGGCCACCCCCGTAAAAGCTGATGTACCTTAGGAAAACCTTCTTTATTAAACTTTCTAATTATCACATAGCTGGAAAGGTTTGGCGCTTTAAAAAAAATCCAATTTTAGCAGCACTGAAAGATGTGGAATAGGTTCTTTTAAATACTTTTCTTTATGAGAGAAGACAATAAAACCTGCTCATTGGCCCTCATTATCTGGTCCTTGATTTCACTTGCCTACCTGCTCCACTGCGCTGGTTCGAGACAATTAATCCTAATATTCCACCCTCCTGCAGTAATTTCTCATCTTGGCAGGTCTCTTTCTGTAATGACTAAAGGGGAGTGGCCAGGTTTGCAAAACCTTGGGGGCAAGCCAGCTGCCTTTCCGCACACAATCGCTCTGTCCTGATTTACTTAATGAAATGTTGTATTTCCTCCCCTCCCCGCCAAATTGTGTCTTTTAAAGCTAGTGGGACTAGCTTGGGCAATCCTGGTCATTAATATGCTCATCACAAGCAAAAGAGAAGAAGGGGAAAGAAGAGAGAGAGAGAAAAGCATTGCTGTGGTGTGATGTTCCTGATGTTAAAAGGATTGGGAGTCATTAAGAGTATGCACATTACTAATATGGTAAAGCTACTTTTACAAACATGCTTCAACATAGTTTGTTGGATGCAATGGTTGCCTTCAAGGAGATGCCCTTGGACAATCATGGAGATGATAGATACGATAGATAGATAGATAGATAGATAGATAGATAGATAGATAGATAGATAGATGATAGATAGATAGATAGCGAGAGATATGGGGCTGATACTGATTTCTCAGTAAGGTACAGGTTGAGTATCCCTTATCTGAAATGCTTGGGTTTGGAATTGTTTTGGATTTCTTATTCATATATATATATATATACACACACAGTAGAGTCTCACTTATCCAACACTCGCTTATCCAACGTTCTGGATTATCCAACACATTTTTGTAGTCAATATTTTCAATATATCGTGATATTTTGGTGCTAAATTCATAAATACAGTAATTACTACATAGCATTACTGCGTATTGAACTACTTTTTCTGCCAAATTTGTTGTCTAACATGATGTTTTGGTGCTTCATTTGTAAAATCATAACCTAATTTGATGTTTAATAGGCTTTTCCTTAATGCCTCCTTATTATCCAACATATTCGCTTATCCAACATTCTGCCGGCCCGTTTATGTTGGATAAGTGAGACTCTACTGTATATATATAATTTTTGGAATACCTGCATTTCTATGTACATAATGGAATATCTCCGAGATGGGAGTCTAAACATGATAGTCATTTATGTTTCATGTACATTTTCTTGGTGGTATGGGGATACCAAGTCACCTTGTCTGTCTCCTGAGGAATCTGTATAAAGACCAAGTAGCCACAGTAAGAACAGATCACGGAACAACAGACTGGTTCAAGATTGGGAAAGGAGTATGGCAGGGCTGCACACTTTCACCCTCCCTATTCAACTTCTACACATCATGTGACGTGCGGGGCTTGATAATCCCAAGGCTGGGGTTAAAATTACTGGAAGAAACATTAACAACCTTAGATATGCAGATGATAACACTCTGATGGCTGAAAGTGAGGAAGAGCTGAGGAGCCTTATCACCAAGGTGAAAGAAGAAAGTGCAAAAGCTGGGTTGCAGTTAAACATCAAGAAAACCAAGATCATGGCAACTACACCTATTGAGAACTGGCAAATAGAAGGAGAAAACATGGAGGCAGGGACAGACTTTATATTTCTAGGCGCGAAGATCACCGCAGATGCAGACTGCAGCCAGGAAATCAGGAGACGTTTCCTTCTTGGGAGGAGAGCAATGGCCAGTCTTGATAAAATAGTGAAAAGCAGAGACATCACACTGGCCACGAAGGTCCGCATAGTCAAAGCAATGGTATTCCCCATAGTAACCTATGGATGCGAGAGCTGGACCATAAGGAAGCCTGAGCGAAGGAAGAGAGACGCTTTTGAACTCTGGTGCTGGAGGAAAATCCTGAGAGTGCCTTGGACTGCAAGAAGATCCAACCAGTCCATCCTCCATGCCCGGCTGCTCACTGGAGGGAAGGATATTGGAGGCAAAGCTGAAGTATTTTGGCCACATCATGAGGAGACAGGAAAGCTTGGAAAAGATCACGATGCTGGGGAAAATGGAAGGAAAAAGGAAGAGAGACCGAACAAGGGCAAGATGGATGGACGGTATCCTTGAAGTGACTGGTTTGACCTTGAAGGAACTGGGGGCAGAGACAGCTAACAGGGAGCTCTGGCTTGGACTGGTCCATGTGGTCACGAAGAGTCAGAAATGACTATGCGACTGAGCAGCAGCAGCAGTACATGTAATAGTCTGAAGGTCACAATATTTTCAATTGTTTTTGCATGAGACAATGCAGGCACACTCAACCATCGGACTTGGTCTTGGCCATCCATGCAAACAATTTTGGACTGCCCAAGAGGACTCTCTGTGTGTATTCTTTGTTTGAAAGTTTCCCAGTTACTTCCATGTTTAAGGGCCCGGGATTCTTCTTCTAAATCAAGCTTCTTAGAGCAAAATAAAGCCATTGCCCTTCCACACAAGAATCCCTCACTTCTTGAAATTTCCATTTGTCATTCAAACATCTACATTGCAAAGTGAGAGACACCGAAAATTGTTCACACCCAGAGCTCTCCTATTTGCTGTGTTCAGATTCCTTTGGGCACTCATTAAAATTGATGTTTTTTGGTCAAAAATACTCAGAATAGCATCCTATGGAAAAATCATCATCATCATCATCATCATCATCATCATCATCATCCTCAAAATCGCTATCAGTCATCTGCAAAAAGATCTGCACACATTATTTGCCGATATATCACATAGTCCTAGACACTTGGGAAGAGTCCAACATGAGATCCAATACAAAAGCTAGCATAGTGATTTTTTTTTCTGTGTACTAAATGTTGGCCATAGCCTCAATGGGATTAGTCCTTGGATGTAGTTCTGATCTAAGGCCCCATCTACAATGCCATATAAAATCCAGATTATGTGCTTTGAACTGGATTATATGAGTCTACATTGCTTAAGTGGAAACAGTTCTGGATCTAGATCACAGTTTTCCCATTTGCTCTGCGAGACTGGACATGTGATTTTCCACCCCTTGTTTTAAGAAAAAAAAATTATTTACCTTGAATATGCACTGAATATGAATGGTTTTTAACTGCGAATTTTTAATATTGTTTATATTTAATGTTTGTATATTTGCATATTTTAAACTGTGTGCTAATGTTAAGCTGCTTTGAGTCTCCTCCAGGAGAGATAAAGTGGGGTATAAATATAATAATAATAATAATAATAATAATAATAATAATAATAATAATAATAATAATTTATTTCCTTTATTTAGTATTATTATTTATGCCTTTAGCATGTATATCTCTAATAACTAACTTTATTCTCATTTTTCTGCACATGTTGATGAGCCCTGATGTCGAGTGTTTGGGAAGCATAATTTAGAATATCAGTTTTTGCTTGTCTTCAGAACAACCTGGGTTGCTCCAGATTTGGTGAATATGTTTCTCCTTCTCACGACTGATATTTTCCCAAATCAGAACTTTGAGCAATTCCTCCTCCATCCTTCATCTCTTTTGATTTGTCTCTTTTTAAAAATCTTTGCATCTCAACGGTTGGACTTTAGGAGAGAGCAATGCGCAAGACAGATGGGATAAATGGCAGGAGAAACCATTGCCATGTTGAGTAGAATAATGCGAACTCTTGCTGGATGCAGTCCCAGCTGGATTATATAGCAATTTGGGTTAGGGTTTTTTGGTTTTTTTTTGCAATCTATTTTATTACAGTCTTGAACTCTGATTCGTAACATCTGGAATCAGTGAATGCAGAGTTAAGGAAATATTAGGAGCACATTGATATATCTCTCCTGAAATGCTTCCGGTTATTGTTATGTTTCCTCAAACACAACCTTCTGGATGCCAAATTCTAAGGCAGCTGTCTGTTTGCTTCATGTTTTAGAAGTTTTCAATCGAGAGAACAAGGTTGCTCAGAGGTTTCTAGAAAACTGTGGTTAAAAGAAAAGAAGCGCCATGTGTCTCTCAGGATCAACAGTATATGAGAAGGTATATTTGAGGTGTTTTCTTTGAAAAGGCTTCTGAGATGTGGGAAGAAATATCTGAAGTATTTTTGTTGGTGTTTTACTGATTTTTTTTATTGATGTGGTGGTGTCTCTCAGCAACACGAAAATGGTCAGGAGTCATAGCAGTTTCTTATAAAGTCTAGAGATGGAGTGGAAAGGATTTCTTCTGGATCAAAAATGGCTATTTAACAAAACTCCATAATTCATTTCTCCCAAATTCCCAAGGAGACATTGGGGACCATTTTAGCCATCCTCACACATATATAACATCAGAAATAATTCTAATAGGATGAATGTGGGTGGTTCAATTGTGACTTTAGTGCAGCCTTTCAAGCAATGGCAATAGGCCACCTTCTATTTAAAAATCATAACTAGTTGAAGGAAATTGAATGGTGAGTCAAATATGAATCCTATTAATTTAATAAGGCCACTATCTAGTCTTGGAGAGATGCAAAATCCTATGGAAGAGCATAGCTATTCTTCACCAATCCTGTTCTATGCAAAACACAAATGCTTCCCAGCTTGAAACAGTTTAAAGCACATACATTATCCAATGTGATATCATCTGAAGAGAATGCATAATTCTTCCAGTGTGTTGACTCTTTCTGAGGAATATATATATATTCTCCTTTTTAAGGACCTTTAAACCATTTTGTACAGTGCTTAAACCTCTGAACCACAATTCTCTAGGTTTGCTTCCGCTTTGCACTATTAAGCCCCTACTATATTTCATAGAATCATAGAATAATCTAGTTGGAAGAGACCACATGGCCCATCTAGTCCAACCCCTTTATTCTTTCATGCAGGAAAAACACAATCAAAGCACTCTCGACAGATAGCCATCCAGCCTCTGTTTAAAAGCCTCCAAAGGAGGAGCTTCAGCAGACTCCGAGACAGAGAGTTCCACTGCTGAACAGCTCTTCTTATGGTCAGGAAATTCTTCCTCATGTTCAGGTGGAATCTCCTTTCCTGTCATTTGAACCCATTGCTCCCAGTCCTAGTTTCCAGGGCAGCAGAAAACAAGCCTACTCCCTCTGCCTTATGACACCATTTCACATATTTATACATGGCTATCAGGTTTCCTCTCAGCCTTCTCTTCTGCAGGCTAACTGGACCCAGTTCTCATAAGGATTCATGGTTTCCAGACCTTTGATCCTTTTTGTTGCCTTCTTCCTCTGGACTCCTTCCGGCTTAGAGTCAATCTCTCTTTTGAACTGTGGGGCCCAGAATTGGACACAGTGTTATTCCAGGTGAAGAGATCTCACCAGACATATGCACAAGACTTAAAGGAAAATTGGATTAAGATGATGTACCGTTGGTACATCACACCTCAAAAATTGGCAAAAATGTACCCAAAAATGGGTGACAAATGTTGGAAATGTGAAGAAAAAACGGGGACGTTTATACACATGTGGTGGAACTGTAGAATGGCTAAGAAATACTGGTCGGAGATTCATGAGGAGGTACAGAAAATTTTAAATGTAAAAATTCAATTGAAATCAGAATACTATTTGCTGGGAGTAATTGATTTTAAAATAACAGAAAATGAAGAGAAACGTTTTCACTTTTTAACAACGGCTGCCAGGATTAACTATGCGAAAGTCTGGAGATCCAAGGAAAAACCCACAATTGATCAATGGATATTAAAGATAATGGACACTATGAATATGGATGCATTGACTCAAACAATAAAATATTTCCAAGGAGTGAAAAGTAAAAAAAAAAAAAAAAAAAACCAGATTGGTCACCATTAAAGAAATATATGTTACAAAGGAAAATGAAAATGTTAATAACGATTTAGAAGAAAAAGCAAGAATGAAACAAAATAAGGTCTAGTTAGGAGTAGGGGAAGCCAAAGTGGTTATTAAAGGAGAGAAATGAATTTGCCGCAAAGAAGGAGATTAGAGGTCGACGATATCCCTTATCTCCTCCCTGATTTCCCTTACCCAATCACTCTTAGTGTTAGATATGTAGAGTAGACCTTTAGAGTAGAGCTATCCTTTCCTACTTTTCTATCCCTACAGATTGTTCCCCCACTTTTTAATGCATCACTTTTGGAAAATATGTTTCACAATAAAAATTTAAATTAAAAAAAGGAGGTCTCACCAAAGCAGAGTGGAGAAGCACCAGGACTTTCCTTGATCTGAACACTGTACTCCTTTTGATGCAGCCCAAAATATCATTGGCTTTTTGAGCTGCTGCATCACACTGTAGGCTTATGGTCAACTTATTGTCCACAAAGACTCCAAGATCTTTTTCACATTCACTGTTGTCGAGCCAGGTGTTACCCATCCTGTCTCTTTTCCTGTCTAAGTGTACTATCTTACATGTGTCCTTGTTGAAATTCGTTTTATTATTTTTGGACCAGCTCTCTAATCTGTTAAGGTCATTTTGAATCCTGACCCTGTCCTCTGGAGTATGAACTCTCCCTCCTCATTTGGTGTCATCTCCAAACTTGATCAGCCTGCCTTCTAAACCTTCATCCAAGTCATTAATAAAGATGTTGAACAGTACTGGGCCCAGAACCGAACCCTGCAGCACTCCACTAGTCATTTCTTTCTAGGATGAAGAGGAACCATTGGGGAGAAGCACCCTTTGGATTTGGTCACTTCTCCCAGGGCCAACAAAGTATATGTTTTATAGTCTTGGCATGTAATATTTTGAATATTGGTACTAGTACTTCTCGACCTTACCGCTGCATTTGACACCGTTGACTACGATCTAATGATTCACCGTCTCGCCATGTCCGGAGTTCGCGATCAGGCCCTTAATTGGTTCAACTCATTTCTCCGAAACCGGAGCCAATGCGTGGAGCATATGGATCAAGTCTCTGAAAGATCTCCCCTCCTATGTGGGGTACCCCTAGGTGCAATTCTTTCCCCTCTTCTCTTCAACATCTACGTTAGACCCCTTGCTAGTTTGGCTCGGAGTTTCGGCCTAGACTGCTATCAATATGCGGACGACACCCAACTCCTTCTGCACCTTGGGCCTGGAGCAACGTCAATACCAGACAATTTCACCCTATGCCTGGAGGCTCTGTCAAACTGGCTACGTGCTAGTAGACTGAAGGTGAACCCGGCGAAGACTGAGATTCTCTGGCATGGCCACTCGATTGATTTGACCCATTTGCTACCCACCTTCAGTGGTGCTGCCCTATCTCCTTCGCCTACCATTAAGAGCTTGGGTGTCGTTTTGGATTCGCAGCTGACAATGGAAGCTCAGGTCGCTGCTGCCAGCAAACAGGCCTTTTTCCACCTACGACAAGCGAGGCAACTGGCACCCTATCTATCTGATGAGGCTCTGGCAACAGTCATCCATGCCACAGTCACGTCTAGGCTGGACTATTGCAATGCCCTGTATGTTGGCCTTCCGATGTCTATGACCTGAAAGCTCTGTATTGTTCAGAATGCGGCAGCCAGGCTACTCACAAGAACACCCATGAAATGCCACATAACACCAGTCCTGCAACATTTGCATTGGCTTCCAATGCAAATGGTTTATATAAGATGCTAGTTCTGATCTTTAAAATCCTTTACGGCCAGGGCCAATCATACCTTAGGGACCGTCTCTCCTTCTCCCATCATCGGAGGTCACAACGGCCATCCCAACGCGATTTACTTTATGTACCAGGTCCTAGAGAAGTGCACTTGGAAAGGACCAGACGCAGAGCTTTTTCTATTTCTGCCCCTGCCTTATGGAATGCCTTGCCGCCCTATATGAGAGCCATGCGCGAGTTGGGGCCTTTTACCCTAGCACTCAAGACCTGGCTCTTTACTAGAGCTTTTGATCTATGTTAATTTTATCAATATTTGTGTTTATATATTTTTATCCTTTACAATTTTATCTTGTAAATCGCCTAGAGCATCTTGGATGGAAGGCGATTAATAAGTAATTAGATGATGATGATGATGATGATGATGATGATGATGATGATGAATAGCTGGGAGCATTGTAATATAGATTGTCATTATGGAACTGGGACTTTTAAAATTAAAAAAAACCCCATACATTACAAACCATCACTGCCACATTTTGCTCTGTCCACTCGTATCAAGTGTTTCCTCCTATGGCATGAGGATGAGAAATAGACCGTCTTGATTCTTCTCCATGCAGTTCAGACTAGAGGCCTCACTCCATCCCATCTTTCATTTTGTAACAGCAGCCCTTCTGTTTTGATCCAGAAGTCCAAAGTCAGGAAGCTGACATGCTTACATCTCCATCGCTGAGAGCAAGGCTGCCTCCTTTCGCTTCGTGCTCTGCACCTTTAATAAATCCGAGGACGGTCACCTCTGCACAGTTTTTTTTTGAAAGGAACCTTTTCCTCTCTGTCATTGATGGAGCAGGCATATTAATCACACTCAATCCTACTAACGTTAACAATCCGTCAAAGTGGCTTACGTGATGTTTCATCTAGTGTAACTAGGAAATTCACCTGCGGACCTGCTGATTTGTCCTGGCATTTGTGCCTGGAGGACAAAACAGAGACGGAAACCCGTTTTCCTCTTCCTTTTCATCTTTTAAAAGAGCTCCACACCTTCTTCCCCATTATACGCTCCCTCCTACTGAGAGTCATTCTGAACTTGTCAGATGTGAGGAATATTCATTCTTTCAGGAAGAGGTAAAGAGATGGCCAACTCCACATGAACAGCCAAAGAAGCAATGCTAGATTAAACCCATGGCAGGGCTTCACCCCATGATGGGTTCCAAGTCTGAGAGAGGTCTTGACAAGCCAGTCAACTGCATCCCGTTTTGTGAAATTTCAGGTCCAGAACGTGAGACAAAGGGGCAGAGTATTGTAAGGCTATAGGGTTTGGGGCAGGCAAAGTTGGGAAGTAGGCCTGGACTGTTCCTGGGTTAGTTTTGTGCAAATGGACACTCGGGAAATCAGAGATGGAGTAAAAGAGTAACTCAGATATTCAGCAAACTAGAGGTAAGCACTAAGCAGAACAACTAAAACAGCATTTTTGTGGCTGGAAGTAATAGCAGCAAAGCAGAGATCCTTAAGGTAACCTCAACATAAAACAAGACTGTTAAAAAGAGATTATTGGGGAAAATTCTAACTTTTCATCCTTTGTGGACTATTTCATGCTTGTAAGATGGAAATGTGGGAATCTTCAACATATTGTTTTGAAAAGCAATCTCTATAGGAGCTGAAAGCAGTCCCCAGCTGTGCAGTGGGTTTATTTATTTATTTATTTATTTATTATTTGCCACATTTATATCCCGCTCTTCTCACCCCGAAGGGGACTCAGAGCAGCTTACAAATCAAATGAACATACAATATATTATTAGCATAGCACAATATAAGCATTAAATTACTATATTGTACTATACATTATATGGTAATATTATTACTAATATTACATTTAATATATAATATATAATTAATATTATTATATTGTATGATTAGTGGTATAATATTAAACTGCTGAGCTGCTGAATTTGCTGACCGAAAGGTCAGCGCTTCAAATCCGGGGAGCGGGTGAGCTCCCACTGTTAGCCCCAGCTTCTGCCAACCTAGCCGTTCGAAAACATGCAAATGTGAATAGATCAATAAATACCACTCTGGCGGGAAGGTAACGGCAACCCATTCAGTCATGCCGGCCACATGACCTTGGAGGTGTCTATGGACAACACCGTCTCTTTGGCTTAGAAATGGAGATGAGCACCAACCGCCAGAGTCAGACACGATTAGAATGAATGTCAAGGAGAAACTTTTACCTTTACTATAGGAGTTGAAAATCTCCATCTATCTATATCTACCGTGTTTCCCCGAAAATAAGACAGTGTCTTATATTAATTTTTGCTCCCAAAGATGCACTATGTCTTATTTTCAGGGGATGTCTTATTTTTCCATGAAGAAGAATTCACATTTATTGTTGAACAAAAAAAATTTGACATTTATTGTATACTGTACAGTAGTTGTCATCACAAACCAGCATAACCAGACAAACTGTGAATCCTATCAAGAATTTCTTGTTACTACCATTATTTCCATGTACAACAATCTATGGTACGTACATTTACCGATCTTGCATGCTCTGGTGTTCTGTTCAGCGGGCATGCTTCCAACCAAAAACTTTGCTAGATCTTACTTTCGGGGGAGGCCTTATATTTAGCAATTCAGCAAAACCTCTACTAGGTCTTATTTTCTGGGGATGTCTTATTTTAGGGGGTAAAGGGTATATCTGTATCTCTGTATATCTGCCTATCTATATCTAACTCTGCCTATCTCATATATGTGTATATGACGGAATGTATCAAACTTTAAGATAGTTCCTTTTGGAGGTGAAATTTTGCTCTTTGAAGTATTGGATAAGGGGGATAGTTTTCTTTGTACTCTGATTAAATGGCAACATTGAAGAAATGCAGACATATTTTGGTATCTCCGTACACACAAAATGGCACAAAATTGAGGTGGAAAGGGGAGCAATCGTTCCCTATCCCCTTTCCAAAATATTGGCACCAGCCTTTCTCAGTTAGGGTCAGGTTCTTAATCAGTTTCAGGGTTACTTCTGCTTGAAAAGGGAATGAAAAGACATCCACAGCTGAATAGTTTGCTCTTCTCAGGTTACAGTGAAACAAAATATGTAAAGTTATCCCCTTCTGAGTGTTGGAGACGCTCTTTTAACTTCCTTTTAAACTCAGAGAAACGTGGTGAATAGAATCTCTCTTTTCAACTCCAAATTCATCATGAAGGGTCGACTCGGTGCTCTCTCTTTCTCTCTCGCCTCCTCTTTCTTGGCTGCAGTGGTAGCAGCACATCAGCAGCCGTGCGCTGACCTTTCCCCAGTATCACACGGAGACTCGGTCCTGATTAAAATGGTTCTGTATGCGGAAGGGGAAGGCCTGTGACACAACTTGGAACAAAACCTCGGCAGGACAAGGTGTGAAAGGATAAAGGCTTCTCCCCCGAAAAAAGAACCGTGAAGATTCTCAGTCGCAGGAAGACATGAAAAACCCTAGGCTTCATTTTGATTAATTCCAGACAGTCCTTCCTTAAGCAAATGACTATGCTGACCTCTGATCTAGCGATGGAAATTCTTTTAACTTTGTCCTTTAGGAAATACAAGTGAAGAGCACCGCGGATGCTCCTCAACTCTGACTCGTCTCCTTCATCAGCTTGCAGACTGCAAACATCAGGTTGATATTCATTTCTGGTTGCTCTGTTGTGTTTTGCGGCGGTTGTAATCAAATACAGTAGAGTCTCGCTTATCCAACACTCGCTTATCCAACGTTCTGGATTATCCAACACATTTTTGTAGTCGATTTTTCAATAAATCGTGATATTTTGGTGCTAAATTTGTAAATACAGTAATTACTTCATAGCATTATTTTGTACTAGCTGTGCCCGGCCACGCGTTGCTGTGGCGAAGTCTGGTGGTATGGGAAATAAAGTATTGAGGAACTGGTGGTAGTTAAGGTAAAGG
Organism: Anolis carolinensis; assembly: GCF_035594765.1. Classification (NCBI taxonomy): domain Eukaryota; kingdom Metazoa; phylum Chordata; class Lepidosauria; order Squamata; family Anolidae; genus Anolis; species Anolis carolinensis. Next base: position 11,381,392 of record NW_026943822.1, on the reverse strand, counting down.
GTAAAGGTTTTCTCCTGACATTAAGTCCTGTCGTGTCTGACTCTGGAGGTTGGTGCTCATCTCCATTTCTAAGCCGAAGAGCCGGCATTGTGCGTAGACTCCTCCAAGGTCATGTGGGATGACTGCATGGAGTGCCATTACCTTCCTGCCGGAGCAGTACCTATTCATCTACTCTCATGTTTTTGAACTTCTGGGTTGGCAGAAGGTGGGGCTAACAGTGGGGGCTCTGTCCATTTCTCCAGTTCAAACCTGCAACCTTTCGGTCCAGAAGTTCAGCAGCTCAGCGCTTTAACACGCTGCGCCATCAGGGGATATTATTTCCTCAAGGTTGTGAATATACAATATTTCTGACAGTTGTTTTTTTTTTTTGTCTGTTGGAGGCAAGTATGAATGCTGCAATTAGGGGAAATGATTAGTGTCAGAGACAGAACGTCAGTGAGTAAAGCAAAACTCAGTTTATTGAGATTACAAAACTAAAAGTGCCCGTAGGAGACAAAAAACAGGGCAAACACTTGACTTCAGTGTGATAGGTCCAGTTATCATTCTTTTGAGCCTCCAGAATCTGAGTGTGCAGCCCCGACTCGTTTTCTACCACACATAAAGAAGCAGTTGGTAATATCGTCTGACGCACTGTTTGCTCGCAAGTCTTAAACTCTGGTTTACGAGACAAAGCATCCGCCCTTAAATTAACCTTCCCCTCCACAAACTGTACCTTAAAGTTGAACCTAGAGAAAAACAAGGCCCATCGAATCTGGCGTTGATTCAATTTCTTGGCAGTCTGTAGATGTTCTAAGTTCTTGTGGTCAGATCTGACCACGATTTGATGACGTGCCCCTTCTAACCAGTGCCGCCACACCTCAAAAGCCACCTTTATAGCCAACAATTCCTTTTCCCAGATGGTGTAATTTTGTTCAAAAGGTGTTAGTTGTCTGGAATAGAATCCACAGGGATGCAAGGTCCCTGATGAATCCCTTTGAGATAACACAGCCCCCAACGCATAGCTAGAAGCATCTGCTTCTACTATGAATGGTTTATCAATGTCTGGATGTATTAGTACATTATCATCTTGGAAACTAGATTTCAACTGTTCAAACGCATCTCGAGCCTCCCTTCTCCACACAAACGGTTGCTTCTTACGTAATAGCTGTGTTAAAGGTACAGTAAGTTTAGCGAAATTTGGAATAAACTCTCGATAGTAATTAGCAAACCCCAAAAAACGCTGTACATCTTTTTTAGACTTAAGTTCCTGCCAGGAGTTGACAGCGTCAACTTTGTGCGGTTCCATTTTTAGTTCTTTTCCTGAAACTACATGTCCCAAGAATTCCACCTCTGACATGTTAAACACGCATTTGGAGGCCTTAGCAAAAAGCCCATTATCCCGTAAACGTTGCAACACCTGCCTCACATGTTGCTGATGTTCCTTCTCATCTTTTGAGAAAACCAATATATCATCCAAATAAACAATCATAAATTGATCAATCAAATCTCTAAACACGTCATTTATGAACCTTTGGAAGACGGCGGGCGCATTACATAACCCGAGAGGCATCACATGAAATTCGTGACATCCGTCACCTTCCCGTATCCTAATCAAATTATACGCCCCCCCGTAGGTCAAGTTTAGAAAAGATCTTAGCCCCTTAAACTCTTGAGAGAAGCTCCGAAATCAAAGGTAGCGGATACCTATCACGGATGGTATACTTATTAAGAACCCGATAGTCACATACTAGCCTAAGCTCCCCCGTCTTTTTAGCCACAAAAAACACAGGTGCAGCAGTTGGAGAGCTAGATGGACGAATAAACCCTTTAGCTAGATTCTCATCAAGAAATTCTCTCAAGGCTTGTCTTTCAGGTACCGTTAGAGCGTACAACCTTCCTGCTGGTAACTTAGCGCCTTCCACCAGTCTAATCGCACAATCATATGGTCTATGAGGCGGTAACTTATCTGCTTCCCTCTTACAGAAAACATCTTGGAATTCCCTGTATTCAGTAGGCACACCCTCCATATCTATCTGGGAAGAATTTAAAACAAAACATCCCTGCCTTTTAAAAGCTATAGTACGCTTCACCCAATCCACTTGAGGGTTCACCAAAGATAACCAATCCATTCCCAGAATTACATTGTATCTTGGTAACCGTGTGATATCCCATACAAACTCTCCAGTTACCCCTTGCACCTCCCATGTTATTCCTGAGGTTTCTTGATTAACCACTCCAGATTCCAGTAGTCTTCCATCTGCCCCTTCCACCCATATATCGCATGCTTTACATATTGTAGGGAGCCTATGTTTTCTTGCAAACCCAATATCCACGTACGAGACCGTAGCCCCTGAGTCCAGCAATGCCAGAGTTGAAGCAAGTTTCTTTTCCCCAACAGATAGAGAAATGGGTACAAAAACATGTTTCTTTCCCTCTAGTGACTGCCTTATAAGCCCTAGTGCATTGGACTCACATCGCACTAGGGCTGGCCTTTTCCCGAAAACTGAGAAGGCTTGATATTACAGTTCCTAGCAAAGTGCCCAGCAGTCCCACAATACAGACATAATCCTAATTGCCTTCTACGATCCTTTTCCGCCGTTGACAACTTTCTAAACACTCCGAGCTCCATAGGCTCCTCCCCCTTAGCTACAGGTGCCCTAGATACAAATACAGAGGGCGCATACATAGGCCGAGATTGTTTACGCGATTCAAACCGGGCGTTCAAACGCAACACCTTAACCACCAAAGCATCCCAGTTTTCTGCTGGCTCTAACCGCGCCAGTTCATCTTGAAGATGGTCACTTAAACCAGCTATAAACAAAAGCATAAATGCATTCTCCCCCCAGTCCAATTGATGGCGAAGAGAGTTAAACTTATTCAAGTAGTCCAAAACAGACCCTTTTCCCTGTTTTAACCGGTAAAGAGCCCAGCTAGCATTCTCCATACGAAGGGGATCCCCAAAAGTGTCCGACAATAATTTCTTGAAGTTGACCAAATTATCCTTGACTGGGTCATTACCCAAAATCAAATTAGTTGCCCACTGTCCCGCTGAACCGGTCAGTAAACTCAAAATAAATGCCACCTTGCTGGTGTCCGTAGGAAAAGCTTGTGGGCTAATCTGAGAAAAATAAAGTTCTATTTGAGCCAAAAAAGTAGGCAATTTGTCCCGGGATCCATCAAAACGTTCAGGAATCATTACATGTCCCTTAGCTGGCTGTGCTGCTTGTGCAGCGTAAAATGCAGCCTGCAGCTGGTCAAAACGGGCCTTGAGCTCCTCCATCGTCTTTTTGACGTTGTTACCTCACTGAAAAAATTTTTATTTGGGCGTTGGGCAATCTGTCAGAGACAGAACGCCAGTGAGTAAAGCAAAACTCAGTTTATTGAGATTACAAAACTAAAAATGCCCGTAGGAGACAAAAAACAGGGCAAACACTTGACTTCAGTGTGATAGGTAACAAAAAACAACTCAGATTGAGCTTAAACAACTCAAAGGGAAAAAAAACGGGTTAAACAGAAGTATAATCCGGATTAAATCAAAAGTGCTTACTTCAGCCTGGCAAACAATACAAACAAAGGAGGATCAACAGGAGTCAGAATGTAAACAACAGACTGGTAGCAGATTCCTCTCTGCTACTCAGAAACAGCAGGAGACTAAACCAGGCTTGTTTATTCCTCCCTGCAGCGAAGGAAAATGTGGTCGTAGTCAGGATTCAATTTAAGGTTCAACAGCCAACGATATCCAGGTCCAGGCTCAGCAGTCAGGGAAACGGCAGTCAGCAGGGTCCCAATCCGGTCCAGAGGTCAATAGCCAAACGTAGCCGTCTAGGAATCCAAAGGTCTCACTGATAAGCAGCAGAAGGGATAATCCAGAATCGAAGTCAGTCAGTCCAGCGTCAATCCAGTGTGAGTAGGTATTGCCCGTCAAAAAGACGACGGAGGTCCAAGCTATTGAGATTAAACACAAGTTGCACAGAGAAAAACCCCGCACAGTTCCTCCCGCCGTCGATGCCCAGTGTCCTTGGTAAACTTACGTATCCAGCAACGAATCACACCTGTCTTCAGGAAGTTCCCCAACAAAAGCCCAAGCGTCCGTCCAGATTACCTTGCCCAACACAATTAGACATTGATCCCAAACCCCAATTTATCCCAGTTCAAGCTCATCATCGCTGTCAGATGCCCTCCCAATTCCAGGCGCCCCAAACTCATCATCCTCATCAGAGCTAAAGCACCTTTGACTACGCCCCACAGCATCCCCAGCTGTGGATCCCGCTCCATCCCTCCAGCCAGTCCATGGGTCTGATCCTGCAACCCGCCACTCACCTCCCATGCTTTCATTGCCTGTTTCCCCAACACCCAAATCCTCCCTCACACGAGTCCATTCCATGTCATCCTCCTCCGAGCTGGCCATCTCTTCCTCCAAACCCTCAGAAAAACCCTCAAATGAGTCCTCATCTGTCGGGTCTGTAAACAAATCCCGGAGCCGTTTTCGTTCACGCTCCTCGAAAGAGTCTGACTCTCGAGGAGTCTTATGCCCCCTTCTTCTATTATCGGAGCCCGAAGGCTCAACCATAACAATTAGCATATAATGGCCTTGCAGCTTTAAAGCCTGGCTGTTCTGGATTATCCAATGCAGTATGCCTTTTAGTAGTCAATGCTGTATAAAATGTACACTGAAGTGGATTATATGGCAGTGTGGAGTCAAGATAGTCCAGTTCAAAGCAGATAATATAAGATTATAAATGGGTTATATAACTGTGTGGAAGGGCCTTGAGTCTACACTGCCATATAATCCAGTTCAAATCAGATAATATGTGGAAGAGGTCTAAGTGAAGCCTAACTCTGCCTGTCCCCTGGGCTGAGTTGGTTGCTAGGAGACCAAGTGGGTGGAGCTTAGCCTTCTATCTGGCAGCAATTGGATAAAAACAATTATTGCTCTCCCTCTAATTAGGACTTTATTTTTCTTTTCTTTTTGTTGTATCAACCTAGAGGCGTGGATGATGGGTTGCGTTGTCAAATTTCGAGGTTGGGGGGGGGGCTGTAACCTAATTTGATGTAATAGGCTTTTCCTTAATCCTTCCTTATTATCCAACATATTTGCATATCCAACGTTCTTCCGGCCCGTTTATGTTGGATAAGTGAGACTCTACTGTACCAAGGAAGACATGGCACTTAGGAAATACAGACAGTACTCCTGTTTGGATCTTATGTATGTGCAAAATCTTCTATAGCAAACCCGCTGCTGACATCAATTATAACACACCCTGAGCCACACAGGACGCGGAACACGGAGTCACAAGAGAGGGATACGTGTTAGAGAGACGTGACCTTGCTGGTCTTTAAAACTTTATTTTTTTAAATTAAAGCTGCCACCAACCTAAGATGTTTTAGGATTTTTGTTTTAGAATTATTTGAGGAAAACTTCTCCCACTTCTCCCAACACTGCTGTTACCCCTGGCTCCCAAACAACTGTTTATTGAGAGGCTTTTCTGTAGTATTTATTTATTTATTTCAATCATTTATACCCCGCCCTTCTCACCCGAGGGGACTCAGGGCGGCTTACAAGTGGCAATTGATGCCGTTACACTGATATACAATGAACTAAAACGTTAAAACAGTCATAAAATACAATATACAAGGTTTAAAACAATGCAAAGTGCTTATGCCATTCATCCACCAGACCTTATACAAGAGCCGTAATTCAGACCGCGTCGAAGCCAACACATGCTTATTCTTCAAATGCCTACGTACATAGCCAGGTCTTCAGTTTTTTTCTGAACCCCAAAAGGGATGGGGCCTGCCGAATGTCACTGGGGAGGGAGTTCCACAGCCGGGGAGCCACCACTGAGAAGGCCCTGTCTCTCGTCCCCACCAGCCGTGCCTGTGAGGCAGGTGGGACCGAGAGCAGGGCCTCTCCAGATGATCTTAAGTTCTTGTGGGCTCATAGGGGAAGATATGTTCGGACAGGTAAATTGGACCAGAACCGTTTAGGGCTTTGTAGGCCAAGACCAGCACTTTGAATTGGGCTCGGTAGCATATCGGCAACCAGTGGAGCTGGCTTAACAAGGGAGTAGTACGCTCCCTCTATGCCGCCCCAGTTAACAATCTGGCTGCTGCCCGTTGTACTAGTTGGAGCTTCCGGGCCATCTTCAAAGGCAGCCCCACATAGAGCGCGTTGCAGTAATCCAACCGGGATGTGACCAGAGCATGGACCACCATGGTACCAGGATGTTAAAATGTTGGAACTATCACACAGGCTTGTTGATGGAATGAGGCACTGTAGAGACGTTTTGAAAGTTAACTAGAACAAGATTTATTTTCTTTAAAACAGACAATTAATTACTTCTGAGAGGTACAAAATGCGTAACTTGTTACAAAAGTTCTATAGCTTGACTTGGTTGTTTGTTCAGTTCACTCCACTTAGTTACAGACAGATTTTAATCAGACCAATCTAACTATTGGTTAACAGAACCCTCGCTCTATCTCTGTGAATAGTAATGTGTTTGACTAACCTAACTAGGTAGTCCCCTGGGTTATTAACTCACTCTATCCTAGAGTTCTACCTGTTAAATAGCCCAGCCTAGAGAGTCAATCCCTTGTGCCAATTCCCACAAGAAATCAAACTGTTGTCTGACCTTTTTCCGGTCAGCTCCCAGCAAGCAACTCTCTAACCTACACTTCCAAGCTCCCTCTTTCTCCCCACAACTCTCCAACTCTTAACTCCAGCTGACTGAAGCTCCCTTCCTTCTTCTCCCTCCTTTCTAAGACTTGGCTCCTCCCAACCTCCACTGGCCAATCCTAGGAGTCTCCAAACTCCTCCCCTTTTCAACCAGCCACACTTAAGATGGCTGCCTCCCTGGCATTCCCTCCCAAAATGGAGGCCTGCCCTAATGTTATCCAGGCTCCCTTTCCCGGCCTAACAGGTAAGATCCACTACATTGGGCATTTTTGCCTGATATGGAATGTGTGCATTCAGTTCAGTTCACGGTTGTAGAAGCCAGAGTGGTGCATATAGCACAGGTATGGGCAAACTAAGGCCCGGGGGCCAGATGCAGGCCCCTGGGTGCTTACCTCAGGCCCTCCTCATTTTCCCTACCCTCTCGGCATAAGGAAATGGTAGTCCTCCACATCCTTATGCAGAAAGTATGGGGGAGGAAGGCACGCAAGAGCCGAGAGTCCTCTGGAGCGCTCTCAGCCACTACATGTCTCGCCCTCCTTCTGGCATAAGGACAGTGTGAGTGGCCTCGACCTTATGCTGAGAGGACGGTCTGAGGAAGGCAAGCAGCAGTTAAAAGCCCTCTGGAGTGCTCTCGGGCATTGCCTGTCTTGCCCTTCTCCCAGCATAATGCCGAGAGGACAGCCCAAAGATTGGGGGAGGAGGATCGGGGCAGTCACTGCATGTCTTGTTTTCTTCCCAGCATAAAAATGGGGCAAGCAGCCCCATCCTTGTGCAAAAAGTACAACTTGAGGATGACCCAGTGTTAGATCCCAGACAGCCATGGCACCAGGTTCTGCAGTGATTCAGGACATGAACTTTGACACAGATGATTTTGAGGACTGTACTAACATTTCCCCCTACGGAGGGGCCTCTGCAGCTGCAGGTGCCTGGAGAGATTGACTTTAGAGACTCACTAATTGGGGAGGATTCTTCTACTCCTTCTTCACTGATAGAGCCAGATGTTGTTGAGACGCCTGAGAATGCGAGTTTTAATCGTAGAAATTTTGTGACCAGAGAGCAAAGTGCAAAACAGGGGGTCTGCCGGAGTCAGAGATTAGCGAACAGATGGGATAATGGCTGGCATTCCCATGAGAAAGTTCTGAGAGTTCGTACTCCCTAATTGTGGACAGTCTGAAATCCGTTAAAAGTGTTTTGCCCAGTAGTTTTCTTGTGGTGTCAACTTTGCTTTTCCTTGAGAGAGGATTCCAGTCCCCAGCTCCTGTTTGTTTCATGCCAAGTTTCCAGTTCCAGTCGGGCCGTTGCTGTGCCGCGACTCTCGAGTAGACTGGACTTCAATCCAGTTGTTTGCTCATTCCTGATTCAAGATTCATCTCAGCCTTGTTACCTTGCTACCTTGGATTATTGCGAAGTATTTCTAGTGGACCTGAACTTTGCTTATTGCAACTCTGTTATACTGACTCAATCTTTGGACAATCTATCTTCCTTAGAGAGAGCTATCGAGTTCTCATTGTGGACTATAATATTGGACCTTTTCTTTTACCCATTTGGAACTACCATTGACTTTCTAAAAAAAAACCCTATTCCTTACCTGGACTCTATACCTAATTTCCTTTGTATATATAATTGCTTTAATAAAGATATTGTGTGTTATATTGGCTCTTGTCTGGTTTCCGAGTGCTCATGCTGCCTTGGGGTGCAACACCCAGGCTCTGTCCTGTTCTGTCGCTTCCTGGCCCCACTCTCTCACAGCCCACTCCCCCCCCCCCGGCCATCCCACCCACACATGCCTGTACCCCCTCCCTCCCAGCCCAGCCCTCTCAGCCAGGCCTGCAATCTGGCTCCAAGACAAAAAGGTTTGCCCATGCCTCATATAGTGCATGTAGTGCATACAGGCAGTCCTTGAGTTACAAATATCTGATTACAAGTGATTCCTAGTTACAAATGGGCCTGAGACATCAGGAAGTGAGAGGAATCTACTCCTAGGAAGGGAAATTCACTCCTGGAAGAGTTATTTTCATGGTGAAAAGGTGTCTCCACTGAAGCTTTATCACTAACACTATGTAACATGATTTTTGTTCCTGGGTTATAAATGTCATTTCCTGATTGGTTCTATCATAAAAACCTGGAAAACATTGATTAAACTGCAAAAATGTTGTTTTTACGGAACATCCCGTAGCACATGTTGCTCTAGTTTTTCAATGAATATCTCATAGAGTCTCACCAATTCAATATAGTTGAATACAGTTTCTGGAGTAGAACAATGACTTTCAAAGCAAGGACTGCACAATTAAAGAGGAAATAAAACCTTCAAACCAGGAACAGAAAAAAATTCAAATGTTGTTGCATAATGTAATCCTTGTTTCCATAACAAGCCATTTTTTCAAAATCCAATTCTCATAGGGACAGAGAGGGAGGTGAAATCTTCTGAAAAGGGGCACAGAGACCAAAGGAAATCCTACAGGGCTATTGCAAAAATAGTTGTGGGCATTCACTTGCATAAGGTTGCCATTCAGCTCAATACCAATTATCAATTAATCAATTATCATGTATTTAAATCTATGTTATATATACAACTACTGTAGGACAAACTTTGGTCCACCAGATAGTTTGGACTTTATCTTCCCAGAATTCCTAACTGTTGGCCAAGCTGGCTGGGGCTTCTGTGTGTTGAAGTTCAAAACACCCTGAACAGTGAAGTTTAGAAACCCCTGATGCAGGGGTTTAGCCACTGTATTTTGTCTTAAATAAACCAGCAAAAATGCATGAATAATGCATAAGTGAGAATCATAGAATCATAGACTTGCAAGAGACCTCAAGGAACATCTCGTTCAGTGGTTCTCAACCTGTGGGTCCTCAGATCTTTTGGGCTTCAGCTCCTAAAAATCCTAACAGTTGGTAAACCAGCTGGGATTTTTGGGAGTTGTAGGTCAGAACACTTGGGGACCCACAGGTTGAGAACCACTGATCTAGTCTAAAACCTGCCATGCTGGAATAATGAAAGCACTCCCAACAAATAGCCATTTAGTCTCTGTTTAAATACTTCCAGAGAAGGTTCTCTACCATGTTTAGAGAACATGCAGAGCACTGATATGAAGAGAAAGTAAGGTATGTGTAAGCGGCCATTGGGGAGGGATGGAGAGGAAGCCAAGAAGAATAAAACAAAAAGAAATTGCAAATTCCCAGGTCAGTTTATAGTAATGTGACCCACACCTAAAGCAATGTGAAGGCAAGAATGCTCTCTGACCATTAAAATTCACTAGCTAGCAATGGCTGTTAAGAATGCAATGTGATTTTTACAAAGTTGGACATGTGTGGTTATCAAACAGAGTGTTTTGGAAGTGAGACAATCCTAAGCTAAATGCATAGAAAAATTGGAGTTAGCAGATTCAGTGAATTTCCAAGTGCTTACGTTTGCCTATTTTCCCCTTCCTTGGCAGGTTCTGGAAGGAATTAAATGGATGGGGGCCATGACCAGATGCCATCAAGATGCCATCAGGCCCACATGGCATTCCGCTGTCTTGTCTTCCGTGATAGGAAGAATGCCTTTCATATGATATCACTCCTTTGAAAACAAGTATGGAGCAGCATCCTTCTCTTGCTCTGACTAACTGCATTCTGAGAAATGTGAAATGTGAACTGTGGTTTGAATGTTGAACTAGGACTATGGGAGATCAGGGACAGGATTCCTGCTCAGTTGTGGAAACACACTGGCTAACTTTGGGCAAGTCATGTTCTCTCAGTCTCAGAAAAGAGCCATGGAAAATCTCACCATGATAGGTTAATCTTTAGGTCAACACAAGTCAGAAATAACTTGAAAGCAAACAACAACAACATTTCATTGATATGTTGGCATCAGAAGGACTTTGAAGATCTTCAAAGCCCTTCTGAATCTGAATGAGAGAAAACGGGACATTGGAGGACACTAAACCATGTCATCATCAAGAACTTAGGTCCCTCTTCTACCCATTTGGGAAGACAGTTATCAAGTGCAGGTAAGAACAGTCCAAGTTCATGAAAAATGTGAAAAATGATGGTGATGAAATGAATTCCTGTTTCTACTTAGCAAGGGGAACATGGTCAAAGAACCCCCTCCAGAGTGTTGTCGAAGGCTTTCATGGCCGGGATCACAGGGTTGTTGTATATCTTTCGGGCTGTGTGGCCATGTTCCAGAAGTATTCTCTCCTGACGTTTCACCCACATCTATGGCAGGCATCCTCAGAGGTTGTGAGGTATGGATAAATTAAGTAAGGAAGGGAAAGAATATATATCTGTGTATAGTCCAAGGTGTGGCAAGAGTTCTTTGTCACTGGGAGCCAGCATTAATGTTTCAGTTAATCACCCTAATTGGCATTGGAAATGTTTTGTCCCTTGCCTGGGGGCATCCTTTGTTCAGTCAAGTCCTTATTGTGTTGGTTCTGGAACATGGCCACACAGCCCGAAAGACATACAACAACCCCCTCCAGACATCAACTGTTGAGTCAGGATAGTTCCTTTGGAAGTGGTGAAAGAGACATAGTCCCTACAAAGAGAGCAAAAATATTATCTCCTCCTCTTTCTTTCTTTCATTACTTTCTTGTGGACATATTGGAAACATATCCCATATATATGATGTGAAAGCTGGAGGCCCACTATTACACGGGTAAGCTCCTAGCCTCCAGTGTTTTGGCCTTTGAGAACTCAAGACTGGGAGGGAATTCAAAAGGGTGGGTGCGGGGATAGAAGACAAAAAGAACAGGAGTGAAAAAAAATCTAAAAGGCAAAGCAAAATAAATCAAAAGCAGCTTTCTTGGTTACACCAACCAAGAGGCCAAGCGTAAAAGGAACGGCACTCTAATGATATCAATTAGATTCAATCCACTGTGACATTTCAGATATATTATGCTTAGTGAGTAAGTCTACTTAAGTCCATATGTATAAGGTTATTAACTGGGTCCAGAACATAACAAATTATCAGCAGAAAGGGTTTTCCCAGCCCTTCAACTACTTTTCACTTTCTAAAATAAATTATAGCCTGTAATGGTTCCATGCTGAGCAGCTAATTCCACTTAATTTTTTTTTCTTTTGGCTTGCTCGGATATGAGAAGGGGACAGTATAAGAAGGCCAGAATAATTTCTGCTTTTAGGGACTTGTGCTTCTGTAAGCAAGGGCTATACCAGTGGAAATGGACATTCTCCCTCCATGGTAGGGGAATGTTTGAAATAGGGTCTTCTTTATTGTTCTGTCCTAGTTGTGGAAAATACTTTCCTCAAAGGCCATATGTTATTCCAGCACCAAATAAAAGCACCCTGATGCTAGACCAGAATAAAGTAAATCCACTGAATTAATAAGATTTACCTACATGTTGAATACTATTCTGTGATTTGTTAAATGGTTCTAGACTAGTTGGAAATAACCAATGGGAGGCCAAGTTTTTTAAGAAGCGAAGCATTAGGCACCTAACTGTTACATAATTGTTATACACCTATTTTATGGTTTCAAATTAGGAGCACCCGGTGGCACAGTGGGTTAAACCCTTGTGCTGGCAGGACTGCTGACTTGAAGGTTGGGTTGCTGACCTGAAGATTGCCGGTTCAAATCCAACCTGGGAGACTGCGGATGAGCTCCCTCTGTCAGCTCCAGCTTCCTACCATCCTACGAGGATGGTAAAAAAAAAAATCAAAACATCCAGGCGTTCCCTGGACAATGTCCTTGCAGACAGCCAATTTTCTCACACCAGAAGTGACTTGCAGTTTCTTAAGTCGCTCCTGACATGAAAAAAAAAACCGGACAAATATGTTCCTGTTTGGAAATTAAAACCACTGTCTTAGTTAAAGGTGAAACGGGAATTATTCCTTCTCCCTTCCTTAGGGAGACATGATAAGGAGCATTTAATCCAGAGGGATTGCTTCTAGCCATAAGGCAGACGTTGCTACCAGACCCATCTTACTAGCCACTGGTGCAAAGTTTCAGGAGAAGAACCATCTTCTTAGCACGTCCCATTTGATGCTCCTTTATGATGATGATGATTTCTCACCAGTTTCTAAGCTCATAGATATTCAAAGGAGGTGCATCGCTTTCCCATCATCTTCTGTTGAATAATTAAAATGGTGTTACATCGACAATGCCTCACAGATAAAGCAGCTGCAGGTAAAGGAACATGTGTGTTTGTGTATAAATATGTGAGCGAGCATAGAATCATACAATCATAGAATCATAGAATAGTAGAGTTGGAAGAGACCTCATGGGCCATCCAGTCCAACCCCCTGCCAAGAAGCAGGAAATTGCATTCAAAGCACCCCCGACAGATGGAGCCTCCACTACATCCCGGGGCAGAGAGTTCCACTGCTGAACAGCCCTTCTCACAGTCAGGAAGTTCTTCCTGATGTTCAGGTGGAATCTCCTTTCCTGTAGTTTGAAGCCATTGTTCCGCGTCCTCGTCTGCAGGGCAACAGAAAACAAGCTTGCTCCCTCCTCCCTATGACTTCCCTTCACGTATTTGTACATGGCTATCATGTCTCCTCTCAGCCTTCTCTTCTGCAGGCTAAACATGCCCAGCTCCCTAAGCCGCTCCTCATAGGGCTTGTTCTCCAGACCCTTAAACATTTTAGTTGCCCTTCTCTGGACGCTTTCCAGCTTGTCAACATCTCCCTTCCATTGCGGTGCCCAGAATTGGACACAGTGTGATTCCAGGTGTGATCTGACCAAGGCAGAATAGAGGGGGAGCATGACTTCCCTGGATCTAGATGCTATACCCCTATTGATGCAGGCCAGAATCCCGTTGGCTTTTTTAGCAGCCGCATCACATTGTTGGCTCATGTTTAACTTGTTGTCCACGACGATTCCAAGATCTTTTTCACACGTACTGCTGTTGAGCCAGGCGTCCCCCATTCTGTATCTTTGCATTCCATTTTTTCTGCCAAAGAGAAGTATCTTGCATTTGTCCTCATTGAACTTAGTTTTGTTAGTTTCGGCCCATCTCTCTAGTCTTTCAAGATCATTTTGAATTCTGCTCCTGTCTTCTGGAGTGTTGGCTATCCCTCACAGTTTGGTGTCGTCTGCAAACTTGATGATCGTGCCTTCTAACCCTTCGTGTAAGTCGTTAATAAAGATGTTGAACAGAACCGGGCCCAGGACTCCACTCGTGATTTCTTTCCAAGATGAAGATGACGCATTGGTGAGCACCCTTTGGATTCGTTCGCTTAGCCAATTACAGATCCACCTAACTGTCATTTTGTCTAGCCCACATTTGACTAACTTGTTTGCCAGAAGGTCATGGGGGACTTTGTCGAAGGCCTTACTGAAATCCAGGTACGCTACATCTACGGCGTTCCCTGTATCGACCCAACTCGTAACTCATCCTTGCAGAATTTGAGCCCACATTGAAAAGGACCATTTTTTTCTAATTAGTCACCCCAGGACCCCTTACTTCCCCTACAGGAGGCTCTTCCATCCCCTTGGAAGCTCTGGTGATTTCCTTTTACCCGTATGCTGTTGCGTTCCTTGTTTCTGGAGGGCCTGTTTCCGCTTTCCTGCCATCCCTGCTAAGGAAGCCTAGCCAAGGCTCCCATTGGAACTCATCTCCACTAGTGCTCCCATAATTGGCATGAGGGGTCAACATCTCCTTCGCTCTTCACTGCTTTCCATTGCCTACCCGCTGTCTCTGTTCCCTCTTTTGCTCTGTCTGCATTGCTCAGAGCACATTATTTCTTGCAACAAAATAAACCTCTTAATGAAAAGAGCTGGAGAAGATAAGATGAAGGAAAAATCATGGAAGAATTAATACCATAAGATCCATGTTTTTTTTTTTAAAAAAAAATACCCGTTGCTCTACTCCCCCTCATTTTGTCATGTAATTTACCGTTTATACTCGAGTATAAACCGACCTGAATATAAACTGAGGCACCTAATTTTACCACAAAAAAACCTGGGAAAACATTGACTCAAGTATAAGCCGAGGGTGGTAAATTTCAGAAATAAAAATAGATAACAATAAAAATTACATTAATTGAAGCATCAGTAGGTTAAATGTTTTCAAATATTTATTTTGATCCGCAAGTTCAGCAGCTCAGCGCTTTAACACCCTGTGCCACCAGGGGCCCCTTGTATTATACACACACACACAGACACAGACACAGACACAGACACACACACACACATATATATATGGAGCTCCCAGTGGTGCAGCGGATTAAACCACTGAGCTGCTGAACTTGCTGATCAAAAGGTTGGTAGTTCAAATCTGGGGAGCAGGGTGAGCTCCTGCTGTTAGCCCCATCTTCTGACATCTAGCAGTTTGAAAATATGCAAATGTGAGTAGATCAATAGGTACTGCTCTGGCGGGAAGGTAACTGCACTCCATGACATCATGCCAGTCACATGACCTTGGAGGTGTCTACGGACAATGCTGGCTCTTTGGCTTAGTACAACTGTGCCCATTGTCTTCTCAATAATGGTCACTGTTTTTCCTGCATAATATTGTTGATATGAACAGCACTAGGGATGTCTAGCCCCATTGGGAAGTTGTTTGTTTGTGTGTTGCTTAGGATAAGTATGGGTGAAACCTTTTACCATTATTTTGGGTCATCATGGAGGGAAGAAGCCTGTAGACAGCCCCACTGTGTTGCGAATTAATGTTTTATCAAATATTATCATTAAGTAATATTTGAATTTCTAAGATACGTAAGCAGTCTCACCATCTTATTTCTGCCTTCGCTCTTTCTATCAAAGGCATGTCTCTGGCCTCAGAGAAACGCTACAATTCTGTGATATTTCCATTAGCAGAGAGACGAATAACAAAATGTAAAATGAAAGGCTAGTGATGAATTTCTGTTTTTTTTTTTTTTTTTAAAAAAAAAGCTTGTTCACCCTCCTTTCCTTTTTTTTAAACAAAAAAAAACCTCTCACACAATCTGGTAAATTAATTCTCAGGTGCAAACTTAAAATAAGACATCCTTTAGGAGTTAGGAATTAGCCTAAGAGCATCTGGGATGCAGTGGCAAAGGGCATCCTGTAAGAATACCAGAGAAGATTTTGTAACAAATTAAGCTTGGGATGAAACCGAGCTTGGTGTTTCGGGCCATTATTATGCATGGTTATGAAACACTAGTATGCATTAATAATAAAGATCAGTGTAGCCTTCTAGGGAAAAAATGGAGCATTCTTTTAATTAACTTAAATTTTTCATCAAATTGATTGAAAAGCTCTCATCCTTCTGTACTTTCATGTCGCTCTGCATTTCTATGCTGCAGGCTCAGAGTGTTTTTATCTCAAATACTTGGTGCTTTTGAAAAAGCCTGCGCGTCTGGAGTTGGAGGAAAATACATATCACAGCAATGAGGTAGAAATAAGCCAGGGCATGAAATGGGGAAGAGCTAGGGATGCTTTGAAGCAAAGAAAGAGAAATCATGTTTACTTTTTAGTTATGTGTGTGCGAGTGTATTTCATTCTCAACTCCCTATACACTAGAGGTGAAAGAGATCTTCCCCTGAATTTCCGCTGCCATCAGCCATATTTTGAATGCTAGATGCCTGCGAGAAAGAGTCAATGTATTTGGTCCTGATCTTAAGGGTCTGTGTCCTCTTCTCCAGGCATAAGGGCAAAGGGGAGGAATCTCAGGGTGAGAGCACTTCCCTGAAGATTGTATTTGTGTGTCTGTCTGTCAATCTATCTATCTATCATCTATCTAGAATAGGCCAGCATGACATATGGCCCATGGGCCAGTTGTGGCCCGCAACCCGTGGAAGGCATGCAAGGGAAGGGCTAGGCTGTGGTGCAGCTGGTTAGTAGCCAGCTGCAATAAATCACTACTGACTGAGTTCAAAGCCAGTCTGGGTTGGATTGAGCACCCGACCATTAAATAGCCTAGCTTGTTGTTGACTTAAGCAACCCGAAAGACAGTTGCATCTGTCCAGTAGGAAATTTAGGTACCGCTGTATGTGGGGAGGCTGATTTAACTAATTTAAAGGGAAGGTTTTCCCCTGATGTTAAGTCCATTCATGTCTGACTCTGGGGGTTGGTGCTCATCTCCATTTCTAAGCCGAAGAGCCAGCATTGTCCGTAGACATCTCCAAGGTCATGTGGTTGGCATGACTGCATGGAGCGCCGTTACCTTCCCTCTGGAGCGGTACCTATTGATTGAGGCATCAGTAGGTTAAATGTTTTTGAATACAGTAGAGTCTCACTTATCCGACCCTCGCTTATCCAAGCCTCTGGATTATCCAGCAATTTTTGTAGTCAATGTTTTCAATAAATCATGATATTTTGGTGCTAAATTCATAAATACAGTAATTACAACATAACATTACTGTGTATTGAACTACTTTTTCTGTCAAATTTGTTGTATAACATGATGTTTTAGTGCTTAATTTGTAAAATCATAACCTAATTTGATGTTTAATAGGCTTTTCCTTAATCCTTATTATCCGAGATATTCGCTTATTCAAGCTTCTGCCGGCTCGTTTAGCTTGGATAAGTGAGACTCTACTGTATTTACATAAAGCTCAAATTTAAGATCAGACTGTCCAACTGATCAAATCATTATTCTCATCTTCTTCAATGTAAATGTGCTTATGTATCCTTTTAATAATAATATAGTAAAATAATACATGTAATAATAATAATAATAATAATAATAATAATACAGGAAAATAATACAAGTGATAATAAATAGAGTAAAATAATAAATGCAATAATAATAATAATAATAATAATAATAATAATAATAATAATAAGATCAGAGTGAAATAATAAATGTATTAATAATAATAATAAAAATAGAGTAAAATAAATATAAGCCAACCAGGACCCTCACCCGAGTATAAACTGAGGGGGGCTTTTTCAGTCTTAAAAAAAGGGCTGAAAAACTAGGCTTATACTCAAGTATATACAGTAATTTTTCACAAACTATACTTTAGAAACACTTTAGAAATGAAATGGTAGCTGCAATTGATTCTATGGGCCTACTCCTGTTGGGACTAACTGAGCAGCTATGGACCATCGATTCCAACATTTTAGCGGTGTGTTTTGTTTTTCATGAAACTGTTTTACAATCCAAGTTTTTCTCAAATGTATAACTATGTTTACATTCTTCTTTTTTAAAAAATGAGCCAAATAGAGCCTGGGACCAAAGTAATGTATGGAAGCTTTGGAGAAAGACATTGTCTGGTAGTAAAATAGGTAGAAGATAGGATAGCAGTTTCACATTTGTGCAGGTGCTTGGCAGAAGCTCTTGAAAAAGTAGAACATCTTTGGATGTAGATATATTTTCTCCAACAGCCCTCTGGCACAGGGCTTTCCTGATTTTGCTAGCTACTTTGGGGCCGTGGAGAGGCTGGAGGTGGTTAACAATAGGAAGTCATGGGAAAAAGTACTTAAGTACCATCCATGAGCAGATGTCACATTCCAGATGTGAAAGGGACCTTGGGATCCAGCTCGGTATTGTATATCAACAACTGGCAAATGCTAAATAGCTTTATTTGACAACTAGCAAATATTTTTTTAAGATCTCTGATCCAATAGGAGATCAGATGTGCAGGTTAGAAGCTCATCTAATGTGTACATTCCTCTGGGCTGATTCCAAACAAGTTGAAAGTGGACAATCTGGGAATCTGTCTATTAAAATATGAAAAGTACTGATACGAGACTCTCTTAGATACATCCTACAGCATTCAGGGTTTTTTTTTTTAATTAACAAACTGTTCTATCCCATATATGAATTTTGCAAAGTTTGAGAAATTCTTCCAAAGTGAAATGAGATTCTTCCTGATTTGACACCGACAAATATAATAGGTAAACAGAACATTCATAGCATTTAGAGAACTATGTTATATCTTGCCGTGTATGTGTTAAAGAGGAAGTACTTCTGACCCAGGGTTTCTCAAGACAAGAGGGTGTCAGAGGGGTCACCAAAGACCATCAGAAAACACTACAACTCCCAAATGTCAAGGTCTATCTTCCCCAAACTCCACCAGTTTTCACATTTGGGCATACTGAGTATCTGTGCCACATTTGGTACACATCCATCATTGTTTGAGTCCACAGTGGATGTAGGTGAACTACAACTCCAAAGTGCAAGATCAATGCGCACCAAACCCTTCCAGTATTTTCTCTTGGTCATGGGAGTTCTGTGCCAAGTTTGGTTCAATTCCATCATTGGTGGAGTTCAGAATGCTCTTTGATTGTAGGTGAACTATAAATTCCAGCAACTACAACTCCCAAATGACAAAATCATTCCCCGCTCAACTCCACCAGTATTGAAATTTGGGCGTATGGGGTATGTGTGTCAAATTTGTTCCAGTGAATGAAAATACATTCTGCATATCAGATTTTTACATTACGATTCATAACAGTAGCAAATGACAGGTATGAAGTAGTGATGAAAATAATTTTATGGTTGGGTGTCATCACAACATGAGGAACTGTATTAAGGGGTCGCGGCATTAGGAAGGTTGAGAACCACTGCTCTGACTCCATCTACACTGACTCCATCTACACTGCCATATAATGTAGTTATATGGTCTGTGTAGTCTCATACAATGCAGTTTAATAGCATTAAACTGCATTATTTGAGTCTATACTGGCCATATCATGCAGTTTCAGCTGGGGCCTCAGTGTCGACAGTGAAAGCCCTGATTTTTAAGATCAATTGTTCAAAGCTCTGTATATGAATGGATAAATCTGTCAGTTTTCCCTCTATCTCTATCTATCTATCTATCTATCTAGCCCCGGTGGCGAAGTGTGTTAAAGCACTGATCTGCTGAACTTGCAGACCGAAAGGTCCCAGGTTCAAACCCCGGGAGAGGAGTGAGCGCCCGCTGTTGCTCCAGCTTCTGCCAACCTAGCAGTTCAAAAACATACCAATGTGAGCAGATCAATAGGTACCGCTCAGGTGGGAAGGTAACGGTGCTCCATGCAGTCATGCTGGCCACATGACCTTGGAGGTGTCTACAGACAACGCCGACTCTTCGGCTTAGAAATGGAGATGAGCACCAGCCCTCAGAGTCAGACATGACTGGACTTAACTTCAGGGGAGACCTTTACCTTTACCTATCTATCTATCATCTATCTATCAAAATTCACAAAGTTATGAATGACTAACCCTGTGCTCTAACTGGTTTGTATTCACAAAACCTATATATTCAATATGGAAGGGAATATTTAGAGATCTCATTTGCCTTCAATATGTACTTACTAAACAGCAGCTGCTGTAAGCAATGGGGATCTATTCTCCCACTGACCAGTGTTGCATTTTGATGTTTGCATCACCTTCAGTAAGTTGCTTATCTATGTATGAGCAGACAGGCCCAATGGGTTGACACGACAGTGACACTGTTGCATGCCCCTAAACCTTACATTGCCAGCTATCTGATGTTCCAAGACCCATGGCCTGTGATGTCAATGTACTGTCTTGAACACCTTGTTCTGTTTATGTCTGGATAGTGGTACCAATTGTACAGGAAACAGAGACCTGAAGTTTGACCACATAATGCCTGGCTCATGTCTTACAAACAGAACCCTTTTAGACTTTTCTCTTCTCTCTTTTACCTATCCGTCCGTTTTTGGTGTATGTAGCCCCACGTGCCACAGCTGGCAATGATTAAAGTTCCTTCCATTGATATCGCATAAAGGTAAATGATACCATTTGGAAGCCAAGAGATAATAAAGGCAAGAGTCTATAGAAATACCTTGATGAATTATACAGTAGCAATTTTCTGACATTAGCAGTGCAGGGCAAAAGACATTGTTTCTGATATATAGAGGAAAATTCATCATCCCTACTGCATTAAAGAAGTAAAGTACATAAGAGTTCTTGATCCCTTTCCTTCCTTTCAGATTACTTTCAGGGCAAAATGTCCTCTCTTCCTCCAATAAAGCTTAATGGCAGATGAAATCATCTCCAGGCCCAATTTTGCCGACCAAATCCCCAGCCAGAACAACGTTGGCAACCTCCACGCAACAACAATGTGGTCTCATTGTGTTGCCTTGTGGCTGCTTTAAAGCACCGACACATATTATCATGGGCCTGCATTTTATGGGCAAGGGCAAGCTTGCCAATACTCAAAAACCCAAAACTGCAATAAATGTGCACTTATTTTAATACAGTAACTCGTATTGGTTCTCAGGAACAGTACGCATTAGATGAGTTCCTTGCCTGCACATCTGAGCTCCTCTTGGGTCAGAGATCTTTAAAGGTATCTGCTAGTAGCATCAATATTAGCAACTACATTAACAGCAACAGTAGTATTTTAGGTACATTATGGAATTGGGTTGTTGTATGTTTCCCGGGCTGTATGGCCATGTTCTAGAAGTATTCTCTCCTGACGTTTCGCCCACATCTATGGCAGGCATCCTCTGAGGATGTGGGCGAAACGTCAGGAGAGAATACTTCTAGAACATGGCCATACAGGCCGGAAAACGTACAACGACCCTGTGATCCCGGCCATGAAAGCCTTCGACAACACATTATGGAATTGTTTAGATCAGTGTTTCCCAAACTTTGGTATTCCAGTATTTTGGATATACTTTGACACCACTTTAGCCATGGCCCAATCCTATATAATCATGGGAGTTGCAGTTTTACAAAGTCTTTAGTCTTCTCTATCAAAGAGTGCTGGCATCTCACCAAACTACAACTCCCAGGATTCTGTATATCGAGCCATGGCAATTGAAGTAATGTCAAATACTGCAGTGCAGATTCACCCTTAGTTACAAGTATACATCCTTCCCAATACTCTTGAATTCCCATTGTAGTTGTCATTTTAGAGAGTAGTTGTTTTACTACCCATTTTATAAAAGTAATAAAATGGTTGCTTCCTTAACCCCATTGCTGAAGCCCAGGCTCCTTTGAAGGGAAGAAAGGAAAGGCTCCCAGGGGAAAGGGGAGCCTCATAAGTTCCCCATTGCTGCCAATGGGATGAAAAGAAAATGCCCATTCGGCAATGCCTCCATTTTTGGGATGTGCTGGAAAATAGATACAGAGGGCTTCAGGAAGAAGCAAGCAGAAACAGATAGGGATTCACCTGAAATGCACAAGCCTATCACCTGTTGTGGTAATCTCTGAGCGGTTAGACTCAATTTAACCCTCTCTGAGGGAGATTCCACCAAAAATCAGCAGAGTAGCAAAAGCAAAAGCTTTCAAATGCAACAGTTACTTACACGGGGTGAGCAAAGAAAAGCCTTTCAACTTAGGATGGCAATGGAATGCAGAGTCTCAGTAAAAGTTCAAAAAAGTATTTATTCAGGTAAAAAAAAACTCCATTGTAGATAGAAAGGCTTAGGAGCTGTCTAGTCTACTCTAGATTGGTTTCTAAGGAAAAATAAGAAATGAAAAGTAACAAACATCTAAATAGTTACATCTTGCCAGGAGAGACAGCAAGATGCTTCTTGTTAGCTAGAAGAATAAAAGGAGAAGAGTGAACCAAAATGGTTCCAACCTCATGGTCCAGTTTATTGGGGCCATAAAAGACATTCTGATCAATGAGAAGTTAGTGTCCCTGGAGATTTACATTTGTACTAACTTCAAAGTAAGGGATGTGATGTAAACAGGATAGAGTGAAACCAGTAAAGCCTGTCTAGGCATGCTTTGGAAACAGGGAAAGGATTCCCTCAATCTAACTCTATCATCTATCTGACTACATCTATACTTGAGTAGTCCAGGGTGATTCCCAACATCACCAATCATTGAGGCTCCATTTCTGTACCTGTAAAAGCATTTTGAATTTACAGTTGCAATGTAGAAGAAGCAATCTTATCTCTTTTTACGTTACAGACATAATGCAACTTGCTCAGACATTAATTGTATTTTAAGCAAATAATTACAAGTAATTTGCTAATGGCAGCAAGGCATTTCCAAGCTCTACCTTATTAAATTACTCTGTCTGCCTTTCCGCAGTCCAGGAAGGATTGAAATGTGGAGAACAGGAGGAAAGGCATAGTTTCAGTACTCACAAGTGGACAGCATGAAATATGTAAACTACCCATATATATTTAAAGCATTTCCCCCCTCTCTTTGGACTTATGGCTTGGGCTGTTATGGAGGATAATGGGCAAGCAGGGGGAAGCAGGCTCTCAACTCGAGAGATCAGGCCTTGCTGTTCTCTTTGTAGTAAGGCAGGGAACGTTATTAAAGAAATTGGAAGCCAGGAGTCAAGCCAGCAGTAGTAGGCCCTCCAAAGCAGAACACAACAACACAAGGCAGTAAGCCATGGCAACTGAAGGGAGACTAGGATCTTGGCTCCCCCATGTTCTTGTTCTTATTATGAGGACACAGCGTGACTAAAAAACATCACATCAAACACAAGAAAATCCTGCCGGCAAGGGGTAAGAGAGGAGGCTGGACACTGTTGGAAGTGGAACTTATTGTTCACCTCTGCAGGGCAGCAGGGAACAGAAATCGGGGAGCAAAAGGCCACGGTAAGCAGCTGGCGCAGTGCTTTAGAGCAACAACAATGTTCTTGAGAGAAGCCGAAATCTTGGATATAGAGAGAAAGGATGGAGCAGAAAACAACCCTTGCTCTCAAATTCTTCTTTGTATATTGGATGTTAGATCCTAGGCCACTCAGATGTTTATGGATTGCAAGTGCTCACTCGGTATTTTGATTTCTAGTATTTCTTCAAGTATTTAATATATGACAGTATTTGAATGCTGGAGAGCCAGTCTCGTATAGTGGTTTGAATGTCTGACTATGACTTTGCAAGCCAGGATATGTATCTGCACTCAACCATGGAAACCCAACTGGATGATATTGTACAGGTCACATTCACACGGCTTCTATGGAAGCCAAAGCAAACAAATCATGGCAAGAAAACCCAGTGGTAGGTTTCCTTTAGTGTCACCAGATGCAAACAACAACAAATGCAAAGCTTGACATTATGGGTGTTCAATTATGCTAAACCCTCTGCCATTTTCTGTGACTGGATTTTGGTGGCCCCCCGATCCATTTTTCAGGAGCCTCCCGAATTCGGGTGGGCAAAATTCAGTTTTTCAAACCAGCAACCAAAAGATCCTTTCCCCTTATATCTTTCAATAAGACCTGGGTTAAGGCATCAGATTTAAGAAACCATCATTTCTGGGATCGTTTGTCCTCAACACCCTTTCAATGAAGCTGAGTTAAACACTTATTTCAATGGGAGCCACACCACCTGAAGGAGCATTAGTAAAGGTAGAGGTTTCCCCTGACGTTAAATCCAGTCATGTCTGACTCTGGCGGTTGGTACTCATCTCCATTTCTAAGCCGAAGAGCCGGTGTTGTCCGTAGACACCTCCAAGGTCATGTGGCCGGCATGACTGCATGGAGCGCCGTTACCTTCCCACTGGAGCGGTACCTATTGATCTGCTCACATTGGCATGTTTTTGAACTGCTAGTTTGGCAGAAGCTGGAGCTAACAACGGGCACTCACTCCGCTCCCGGGATTTGAACCTGCGACATTTTGGTCTGCAAATTCAGCAGCTCAGTGCTTCAACACACTTCACCACCAGAGCATTAGTCATTCTTAAAAAAGATATACAATACCTTCTCATTTTATGTCAGCTTTAGAAATGGCTAGATACCTCTATCCTACATTTGAAGCTTGGGTCATGTGAAGAGCACCATCTGTGGCAGTTTCTTAAGTGTGTAGAAAGTAAACGCTTATTGCTATTTGAGTCAAAAAGCAAGGCAAGCGATGCAGAAGAGCTGTGATCAGCACTGAGAATTTAGATCACCAGTGGGCTGGAGCATGACCTGTCCCTCTCAGAAGCCTGCTTGCAACAGAATGTCATGGTTTTCTTCTGTTCTGATTGGATTAACAGGCAGGGCTCACGGGGAAACCCTGAGCGCATGCACGGCTGCCTCTCTGTGCTCCACGTGTGGCTGAATGAAATCGAAAGTAACCGTGGTCGGCACCCACATGGTCTGTTGCAGTTGGAAAAAATGGTGGTGGTGCTCATGGCATTATGGCTGGCTGAAAGAGCACAACTAGCTGGAGCCCATCTTGAAAAACGGATCTGTGCACAGCCCTACTTGGCATTGCAAAGGTACCCAGTAATTGGCTGTGTTGAGCAGATGATGTAGGGCAGAAACTGGTTTATTTATTTATTTATTTATTTTTCAAACTTATATGCCACCACTCCCCTAGGACTCGGGGCGGCTTACAAGAACCGGCTAAAATCAACAATTTAAAAACATCTTTAAAAAAACATCTTAAAAACATCCTAAAAGCACCTTTTAAGACATCAATAACAGAACTCAAAAGCCTGCCGAAACAGGTGTGTCTTACATGCCCTGCGGAAGGCCGACAAGTCCCGCAAGGCACAAACTTTAGGTGGCAAGGTGTTCCAGAGAGATGGCGCCACTACTGAAAAGGCTCTGCGTCTAGGTCTTGGTCCTCAGAACGGAGGGATCTCTGGGGTTTGTAAGGAGTTAGGCGGTCCCTCAGGTACATCAGCCCTAGACCATGTAAGGCTTTAAAGGTAAGCACCATCACTTTGAAAGTGATCTGGTGCTCAATTGGTAACCAGTGCAGCTGCCGTAAGATTGGTGTTATGTGGCATCTCATCGGGACTCCCGCAAGGAGCCGGGCAGCTGCATTTTGCACCAATTTGAGCTTCTGGATCACCGACACAGGAAGGTTTAGTCCAGCTGGACCTTCATCCTTACCTGTGCTGTCACTTCTGTTTCCACAGAAGACCTCTGGAAAGCTCCTGCTCATTGCTATATGGCTTTACTGACATCAGGGAGAAGGAAGGGGATCTCTCCTCTGTCTCCTTAGTCAAGCGAGCCAGCACAAGAAAAGGGTGATGCTTGTCACTGGCCCATGTGGACAGTGGCTCACTTCAGATTGAAGCCAGTCGTGCCATCCACACCCATCCCCAAATGTCAGGCTGCTCTGGAGTTCCAAAAAATTCTGAATTCACTTAACATGGGGTTACCCACCGAGATATGAGTTTACCTGATGTTAAGATTGTGAAGTCCTGGATGTCATTTGGACATCTTATATACTTTTGACTTCTGAAAACCTGAAAATAGTGATGTAAAATACTATATTTTAGTTTTTGGTGAAAGTAACATCACCTTGACTGGACCCTCCTCTCCTTCTCAAGCGAAAGCCAAGATCTAAGGAAGAGTAGGCACTTTTTCTCACCAGTCTTCTATTCATTTCCTACTCAAAGGGGTCTATGTTGTTGATGTAACCCTTTAATCAGCCACCAAAGTGACTCTCCGCACGCTGATTTCATAATCAATGCCAATGCCATTTCACATAACGGTTGCAAGCAGTTCCGCTTAGTCATTTCGTTTTAGAAGTAGGAGTTGAGGGTCAATACATTTCATTACTTTGTTTCATCTGAAGGACGGCAGAACATCAGAACTTTGATTATATTATAAGAGTTGTCTTAATGTGACACCGGCTTTCTGATTGTGCAGTACCAGAAAGAAGAACACTGGAAGGCACTCAAATTACCCTTCACCCACACATATCGTCAGTAGACTAGAGCTAAGCAGACTGCAAATGAAAAGAGAAGTCAAAGGATGAACCAGATGTTGGGAAGAAAGTGGAAAACAGGAGAAGGCATTACCTCATTTTTATCATGCATGCTGGATTATTAGGCCTTAACAATGTCATAAACATGGGCTGAGTTAAACTTTGAAAGATACCATAGTATCAGGGCCCTTCATATAACAGAATTGTATCACTGTTACTCCACTTTAGCTGCCATGGTTCTATGCAATGGAACTTGAACATTTATTTTAGGGATACTAACCTTATTTTAAGCTTTTGTAGGAAGCATCACCTTGAGTAACTGATTTGTGCCCCACCGAGCTACAAATCCCATGATTCCATGGAATGAAACCTTGGCTGTCAAAGTGGAATCGTAGTGCTATAATTCTGTAGTGGGAATGGGCCGCAGGTCTCATGAACCAGAACTGGAGTTAGGTGGTTCACGTGAAAAAAGACATCCCTGAAGCTAACATATCTTTGTTATGATCAAGACCATGGAGAAATGTGTGTCATCTTTGTTGGGAATGGATGAGCCGCTAAGCACTACTCACCCCCTTTATGAGGTAAATTCCCATTAAAATAGCAGAGTAAAATGCAGCGGTGTGAGTTTTGGAAGGCCTCTGTGTCTTCAGGAAGGCAAAGGAATGCAAAGTTAGCTTTAAGGTTTAAAAGCATTTATTGAGGTAAAAAGAAATCCATTGATGGATAGAAAAGGTTTGGAGCTAACTAACTAATCTATCCTGTTCTAATACACATAGACGGATTAAAATAACAAAGGTATAGATAGCTACATTTTGGCTAGTAGGAGCGGACAGTGCATCCTCTCTGGAACAAAGCAGGAAGCAGGAATGGTGACCAAGCCTCGTGGGTCGCTTCTTCTCTAGGGCCATAAACATTCCAAAAGCCCAATTGGGGAAATTACATCAAAGTCCTAGGAGAGATCACATTTCTAAAGCATCAAAGGGTGGGGTTGACCTAAACAGGACAGGGAAGGAGGAAACAATAGTAAAGCCTAATCAAAGCATGCATGGAACTGGGGAAGGTGTCCCTAACTCTTTTCTAGGCTTCCTATCTAACCATAGAGACTTAAGCAGTACAGGATGACATTTTTCCAACAATCATTACTGGCATTCACATGGAACTACGTTTCTCCTATCATCAGCAGTCCCCCCCCCCCCCCCACCAATGAAGTCGACTGAATTGTACTTGGTGGTTGATTGATATTATTACTGCTGTATTAACTCCTGTTTTATTGTCTTACTGTGTTTTATTTTTTGTATATTGTGCAATGTATTTATGCTGTCGTTTTTGTAAATTATGCTGGTCGGGCTTTGCCCCATGTGAGCTGCCCCGAGTCCCCGTGGGGAGATGGTGGCGGGGTATAAATAAAGTATCATCATCATCATCATCATCATCATCATCATCATCATCATCATCATAGGCTATTTTTACATTAGTGTAGAACAGGGCTTCAACTCCCAGAAATCCTAACAGCTGGTAAACTGGCTGGGATTTCTGGGAGTTGTAGGCCAAAAACATCTGGGGACCCCAGGTTGAGAACCACTAGTGTAGAAGGTCCCTTGGACTGACCTTAGATAGGGACTTAAATTCATTTGTTGGCCGTAGCAAGAGCAGACCCATTGAAAGAACTCCCGTTTGATGAGGTAACACCATGAATGCAAATTTAATCTATTTAAATCATTCCAGTGATTGGATTTAATATATTTAAATATTATTTCAGAACCACTGGCAATTATCTTTGAGAGTTCTTGGAGAACAGGAGAAGTCCCAGCAGATTGGAGGAGGGCAAATGTGGTCCCTTTCTTCAAGAAGGTAAAAAAGAACGACCCAAACAATTACCGTTCGGTCAGCCTCACGTCGATACCAGGCAAAATTCTGGAAAAGATCATTAAGGAAGTGGTCTGCGAACATCCAGAAACAAATGCAGTCATTGTAATAGCCAACACGGATTTACCAAAAACAAGTCATGCCAGACTAATTTGATCTCTTTTTTCGATAGAGTTACGAGTTGGGTCGATACAGGGAATGCCGTGGATGTAGCCTACCTGGATTTCAGTAAGGCCTTCGACAAAGTCCCCCACGATCTTCTGGCAAACAAACTAGTAAAATGTGGGCTAGACAAAACTACAGTTAGGTGGATCTGTAATTGGCTAAGCGAACGAACCCAAAGGGTGCTCACCAATGCGTCTTCTTCGTTTAGGAAAGAAGTGAAGAGTAGAGTGCCGCAGGGTTCCAGTTCTGTTCAATGTCTTTATTAACGACTTAGACGAAGGGTTAGAAGGCACGATCATCAAGTTTGCAGATTACACCAAACTGGGAGGGATAGCTAACACTCCAGAAGACAGGAGCAGAATTCAAAACGATCTTGACAGACTAGAGAGATGGGCCGAAACTAACAAAATGAAGTTCAACAGGGACAAATGCAAGATACTTCACTTCAGCAGAAAAAATGGAATAATATAATAATAATAATAATAATAATAATAATAATAATAATAATAATAATAATAATAAATTTATTATTATTTATTATAGGGGACTCGGGGCGGCACACAACAATAATAAAAACAGTGACAAATTACACATTATAAAATCAAACATGAAAAGCAGTCATACAATCAATACATACATCACATGTTAAAGACAAGGAGATAAAACAGTTCTAGGCCGAAATAGAGGGCTTCTGTAGCTTCGTGGCAGAAGTACTCAGCAAGGTATCAATAATCATGGCAGAACACTCTCTAATTAAATGCAAAGATACAGAATGGGGGACACCTGGCTAGACAGCAGTACATGTGAAAAAGATCTTGGAGTCCTTGTGGACAACAAGTTAAACATGTGCCAACAATGTGATGCAGCGGCTAAAAAAGCCAACGGGATTCTGGCCTGCATCAATAGGGGAATAGCGTCTAGATCCAGGGAAGTCATGCTCCCCGTCTATTCTGCCTTGGTCAGACCACACCTGGAATCACACTGTGTCCAATTCTGAGCACCGCAGTTGAAGGGAGATGTTGACAAGCTGGAAAGCGTCCAAAGGAGGGCGACTAAAATGATCAAAGGTCTGGAGAACAAGCCCTATGAGGAGCAGCTTAAAGAACTAGGCATTTTTAGCCTGCAGAAGAGAAGGCTGAGAGGAGACATAATAGCCATGTACAAATACGTGAAGGGAAGTCATAGGGAGGAGGGAGCAAGCTTGTTTTCTACTACCCTGGAGACTAGGACGCGGAACGATGGCTTCAAACTACAGCAAAGGAGATTCCACCTGAACATCAGGAAGAACTTCCTAACTGTGAGAGCTGTTCAGCAGTGGAACTCTCTGCCTTGGAGTGTGGTGGAGGCTCCTTCTTTGGAGGCTTTTAAGCAGAGGCTGGATGGCCATCTGTCAGGGGTGCTTTGAATGCAATTTCCTGCTTCTTGGCAGGGGGTTGGACTGGATGACCCATGAGGTCTCTTCCAACTCTACTATTCTATGATTCTATGATTCTATGATTTTAAATAATTCCAGTGATTGGTGGTTCTCTACACCATAGTATTTATATGTCTTTACCTCAAATGACCATATTTAATACTGGCTCCAATGAGATCCAAATCCATATCCGTGTATAGAGGCCTTTTTCAAGCCAAACACAACCGAATATACAAGATGCAAACCATAGCTATAGAACATAATCTGAATGTTTGCAGGAACACGGGTAGAGGGAAACTGCCTTGGCAAAAATTGCTATTTACTTTCCCTGGCGCCAAAGAGGGCAAGACGAAAAGGCTACCTTTGCCTGTATGACAATAAACCAGCTGAGAGAAAGGCTGGCTGGTCGATGCAATAAGGAGCCCTTCCAAGGGGCCATTCTCCACCTCTCCTCCTTCCCTCTGTGCCACTTAATAAACAAGAAAACAAAGAACAAGGAGATCTCCATGATGTTACCCACCGAGATAATGAGCACAGCTGTCTAATTACCACTTTGAAAGATCCCCTTCTTCTTGAGCTGCAAGAGTGATTAGACCTGTAAAACAGATGAGGAATTTAAAACAAAAACTATGAAAGTGTGAGGACTCTAAGAGCAGCTCTTATTTAAGAAGGGGGGGGGGATGAACATGGAAAGATGTTCCTGCTGAGACAAGTAGGTTCATAAACATGCATTCAAGAGTCATTGAGTTTTTGCAGTGGCTCCTAGGAATTTCACTCACCACCGGGAAAGATCTAATGGTGCTACAAAATGAAATGCATGTCAGCAGCTGAACAGGTCTCTCAAAAGAATTTCAGGATAAGGGAGTTTATTGTCCAGTGCAGGTTAGATTGGGGTCTTATTTACACTGGACCTACATCCTGAAGTGTATTAGAAGTCCTTCCTGGATGAAACTTACCATATATACTCGAGTATAAGCCGACCCGAATATAAGCCGAGGTGTCAGGCTTACTTCAAAGGACCAGTCTGAACGCAGATCAGAGATAGCTGCTCTCAAATCCAATCTTTATTGAAGAATACATGACTTTGGAAAAGTCGAGAATGACCTAATGTTTACATACACTCATTTTTATCACCTCTGATGCAACGTAACACCACACGCAAATATCATCATCAAACCCCACCCTTTGTCTCACATTTCTACTATTCCCACACACTATACCAATTATAATTGTTTATACTTTCAACCCTGAGTTCCCAGGCTCATTCTATCTTCTCCCGCCAGGTGCTTTCAGGGTTATTTATGTTATGACTCCAAGTCCAGGGCTTGGAAATTCAGCCCTGGGACTTGGTTCCATGACATGGCGCCCTCTTTTTCTTCGTCCTCCTCTTCGATTCTTCTTTCATCACAATCCTGAAATAAATCAAACAATAATTCTATGTGTCCATTTTGTCCAAAGTCCCCATATACTTTTTCAGTAAGCTGCGATGGAATACTGGGTGTATTTTCCCTAAACTTTTTGGCAATGCCAACTGGAAAGTTACTTCATTGATAACACCCTGTATTCTGAATGGTCCAATATATTTGGGGCCCAATTTTCTCGAAGGTAGCCCCAATTTGATGTTTTGGGTACTTAACCACACTAGATCTCCTTTCCCCAATTTATCGCCTTCCACCCTTTTTCTGTCTGCGAACGTTTTATACTTTTTGTGTGCTTCCTTTAAGGATGCAGTCACTTGACTCCAGCATTCTAGCATTTGAGTTTTCCATTTCCCTGCCCCTGTTTCTTCATTCTCTGTCCATCTTGGCAACTGGGGCAGAGGCTGTATTTCATACCCGTAAACTACTTCAAAGGGAGTTTTATTTGTTGCTGAATGTATAGTTGAATTAAAAGCTAGTTCCGCAAAAGCCAGCCACTTAGACCAGTCATTTTGTCTCATGTTAGAGTACATTCGAAGGAACTGCCCAAGCGTCTGTTGAGTACGTTCTACTGCCCCGTTTGTCATGGGGTGAAAAGCAGAACTTAGACTCCTTTCTGCTCCTAGCATTTCCAAGAATTTTTCCCAAAATTTTGCTGTGAATTGAACCCCTCTGTCACTGACCACTCTACTGGGACATCCATGAAGTTTGTAAATATGGTTTATGTATAATTCAGCTAGTTTCTCTGCCGATGGTAATTTCGTCAGTGCTATAAAGTGGGCCTGTTTAGAAAACAGGTCTAATACTGTCCAAATATAACGATGTCCTTTGCTAACCGGCAGTTCCCCCACAAAGTCCATAGCTACACATTCCCAAGGTCTGGTAGGTTCCGCTACTGTTTGTAATAATCCCATTGGCTTCCCTCCTCTCGATTTATTTCTGGCACAATCATCACATTGAACAACATGATTCTTTATGTCCTTCCTCATTCCTGCCCACCAACAATGTTTTGCTATTGCCTTTGTTGTTTTTGTAATTCCTGTATGACCAGCGCTCTGGTTATTGTGAAAACGATGCAAAATCTTAATCCTTAATATTGCTGGAATATACAGTTTCTTGTTCACAAACCAAAATCCCCCCTTCTGCTCCCCCTTTTCTGCGTTGGATGCGATCCACTGATCTCCTTCATAAGACTGTTTCAGTTCTTTTCCCCAACTATTTTCCCCGTCGAGTTCAATAATAGCAGTGTTCTCTTTTTGGGTTTGCGCTCTTGTCCTGACAGCTAAGCCCCATTGTTTATCAGAGAATATTGTTCCCTCTTTTGCTGTGGTCATGCCTTCGTGTTGAGGCATGCGTGAAAGAGCATCTGCCAAGACATTCTGCTTCCCTTGGAAAAACTTTAATTGGAAATCGAACCTGCTGAAGTATTGTGCCCATCTAATTTGTTTGGGGGACAATTTTCGAGGAGATTTTAAATACTGGAGGTTCTTATGGTCAGACCAAATTTCAAATGGGATTCCGCTCCCTTCGAGGAAGTGTCGCCAGCATTCTAAGGCTTTTAATATGGCTAATGCCTCTTTTTCCCATATGGGCCAACATTTTTCAGTTTCACTGAACTTCCGGGACAAATATCCACAAGGTTTTAAGTTCCCATTTTGATCCTTTTGCAATAGTACTGCCCCGTATGCACAGTCTGAAGCATCGCAATGGATTATGAAAGGGCTCCTGATATCGGGGTGTTTTAGGATGGGTTCTTCTGTGAAGCATCCTTTTAGGGTTTCAAATGCCTTTTGGCATTCTGGCGTCCAACTCAGTTTGGCGCCAGGAGCTTTCACTTTTGCTGTCTCCCCTTTCCCTTTTGTTTTTAAAAGTTCAGTAAGGGGTGCGGTTATTTGCGCGAAGCCTTTTATGAAGGATCTATAAAAATTTGCAAACCCCAGAAATGATTGCAATTGCCTCCTTGTTTGAGGTACTCCCCATTCTTTTACGTCTGATACTTTAGACGGGTCCATAGCTAACCCTTCTGGAGATATCCGATACCCCAGAAAGTCAATTTGAGTTTTATTAAATTCACATTTGGACAGTTTTGCGTACAGCTTTGCTTCCCTTAGTCTCTGCAAAACTTCCCGGACCAATTCCACGTGCTTTTCTTTATCTTCGCTCACGATCAAGATATCATCAAGAAATATGAATACCCCTCGGTACAACAATGGGTGCAGTATTTCATTTATAAGCTGCATAAAGCAACTGCCGCCATTTTTTAATCCAAATGGCAAAATTTTATATTCAAAATGGCCGAATGCGCAGGAAAATGCAGTTTTCCAAGTATCCTCAGGTTTGATTCTTAATTTATGATATGCTTCAATTAAATCAAGTTTAGTAAATATGCTCCCTTTCTTCAATACGGTAATTAAATCCTTTACTAAGGGCATAGGGTATTTATTGTCCTTAGTAATTGCATTTAAATTTCGATAGTCAATGCACAATCTTAGGGAGTTGTCTTTCTTTCTCCTAAATAACACTGGGGCTCCGAGAGGAGAATTGGATGGCTTAATGAAGCCTCGCGCCAGGTTTTTATCAATGTATTTCCAAAATTCCTCCTTCTCCTGAACAGACATGGGATACACTTTTGGTTTTGGTAAGTTTGCTCCTGGGGTTATTTCAATTTCTACTTCTATATTCCTCTTGGGAGGTAATTTACTTGCCTCTTTCTGATTGAAAACATCCACAAAGTCTCTGTATTCAGGTGGCAATAGCTGTGGGTCTATTTCACCTGCTTCATCTCCCTCGTCCTCCTCTCCTGCTATTTTGCTTATCTCCCATTGCGTCTGTTGTTCTTTAAATGCTAGGCTCTTTCCTCTCCAATCTACTTCAGGATTTGCCTGTTCGAGCCATGGGATCCCTAGTATTACGTGGTATGTGGCAATAGGGGCTATCACAAAGGATATTCTTCCTTCCCATTTGCCTATTTTACATGGGACCCCTCGTATTTCCTTTGTAGATACTTCCCCAGCAGCAACTGATCCATCTAGCTGCGAAAATGCAATTGGGGAGTCAAGTAATGTCTGCTGGCATTTCAGTGCTCCTGCTAGTTCCGGAGTTATAATGTTCCTAGAACAACCGCAATCCACGAATGCTCTGCAGGTGGCCCGATTCTCTAGCCCCGATAGGCAGATTGGCACTACTAGCATGCGTTTGTCTCGACTCACCAGCCTTTCCGGAGATTCTGGGGCTCGCACCTCCTCCTCCGCTCGCCTCCCGGCTGCTGGCTTGGGCTTTGAGGGTTTTGGCGGCTCCCCCTTCCGGGCCCAACATTCCGCTGCTCGATGGCCCGTCTTCCCACATACAAAGCATCCCGGCTTGGGTTTGTTGTCATCTCCTTTGAAGGGGGTCCCCGGCCTCCCTCCGGGCCTTTCCTGCTTCCTCGTTTCTCCTCGACCTCTCGCCGCCGGTCTTTGCTGGCCGCCGCCGCCCCTGAAACGCTTCACCTGGACCAGGGTGGATTCGACGCGCCCCGCTAGTTGTATCCAGCCCTGGAGTGTTTCTGGGTCGTCTCTATGCGCCGCCCAACTAAAAACCTCGGGGCGTAGTCCCTCTTTCAATATCTCAACTTTGGTCACTTCAGACCACTCTGGTACCTTTTCCGCGAGATGGAGGAATTCCTCTGCGTACTTGGGCACCGTTTTGTCCCTCTGCTTTATTCCTTTAAGCTGGTCTCGAGCCCTCAATTGCTCTAGCCGGTCTCTGAACCGGTTTTCCAGTGCGGCGAGGAAGCGGGGCACTGACCTCAGGCACGGGTCGCGTCTGGCATGTAGTTGCACATACCAGCTGGCCGCTCCTCTCTTTAGTGTGTTGCCGATGGCCCGAACCATGCTTGCTTCGGAGGGGAATGTGTGTGCGTTGTCTTCTATATATCCTCTGATGCTAATGAGGAAAAAGTTCAGTTCAGATGATTCCCCTCCGTATTCCAGTTTGAGATCTTCCCTCCTTTGCATCCATTCTGCGGCCCG
The DNA here is from genome assembly GCF_035594765.1 of Anolis carolinensis. Classification (NCBI taxonomy): domain Eukaryota; kingdom Metazoa; phylum Chordata; class Lepidosauria; order Squamata; family Anolidae; genus Anolis; species Anolis carolinensis. Next base: position 11,346,426 of record NW_026943822.1, on the reverse strand, counting down.
TTGCTGCTGTCTGGGAGGCATGGGGAAGGGTTGCATCGGGTTTCCTTGGATGGCCCCTTTGAACACGCCGCGCCCCACTCCGGCGGTCGTTCTGCGCGGCTCCCGAAATTCTGCCGCTGCTGTCGGCCCTTCTACCCATCCGAATGCGGGCCTCGCTGTAGCCCCCGCACCTCGCCTTCCCTCGTCGTACGGCACATCCTCCTCCTCTTCCTGGATCTCCGGCTCCTCTCCGCCTTCGTCCGCTAATCCACTGGACCCGATCCCTGGCCTCAGTGGTCTTTCCACCCCGATGCCCATTCGGGGGGTTGGAAGTTGGGTTGGAAGTTCTGTTGGAGTTGGCGGCCTCAGAGTTCCCAGAGCTTGCTGGCGCTCCACTTCGCACGCCATTCTGTCTCGGAACTCCAGTTCCTGCCAGTATTCTTCATCCCCCTCGCTCCTCGCCGCCACGGGGCTCTGCGTTGAGGCGCGCTGGCCCCTCTGGCTCCAATCTTCTTCCTTACGTGGCTCTGTCTCGGCGCCATATCGGGTGGGCTCCTTCTGGAGATTCTCTTCCAATAGTGGCACCAACCTCCCCACGGTTTCCGACAGCCTGGATAAATTCGTTTCCAGGATGGATAACCGCAGGGCCACGGTCTCCGGCATGCTTCCTCCAGATCCCCAACTGGTTTCTGCCGCCGCCGAAACGCCTCTTCCTCCTCTGGGAATCCTCTGGGTCACGCCGTTTGGCCTGGGGTACCCCGTAGAGGAAGCTATGGCTTGCAGCGTCTCTTCCCCCAACGGCCAGGCCCCTGGCAAAGGCCTCTCTGCTCCATTTGGGCTTTGATCTCCTTCTCCACTCATTATCACTTCACTGCGAATTCGCAGGAGGGTGAGAACGGGATTCTCGACTTAAATGTCAGGCTTACTTCAAAGGACCAGTCTGAACGCAGATCAGAGATAGCTGCTCTCAAATCCAATCTTTATTGAAGAATACATGACTGTGGAAAAGTCGAGAATGACCTAATGTTTACATACACTCATTTTTATCACCTCTGATGCAACGTAACACCACACGCAAATATCATCATCAAACCCCACCCTTTGTCTCACATTTCTACTATTCCCACACACTATACCAATTATAATTGTTTATACTTTCAACCCTGAGTTCCCAGGCTCATTCTATCTTCTCCCGCCAGGTGCTTTCAGGGTTATTTATGTTATGACTCCAAGTCCAGGGCTTGGAAATTCAGCCCTGGGACTTGGTTCCATGACACGAGGCACCGAATTTTACCACAAAAAAACTGGGAAAACATTGACTCCAGTATAAGCCAAGGGTGGTAAATTTCAGAAATAAAAATAGATAACAATAAAATTACATTAATTGAGGCATCAGTATATTAAATGTTTTTGCATATTTACATAAAGCACAAATTTAAGATTAGACTGTCCGACTCTGATCAAGTCATTATTCTCATCTTCTTCAATGTCAATGTGCTTATGTATCCTTTTAATAATAATAGAGTAAAATAATACAAGTAATAATAATAATAAATACAGGAAAATAATAATAATAAATACAGGAAAATAATACAAGTAATAATAGAGTAAAATAATAAATGCAATAATAATAATAATACGATCAGAGTGAAATAATAAATGTATTATTAATAATAATAAAAATAGAGTAAAATAAATGTAATAGTAGCAACAATAATAGAGAAAAATAATAAATGTAATAATACCAATAATAATAGAGAAAAATAATAAATGTACCATATATTCTCAAGTATAAGCTGACCCAAATATAAGCCAACCAGGACCCTCACCCGAGTATAAGCCAAGGGGGGCTTTTTCAGTCTTAAAAAAAGGGCTAAAAAACTAGGCTTATACTTGAGTATATACAGTATATTGTTGTTGAAGGCTTTCATGGCTGGAATCGCTGGGTTGTTGTGAGTTTTCCGGGCTGTATGGCCATGTTCCATAAGCATTCTTTCCTGACGTTTCACCCACATCTAGGGCAGGCATCCTCAGAGGTTGATGGATCTCACACTCTGAGGATGCCTGTCATAGTTGTGGGTGAAACATCAGGAGAGAATGCTTCTGGAACATGGCCATACAGCCTGGAAAACTCACAACCCAGAAACCCATCCTTCTTCAGGGAATAAATGCACAACAGACCTGAATTAAAAAATGTGCAGGGCTTGGAAGTGAACTATTAACAAACACAAAGAAAAGTTCGTATAGACGCCATCTACACTGTCATATAAGGCAACTTGAAATGCTTCTGGAACATGGCTATACATCCCAGAAAATACACAAAAACCCAGCAACTTGAAGTCGCATATGGTCAAACTGGTCTCAGATAAGGTAGCAATGCAGTAAAACTGCATTATATGAAACTACACTGCTCATATAATGAAGTTTCAAACTGCATTATATGGCAGTGTAGCTGGAGCCATAGATGCAAAATGCATGGGCCTCTGAATGTGCATTGATAACCGAATGTGGCTATGGAGAGGGATGGAAGGATTATCCAAAAATAAGAATTCTGCCTCCCTTTGGTCCCTGCATTTCTAGCATTGAATAGAATGGGACATTGCAAACTTTTCATACCTAGAACTTTTATATTGGTTTTGTTCACGTTTTCTTGGTAACCGTTTCCTGCTCCCCCTTTATTAATTTTTAAATCTATTTGTAAATGTTCACCCTATGTTTATAAGTAACTGCAATGCTAGAAATTTGGAGACTGGAGAAAAAATTCAGAATAGGAGCAGAACTCTTATTAAGGGGACAATGCCATCATCTAAGTACAAGTAGATATTTTGTAGTCAGATATCTACTTGACTTGGTCCCTCTCACCCAATGAAGAACTCTGAATTCAGAATGTATCAATGTATGTTCAGCACACTGACAAGAATCAACCATAGAATATAGGGCAGGGAGGACGCAAAAAAGGGAAGAAATACAATCCCAGTATAGAAACCCATTCCTGGAAATATAAAATTAGTCTACTGGGTTTTGACAGCAGAAAGAACAGTAACAGAGGGAAGACAACTTCTTATATTTATACAATCCAAGTGCTAGGAAGATCTCAGCACCACTTTTTATGCATGTCTCCCCTCTTCACCGAGTCTAATGGCTATTTTACAAATTTCACATCTTTCCCCTCCCATCCTTCTTTGAATCTGAAATGGCAGCAACTAGAAAATATTATTTTAAGCTGCAAGGATGGCCAACCTTTTGAGGGTGGGTCTCCATCTGGAAGGTGAAGGCCAACGTCCTGCTGAGATAATGTCATTCTTCTGCTTGCTGAAAAGCATTGTGAGAAGCACTCAGAGGACGGCGTTATCGCAGCATGACACATGGACACCCCGGAGAGTCCGAGTGCTTAAATGACAATTTCGGAAAGTGGAGGAAAGATGGACACAGTTTTACCCCAAAAATGCTGCGTATGGGGGGAAAAATGCCAGTAAATGGGAGCAGACATAATTTCTGCCAAGTACAGACAAAACACTCAGACCACATCCTGTTGCCTGGACAAGAAATTCTGAAATTATGGCTGGTGGGTGGGGATGGAAAGAATATCTGAAAATGTTTGAAAAACAGTTGGAAAATAATAATAATAATAATAATAATAATAATAATAATAATTATTATTATTATTATTATTATTATTATTATAAGTATGACATAGCAAACAAGATAGATATACTGAATTTTATTTCACAAAATCACAAGTCGGACACTTCCCAAGTGTCTAGGACTGTGTGATGTATTTTCGGATAATGTGCACAGATCCCAGTAGGGTGGCCTTTTGCAGTTGGCAGATCATAATTTTGTCAATGTCTATTGTTTCCAAATGCCGGCTGAGATCTTTTGGCATGGCACCCTGTCAGCTCACCACAGCCGCTCCTGAATGAACACACGAGACTCTCTGTGTTATCACCAGAAACTTTTACTGTAGGAAACATGAACATCAAAAAAGCCAAGAATGGGAGGCTCCGGCCAACCATCCTTTATATACCCTCCCCCTCATTTGAAAAGTCTCTTCCCGCTCAGCAAAACCCCGCGCAAATTCCCCGCCAAGTCCAGCAGCCGTTTCTTCTCCGAGTCCTGAGCCGCAGGTGTCTTATCAATGTCAGTGACCCTGAAACTCAGAGCCACATCCAGGCTCTAGTAGCAGGGTTCTGACATGGCGTCCTCCTCCCCTTCGTCCTGGAAGGAAAAGATTAAACACAACTATTGTTCTCCGCTGTCCAGAGTTCCTTTATACTTTTTTAACAGGCTGCAATGGAATACCGGGTGTACCTTTCCTAGGTCCTTGGGTAGCCTCAGCTCATAGGTCACTTCGTTTATTCTTTTTGCTACCCTGAACGGCCCTATATAGCGTGGAGCCAATTTTTTAGATGGGAACCCCAATTTCAGGTTTTTTGTGCTCAGCCAAACCAGATCCCCTTCGCCCAATTTGTCCCCCTCTCGGCGCCTACGATCGGCAAAGAGCTTGTACTTCTTTTGTGTTTCCCGCAATGCCTCCACCACGGTCTGCCACCCTTGCTTAATTTTGGCCGGCCATTCCTTGTCGGTCTGGCCCTCTCCTTCCTTCCACTCGGGTAGCCTGGGGAAAGGTGCCACCTCCTGTCCGTATACTATTTCGAATGGGGCACGACCTGTGGCCGAATGTACGGCCCCGTTAAAAGCCATCTCAGCAAACGGTAGAAGGTCCGCCCAATCATCCTGTCTATAATTGGTGTACATCCTCAAGAATTGGCACAGTGTTTGTTGGGTGCGTTCGACTCCCCCGTTGGTTGCGGGATGAAAAGCCGAGCTCAGGTTCCTTTCTGCTCCTAACAGCTGTAAGAATTTTCCCCAAAATTTTGCAGTAAATTGGACTCCCCGGTCGCTAATTATTTTGTCGGGACACCCATGTAGGCGATATACATGCTTCACATACAAATCAGCAAGTTTTTCAGCTGAGGGGAGTTTCGGCAGGGCCACAAAGTGTGCCTGTTTTGAGAATAGGTCCAATATTGTCCAAATGTATCTGTGGCCTCTGCTGGGGGGTAGTTCGCCTACAAAATCCATGGCCACGCATTCCCATGGCCTCATGGGCTCCACCACCTTCTGCAATAGCCCCTGGGGCTTCCCCGGTGGTGTTTTTCCCTCTGCACATAATTCACACTGCGTGACGTACCCCCTGGCGTCTTTCCTCATTCCGGGCCACCAGCATTGTTTGGCCAACAGTTTAATAGTCCTGGTGGGGCCTAGATGACCCGCACCCTTGTTATCGTGGCACTTCCTTAACATTTCTCGTCTTAAACATTCAGGAATATACAATTTCTTATTTACAAACACCAAATCCCCACACAATTCTCCCTTTTCCTTGTTAGTTTGTAACCATTTGTCCATTCCATACGCTCGCTTCAACTCTTCCTCCCCCCGTGGAAATGGCAGTACGTTTGTTTTCTTTGGCCGCTTGTGCTCGAGTTAGTACTGCCAGGCCCCACTGCTTATCTAGGAACAGGCTCCCTTCAGATTCCTGAATTCCTCCCCCGTGCTGAGGCATCCGAGAGAGAGCGTCAGCGAGTATGTTATGTTTCCCCTGGAAGAATCTGAGTCTGAAATCAAAACGGCTGAAATATTGGGCCCATCTAATTTGCTTCGCTGATAGTTTACGAGGGGATCTTAGATACTGTAAATTTCTATGATCAGTCCACACCTCAAACGGTGTTCCACTTCCTTCCAGAAAGTGTCTCCAGCACTCTAGTGCTTTTAGAATCGCTAAGGCTTCTCTCTCCCAAATCGGCCAGTTTTTTTCTGTATCGCTAAACTTTTTTGACAGATAGCCACATGGCTTCAGGTTCCCCCCCTCGTCTTTCTGCAGCAGAACTGCCCCATATGCCCGGTCTGACGCATCGCAATGTAGTACAAAGGCCTTAGACATATCAGGGTGCTGTAGGACAGGTTCCTCAGTAAAACGCTTTTTAAGGGCTTCGAAAGCTTCCTGGCATTCTATTGTCCATGTCAGTTTGGCCCCTGGGGCCTTCACTTTGGCTGTTTCTCCCCTGCCTTTAGTTTTTAACAAATCCGTTAATGGCAAAGTGAGGCGCGCAAAGTCCTTGATAAATGTTCTATAGAAGTTTGCGAACCCTAGGAAGGATTGCAGCTGCTTCCGTGTTTTGGGGGCTTCCCACCCCCTCACGTCTTCCACCTTCCACGTCCATCGCCACTCCCTGGGAGGAAATTCTATACCCCAGAAAGTCTATCTGGTCTTTATTGAACTCGCACTTGGCAAGCTTCGCATACAGTTTCGCTTCCCTCAACTTTTGTAGGACTTCCCTGACTAGTTCTACGTGTTGTTCCTTAGTTCGAGACATTATCAATATGTCATCTAAAAAAATAAAGACTCCCTTGTACAACAATGGATGCAATACTTCGTTGATTAATTGCATGAACGCGGCCCCTCCCCCGCACAAACCGAAGGGGAGCACACGATAATTGAATAATCCGAATGCGCAGGAGAAGGCCGTCTTCCACCTGTCCTCTGGTTTGATCTGCAATTTATGGTAGGCCTCAATTAAGTCCAATTTAGTGAATATCTGTCCTTCCGATAACTGGGCGATCAAGTCCTTCACTAAGGGTAGGGGGTATTTATTTACAGTACTGATTGCATTTAGGCCCCTGTAGTCAATGCAGAGCCTCAGCGTTTGGTCCTTTTTCCGCCTGAACAACACAGGCGCCCCTAGAGGGGAATTTGAAGGCTCTATGAAACCCCTCGCTAGGTTTTTATCAATGTATTTTCTCAGTTCCTCCTTTTCCCTAGCTGACATCGGGTATATTTTTGCCTTGGGAAGCTCTGCTCCTGGGACTAGCTCTATTTTCACTTCAACTCTCCGCTTCGGTGGGAAATTGTCTGCTTCCTTCTCATCAAACACGTCCACAAAATCCCGATACTCTGGGGGTAATTTATCTGCCAGTTCTGCTATTCTGATAGAGTCTTCCTCCCCCCTTTTCCCTGGCTCCCTCTCAACTTCCTGGCTCCCTTCTTCCAAATTCATCCTGAAGATCATGCTCTTATCCTCCCAGTTGATTTGCGGGTTGGCCTGCCCCAGCCACGGCATGCCTAGTATAACATTATAGCTGGCTATTTGTGATATCACAAATGACACCTTTCCTTCCCAACTCCCTATCTTACACTTTACATCTTCGGCACTGTACTTAGCTAACGATCCCGATGCTGTGGATCCGTCCAACTGCGAAAAAGCTATTGGGGATTCTAGGTTCGTTCTTTCGCATCCCAATCCCTCGGCTAATTCAGGGGAGATGATGTTCCTGGAACATCCACAATCCACAAATGCTTTGCAGGTTGCTTGTTTGCTGCCATTTTCAAGCTGAATGGGGACCACTATCATAGCTTTGTCCTGACTTACCAACCCCCCCGAGTGGTGCCTCATCGGTGGTTCTTCCTCGGCGCGTTTTCCTGCCACGGCTCTGGGTTTGGGCTGGCCTCCGCCTTCCCCTTTTCTCTGCCAGCACTCGGCAGCCCTGTGGCCCAACCGGCCGCACACGAAGCAGCCACTCCTGCTGGCGCTCACGTTCCCTGTCGGCTCCGTTCTCCTCCCGGCTGGGGTTGATCCCTCCTTCCGGCTCCCCTCTTTCATCTGCGGCCGCTGCTGTAGCCCTCCTCGGTGCCTCCTCGCCTGGGCCAGCGATGTCTCGACGCGCCCCGCCAGCTGAATCCATCCGCGCAGTGTGTCAGGCTCATCACGATGCACCGCCCAGGAGAGGATCTCCCGCCTGAGACCCTCTTTGAAGAGTTCTATCTTTGTTACTGCAGACCATTCCGGCACCTTTTCGGCGAGGCATTGGAACTCCTCCGCATACTCAGATACCGACCTCTGCCCCTGGGAGACGGTCTTCAACTTCTCCCTCGCCCGGATCTGCTCCAGTGGATCTCGGAAACGGGTCTCCAGGGCCCCCATAAAGCGTCGGAGTGACCCCAGACATGGGTCGCGCCGCGCGTGCAGCTGAACGTACCAGCTGGCCGCTCCCCTCTTCAACACTGCACCAATGGCCCGTATCCGGCTGGATTCCGTTCTAAAAGTGTGAGCATTGTCCTCCATATAGCCCCTCACCGTGGTCAGGAAAAAATCCAGTTCAGAGGACTCTCCCCCAAACTCGATCCTTAGTTCCTCTCGTCTCGGTAGGGGTCCCTGTGGTGGCAATCCCCAATTCTCCGCCCGTCGCAAGCCCCCTTGCGGACCAGTGGGCCCCGCTGCTGCTTCTCTTGGCCCTGTGCCACGCCCGGCATCCGCCAGGGGCACCAGGGTCTCAGCTGGGAGCGTAGCTGGGATTCTCGGAGGTTTTTCCCCTTCGTCGTCACTCTCCTCCACCCGCGTCAGGCTTGTTTGGGTCTTGGGCCGGGCGCCGGGCTCCTTTCGCATTTCCCTTCCCTTCGGTGCTGGGAGGTCTGCAAAGCCCTGGCTGCTTCCCACGCTCACGTCCCACATTGAGCCAGCCCGAAGTTCCCTTCCTCTCTCTGGCTCCGCCAAAAACGCCAGGCGCTCCATCGCCCTCGACATCACTGCCAGGGTGGTCTCCATCGCCGACATCCTCTCCTCCAGAAACACCATCCTTTGTGGGCCTGGGGAAGGTGAACCTTCCTCTCCTCCGGTGCTGTCTCCCCGCACCACTCCACGCCTCTGGGTTACCCCATTTGGCTGGGCATAAGCGGTGGATGACGCCAGGGCCGCCAGCTGGTGGAACTCAGCGTCCGGCTCGGGAGTGGCCCTTTCCGACCTTCCTCCTCCTGCGCCCAAGAGCTCTTCATCCTCCACTTGCATGTTACACCTCACCGCTACAGCGGGATGGTGTCCGTATTCTTGGCTTAGTGTCAGCTCACCACAGCCGCTCCTGAATGAACACACGAGACTCTCTGTGTTATCACCAGAAACTTTTACTGTAGGAAACATGAACATCAAAAAAGCCAAGAATGGGAGGCTCCGGCCAACCATCCTTTATATACCCTCCCCCTCATTTGAAAAGTCTCTTCCCGCTCAGCAAAACCCCGCGCAAATTCCCCGCCAAGTCCAGCAGCCGTTTCTTCTCCGAGTCCTGAGCCGCAGGTGTCTTATCAATGTCAGTGACCCTGAAACTCAGAGCCACATCCAGGCTCTAGTAGCAGGGTTCTGACAGCACCCAATGTGCCGATCACCACCGGGACCACCTGCACTGGTTTCTGCCAGTCTTTGAAGTTCAATCTTGAGGTCCTGATAGAGGCCAAGTTTTTCCTGTTGTTTTTCGTCAATATGACTGTCACCTGGGATGGCAACATCAATGATCCAAACCTTTTTCTTTTCCAACAACTGTGATGTCTGGTGTGTTGTGTTCCAGAACTTTGTCAGTCTGGATTTGGAAGTCCCACAGTATCTTTGCGTGTTCATTTTCCACAACCTTTGTAGGTTTGTGATCCCACCAGTTCTTTGCTGCTGGCAGGTGGTACTTGAGGCATAAGTTCTAATGAATCATTTGGGCCACATAGTTGTGCCTCTGTTTGTAGTCTGTTTGCGCGATTTTCTTACAGCAGCTGAGGATATGATCAATGGTTTCGTTGGTTTCCTTGCACAGTCTGCATTTTGGATTATTATTATTATCATTATTACTTACACCCCCACATTTTCTCTACCAAAGGAGCCTCAAAGTGACTAAGCAGAAAAGGAAGATGGTTTTAAAGAACTCTTTTAAAGGTTTTTTTTTAAAAAAACTTTCAAAGTTTTAAATTCTAACAAGAAACATCAGGGGCAGACAACAATTTTAGGCCCCATCTATACTGTCATATAAAATCCAGATTATCTGCTTTGAATTGGATTATATGGCAGTGCAGAGTAATAGTAGATAAAAGTAGATAATCTGGATTTTATATGGCTGTGCAAATGTGGTCTTAATTGCTCAGGATTTTTTCCTGATTTATTTTATTTCACAGAAATATTATTTAGTGCGCAGAAAAAGCTGTTTCCAGCAAAGAAAATTGTGTATCAAAAGGCTTATTCTGCACAAAATTCAAATGTAGTTGAGTTGCATACAAAATGCCCTTTTCTATGCAAAAAATGTTGTTCCCTGTGCAGAATATGCTGTTTTCTATGCAAATTTTAAAAATGGTTTCTTATGCTTTCCAATCAAGCAAAGAAAAAAGATTCATAGCTTTCTTCCAAAAAAAATTAGTGAAGAATTGCAACGAAGTTTTTAGTAGAGTAGTGCATTCCATGGGAAGAAGAGGACAAGCCACACTCTCTCAGCCTTACAGGAAGACAAAGGTAAACCCTCTCTGAATAAATCTTACCAAGACAATGTTGTGATAGGTTTGTCTGATGGTTGCCAATAGTTGGAAATGTCTTGAAGGGACAGAATAACAAATTACTACAAGTAATCCATTATAGCTAATATTTGTAATTATAATTATTACACTGGCATTTGAAATCTTCAAGACAATATATGTGTGTCTTTGTCACGTGTTGACTTTTGATTACTCCATGAATGATATACAGTTTGCCCTTGCCGTCTTCTAAATTATAGCCTACAGTATCTGGTATTTATTGGCTGTCTCCCATCCAAATACTAAGCATGGCTAGCACTGCTTAACTTCCAAGATCAGCCAAGATTTGGTGCCTTTAGGATAGTTAGGCACATTATTTTGGTCCCAAACATTTCTAACAACCAAAAAATAAAACTTAAATAATACTATTTATGTTATAGGTACTCAGATTCGAAGGCAAGAAAGGGATAAAAAATATTCCCATTGGCTGTGAAATATGAAAAAGTTTTCAGCCAACTAAAGCTAAGTGTTCAGAGTGCTTTCATTTCCCTGCATATGTGTTTGTTGATTTGGTTTGTCGAAGGATCAAATGGAAAGGTCACAGGGAGGAAATCGCATTAGTAAGCTAAACAGTGGCAATAATTTTAAGTGCTGCCTTCTCCCCTGAGATTAATTTTATATTCTAATATAACTAGTGGCTGGTCAGGGGAGAAAATCACATTTGACTGGAGCCTGAAACCAAATTTAATGACTGTGAAGGGGATGAATGTTCTGGAAGCTTTTGAGGAGAGGAAGGAAGGAGATAGGAGGAAGCCAATTTGAGGATGTGTTTGCCCAGTGATATGATGATTATGATATGATAAGCTAATCGTGCTTAGAACACTCTCCGGCTGTGGCATTGCTAGGGCTTGGGTCATCTTTACTGCACAGAGGGGTCATCTTTACTGAAGGACTTTAACTTAATCTCGAAGCCTCCTGTTTTGCATCCAAAAGGTCCCAGGTATGATGACCAGCATCACTCCCAGGTATGATTGGGTAAGGCACCAAAAGAATCAAGGAATGGAAATTAGACCTCAGTGAATATAGCCTTCCCTGCAAAATAGTGGTAATTTGTTAGTCCATAAATATTGCTCTGTGTCTCCAGAGGCATCTAGTCAGCCACTTTTGGAAATTGATATTGGTTAAGGGTGGGTCTACACTGTAGAAGTGTGGTTCTCATCCTGGGGTCCCCAGATGTTTTTGGCCTTCAACTTCCAGAAATCCTAACAGCTGGGATTTCTGGAAGTTGTAGGCCAAAAACATCTGGGGACCCCAGGTTGAGAACCACTGCTGTAGAATGAATGCAGCTTGACACCACTTACCTGTCATGGCTTAGTGCTACAGAATCATGGGAGATGTAGTTTTAGAAGCTCTTTAGCCTTCTCTGCCAATGGATGCTGGAACCTCCCCAAATTACGACTTCCGAGATTCCATAGCATTGAGCAATAGAAGTTCATTTGCCATCATAGTGCTATCATTCCACAGTGTAGATTTTTTTTATTTTATTTACAGTATTTATATTCCGCCCTTCTCACCCCGAAGGGGACTCAGGGCAGATCACATTATATACATATAGGGCAAACATTCAATGCCCATATACACATAGAACTGAGACAGAGACAGACAGACGCAGAGGCAATTTAACCTTCTCCTGAGGGGATGTTTGATTCTGGCCACAGGGGGGAGCATCTGTGACAACACTTCCTCATTCCAACATCGTAAATTAGTTAAATTTGCCTCCCCACTTTATAAGTGGTACCTTATTTCCTACTTGATAGATGCAACTATCTTTTGGGTTGCTAGGTCAGCAATGAGCAGGGGCTATTTTTTATTTTTAATTGATGGGTGCTCATTCTGCCACGGGCTGGCCTCGAACTCATGACCTCATGGTCAGAGTGATTTATTGCAGCAGGCTGCTCACCAGCCTGCGCCACAGCCCAGATGTGTTCATAGTTGCCTACATACCTGAGTTCAAAAAAATAAGGTTGAGGTTGTTGGTGCCAAGGGCAAGGTGAAGAAGGAACACTTCCCCTTACTAGGAAAGCTATGTCAGAATTGAAGCTTAGTTGATGAATGACTTTCTTTCAAGCTCCAGATCCAGGGCATCCCATCTTCAGCAACTCGTCACCATCTCATGTTTTTGGATCCATGGCATTTCTCCTCCCACTTGTGGATTCCATGCACAACTGGAAAACTGATGTGACAATGGTTACGTGCAATTGAAAGTAACCTCTTTGTCTTTGTCACTGTGTCTTGTTGTTACTCGCTGCCTTGAAGGTCCTGATCCAGGACCTACATACCTAACTTTAAGTGTAGAGACAGTGTGGTTGCTTTCTATACGTAATGCTTTTATACCGTGTACTGCATTCATGCAGCTCCACCTCCCTTCCTGGGTCATTGTTATATGGTTGACATTTGACATTGTTTTATGGTTCATGGAAATATTGGAGGATACTGAGTTGGGATTGGGAGTTTGTAGTCCACAAAAAGGCAAGTTTTCAAAACTCCACTCTGTGCATTAATCCACAAGATGTGGATTAGACCTGTGTGTGTTGAAATTCACAATTATACAATGGTTTATTATGGAGCCTCCGGTGACTCAGTGTGTTAAAGCGCTGAGCTGCTGAACTTGCAGACCGAAAAGTCCCAGGTTCAAATCCGGGGAGCGGAGTGAGCGGCCGCTGTTGGCTCCAGCTTCTGCCAACCTAGCAGTTCAAAAACATGCCAAAGGAGTAGATCAATAGGTACAGCTCCAGCGGGAAGGTAACGGCATTCCATGCAGTCATGCTCGCCACATGACCTTGGAGGTGTCTACGGACAATGCCGGCTCTTCAGCTTAAAAATGGAGATGAGCACCAACCCCCAGAGTCGGACACGACTGGACTTAACGTCAGGATAAACCTTTACCTTTTTACCTTATTATGGACCTCCCGCCACACATGTCTTGTTATCTGGACTGAAACCGCAGACCCCTATTTACGTAAAAATACCACTCGGCTCAGGTGGGAAATTGGACCAGGTGAGAATTTTCCTTCAGCTCGTTTTATCATGCATTGCATCATGTCTGAAACAGCCTGATGATTTTTTTTAAAATCTAGCATGACAGAAAAAGTGAAACTGGCAGAGGTGTGTTGAATCCTCAGTGCTTCAAAAGTCTAAATATGGCTCCTTGTGCTTTATTTTAAGCCATGCTAGTACAGATATAACTGGTGTCTCTTTCTTTCTTACAAGAGAGTCTCTTTGCTACGTGGAAGACAGGTCCAGCTTGACTTTCATGGTGCTAGAATTGAGAACTTGCAAAGTACAGTGGTTTGGATCTTGGACTCACCCCTGTAAACCCAAGTTCAAATCCTTGCTTGTTCATGGAAAGCCACTGAATGACCTTGAGCAAGTCTTAGGCCCCTTCTACACTGTCATATAATCCAAATATCCATATAATCCACATGATCTGCTTTGAACTGGATTATATGAGTCTACACTGCCATATCATCCAGTTCAAAGCAGATAATCTGGATTTTATATGGCAGTGTAGATGGGACCTTACTTTCTCAACCTCAGAGGAAAGCTCTTATGGAAAAATCATGCGAAACCCCCTTCTGACTGGGTTGCCATACGTTGGAAACAACTTGAAGGCACTCAACAGCAGAACCCATTGTATCTACTGAACCTGATCTGGTTTTTCACTTATTTTTTTAACAATTTGCCCAAATCGCAACTTTCTTCATGTTCAGTGCTGAAAGAACTTGAGGTTTCTTTGTTTGTCCAATTAATTAATTTAAGAGAAAGGGAATCCAGCCTATTTTTGTCTTAGTAATGAAGCAAGGAGTTGAAGTACCATAGTTTTTTTCCACTCTATACTCAGATTCCTGTTGATAATTTACATTGGTAGGTAAAGGTAAAGGTTTTCCCCTGACGTTAAGGCCAATCGTGACCGACTCTGGGGGTTGGTGCTCATCTCTATTTCTAAACCGAAGAGCCGGTGTTGTCCATAGAAATCTCCATGGTCACGTGGCCGGCATGACTGCATGGAGCGCTGTTACACTGGTAGCATTACACAATTCCATTTTACAGGAGGCTGCACAAAAGTGACATCCCATTCTGTGCAAAGCAAGTGGCCATCTATCACATATCTATTGACGGTGGCAAGGATAGTCTTTGCAAAAAAATGGAAACTACAGGAAACACCAGACTTGGATACTTGGAGAAACAAAGTAAGAGAGGTAAAAGATATGGACCAATTAACTTTTTTTCTTAAAAAGAATTCAGGAAACCCTATAAAACAAACAGACTGGGAACCAGTAGAAAATTATTTCAGAAGATTGAAGAATTAATAGAATATCAATATCCAGAGAAAAATTAGGGTCAGAAGGATAATGAATAACTTTAAATGAAAGAAACAACAGAATCCTAACCACAAAGGATTAAAGGAAGTCATTGCATTTTTTTATTTTTTGTTGTTGTGTTTTTTTGTTTTTTGTTTTTTGTTTCTTTTTTCTTTTTTTCCTCTTCTCCATTACCTTCCCTTCCCTTTTCATTATCTGTTCTATACCCATTATTGTTCTCGCTATTTCAATGTTTAAAACTACCTATTAAAAGTTGCAGCTGGCTGTGGTGCAGGCTGGTGAGCAGCCAGCTGCAACAAATCACTCTGACCAAGAGGTCATGAGTTTGAGGCCAACTCGGAGCCTGCGTTTGTCTCTGTCTTTGTTCTATGTTAAGGCATTGCATGTTTGCCTATATGTGTAATGTGATCCGCCCTAAGTCACCTTCGGGGTGAGAAGGGCGGAATATAAATACTGTAATAAATAATACATAAATAAATATATATATAAAAAGCAAGTGGCCATCTTTTCACAAGTCTTGGGATGCATCCACATTGCAGAGTTAATACACTTTTAACTGCCATGGCTCAATGCTATGGGATCCTGGGAGTCGTCATTTGGTGAGGCAGAGAAAGTTAAAGAAAGTGGAAAACTACAGCTCCCATGATTCCACAGCATTGAGCCATGGCAGTGTCAAACTGCATTCATTCAACTGTGTAGATGTTCTCTTTGAGTTTCTTGGGAAGTTTCCGGGATCCTTCATTTTACTATCTGAGGAATAACTCCAGCCTTGTGTAACACTCTAGTGTACTCTAATGTACCATTATTCCGATTCAGCTGAAAATGTGCACAATGCAAATGCTGTCCGTATTTCGAGATTTGTATCAAATGCATCTATTTTCCCCTTCCTTGCATCCAAATTGGGTTTAAACTCTGTCTTTAGGGCCTGCAATGACACTGCTCATTAAGCTGCTATGGAAAGCCGCCCTCCCCTCGGACCCCCACCAACCCCGGCCTCAATTCCTAGCTTACATGAGAAAAGAGTGACCCCTCGTTAATACCGTTCTAACGGGCTGCTTATTGTTTTTACTTGTTTTATTTCCTTGCACTTGGAAATAGAAGCAATAAATTTCCAGGGAAATGAAACCCACTTATCAGATTTCCCAAGCATCAAGTTTCATATTAGGAAAGTAAAGAAATCACTCTAACTGGGCGCAATATCGCTGTAAACCAATATACGGGGACCTGGATCGGAGATTAAAGCTTGGGGGACGGCTTTCTCATATGAGCTTCCAGTTCCAGACAGGAAAGGACTTTGGAGAGCTCAGTCTTTAAGAGCGGTCAGTTTATTCCTTCCAGTTTTATTTTCCCAAAGCAATTAATAAATCTACCATCATAAATGTGAAGCGGTTCTACTTGGAAGCACAGGAAAAGAGTTCACAATTGGTAAACCAACAGCATAGAATTAGTGCAGTCTGGCATGATTTTAACTGGTTCAATGTCATGGCATCATGGGAGTTGTAGTTGTATAAGCTCTTTAGTCTTCTCTACCTAAAAGTGCTGGTGCCTCACCAAGCTACAACACCTCCATGATTCCATATCAATGAGAATGGGCAATTCAAGTGGTGTCAAACCAGTCTGGCATGACTTTAACTGGTTCAATGTTATGGCATCATGGGAGTTGTAGTTGTATAAGCTCTTTAGTCTTCTCTACCTAAAAGTGCTGGTGCCTCACCAAGCTACAACTCCCCATGATTCCATATCAATGAGAATTGGCAATTCAAGTGGTGTCAAACTAGTCTGGCATGACTTGAACTGGTTCAATGTTATGGCATCATGGGAGTTGTAGTTGTATAAGCTCTTTAGTCTTCTCTACCTAAAAGTTTTGGAGCCTCACCAAGTTACAACTCCACATGATTCCATAGCAATGAGCATTGGCAATTCAGGTGGTGTCAAACCGCATTCATTCTACTATGTATCAGTATCTGCTGGGGTTTGTTTCCATTACTATCTGTGGATATTGACATCCTTGGGTTGCCAGGTCCAATGAAATGATGCTCATCATCTAAAAAAGGCAAAAATAAGCTTCAAGATCTGGATGGTTGAATCTGAAGATACAAAATCCATAGATATGGAAGGCTGTCTGTATATATAACTAACCCATTATCTAAATGAGGCTTCTTATGTATCACCCACAAGAAGAGACATTCAAGATGACACCATCTACAAAAAAGGAGTTTATCGGGGGGAACCTCAAAGATTTGCATACATATTTAAAGGAAAGACCCTCAAATAAGGTTTAGTTGTCTCCAGAATGGAATGCGGACTATTGAGTGAACACACAACCCTTGAGAGTGAAATGGGCATCTTAGGAAAAAGGCATGGCTCAGCAGAATCCTGAATTGGACGATTGCCTTCAGCAACCTTTTGTTGCAAGTTGTATAAGTTCCTACTATCATACCTACTCATCAAACCTTCAGTCCAGTTGCTCATTGAGTAGTGTCTTCTGGGGTGTGGTCTTCAGCACAACATGACTTGGTGGGCCAACTTCTACCATCATGGTTGTACAGTGGAATAAACCATGGCTAATTCCATCAAATATATAAATGGTTGGACTTTTCTTACCCCATCTGGCTTGGATGGAGTCTGCCATGGGAAGAAATTATTGTGTGCCTTCAATTGAGGCAATAAAAGTCCAATGGACTTGATTAGAGGGAGTTGTATCTCATTGATTTAGAAAGAAAGATCCTCTTGGACTGATGATGTTTAATTGATATTTTCTTTACCCGCTGCAGTAAACCAATATCAAACCTGAATAATAAGATGATCATTCTGTCAAAGTGAAGGCGATGAATAAACTCTTTGGAAGGCAGTCTGGGTTATCCCAAATGAATGGTTTAAAGAAAGAGTGTAGCAATGGAATTATAGACATGTCTGCTTGGAAAGGAAGCACCACTGAATTCTTTCCAGAAGACTGTATGTTGAATAATCACATCACAGAGTTGGAAGATACCACACAAGAGTAATCTAGTCTATCTCAATTTAGCCATGGAGGAAGACACAATCCAAGTCTTGTCAACAGATGGTCATCTAGCACTTTTGAAGTTGCGTATTTCACTGATAAACAGGCCCATTGAACTCAATGGGGCTTACTTCTCAGTAGGCACACATATAGGTTTGTTTATTCTTTTCCATTTCACAAAAGATGTGTTTCAGGGCTCAGGATGTTGGTCTAATTAACAATTCTTGAATTTCTTCTGTGTCAGGAGCGACTTGAGAAACTGCAAGTCGCTTCTGGTGTGAGAGAATTGGCCATCTGCAAGGACGTTGCCCAGGGGACGCCCAGATGTTTTGATGCTTTTACCATCCTTGTGGGAGGCTTCTCTCATGTCCATGCATTGAGCTGGAGCTGATAGAAGGAGCTCATCCACACTCTCCCTGGGTGGGATTCGAACCTGGCAGCCTTCAGGTCAGCAACCCAACCATCAAGTCACAAGGCTTTAACCCACTACGCCACCAGAGGCTCCAGTTCTTGAATGAGGATTCTGGCCTGCAACAATAGGAGTATAGTGTCTAGATCCAGAGAAGTCATGCTCCCCCTCTATTCTGCCTTGATCAGTCCACACCTGGAATCACACTGTGTCCAATTCTGGGCACTGCAGTTGAAGGGGGATGTTGACAAGCTGGAAAGCGTCCAGAGGAGGGCGACTAAAATGATCAAAGGTCTGGAGAACAAGCCCTATGAGGAGCGGCTTAAAGAACTGGGCATGTTTAGCCTGCAGAAGAGAAGGCTGAGAGGAGACATGATAGCCATGTACAAATACGTGAAGGGAAGTCATAGGGAGGAGGGAGGGAGCTTGTTTTCTGCTGCCCTGCAGACTAGGACGCGGAACAATGGCTTCAAACTACAGGAAAGGAGATTCCACCTGAACATCAGGAAGAACTTCCTCACTGTGAGGGCTGTTCGGCAGTAGAATTCTCTGCCCCAGACTGTGGTGGAGGCTCCTTCTTTGGAGGCTTTTAAGCAGAGGATGGATGGCCATCTATCGAGGGTGCTTTGAATGCGATTTCCTGCTTCTTGCAGGGGGTTGGACTGGATGGCCCATGAGGTCTCTTCCAACCCTACTATTCTATGATTCTATGAGGAAGACAAAAAGGATGGGGAAGAAAAAAAGAGAACATCTGACTATGATGAATAGTCAAGATCTTTCCCAACTGGTTGATTTCAAAGGCCTCCATCCACACTATCATATAATGCAGTTTCAAATTGTTTCGTGTGGTTACTGTAGACTCATACAATGCAGTATAGATGGGGCCAAAGACTGATGGTCGAACGGAATGGAACAGCCCCAGCTCAATGTCCAGACAGGCTTAAGTACGACATCAACATTTTGGTCAGATTTCTATCAGGAGGGAGCCCGGGTGGCGAAGTGGAGCCCCGTTGGCGAAGTGTGTTAAAGCACTGAGCTGCTGAACTTGCAGACCGAAAGGTCTCAGGTTCAAACCCTGGGAGCGGCATGAGCGGCCGCTGTTAGCTCCAGCTCCTGCCAACCTAGCAGTTCAAAAACATGCCAATGTGAGTAGATCAAAAGGTACAGCTCCGGCGGGAAGGTAACAGCGCTCCATGCAGTCATGACCTTAGAGGTGTCTACGGACAACGCCGACAACGCTGGCTCTTCGGCTTAGAAATGGAGATGAGCTCCAACCCCCAGAGTCAGGCGTGACTGGACTTAACGTCAGGGGAAAACCTTTACCTTTACCTTCTATTCACTTCACTTCATTTCACTTTATTTCTTAATTAGTCGCTCTCCACCAGAGTGCTCCGAGCAACTTACAATTTAAAATATCATTCCACAATATAAAAACATTCAACATAAAAACATTCAACCTAAAAACATAAAACAGTGACTATTTGGCAAATTAGATCTGATTTACTTAAATGCACAACCAAACAGCCCAGTCTTGAGCGCTTTTACAAAAGGTCGCAACTCCGACATTGCTCTAACATATGGAGGCAATGAGTTCCACAGAATTGGAGCATCGGTCGAAAAGGCTCTACGCCTTGTGGCTTCCAGTTGTACCTCCCTAGGGCCCGGTACGTATAGGAGATTTTCCTGGGAGGATCGAGGAAAAATGGAATGAGGTGGTCCCTAAGATAGAATGGTCCTTGGCCATTTCAAGCTCTAAATGTCAGGATCAGTATCTTGTAAGAGATCCGATGTTCTATCAGGAGACACTTCACTGTGTCCCAATCGTGCCTTAATCTTTCAGTCTTTTCATTCTCTTTTGCACTTTCTGAAAGCACAGTGCTGTTTTCCTCTATTCAAGAGCTCGAGATTAGCCAAAGAAAGCATTGCTAACTAAACTATCAAAATAACATGGAAGGAGATGCGGGGAGAGGGAGATCTTTTTCCCAGCCAGGTGCCACTAGGAGGTGCTGCCGCCTGCTTTTTGGAGTTTTTTCAAAAGCAGGAGAACAAATGCAGGAACAAATGCGTAGCCCACACAATCCCTTCTCCACCCCCCTTCCCTCGCCAAAGGCCTGATGAAGTGTCTATTCAATGCCAGCGTGGCTGTAGTGTCATTCCCTATTTAATGGCTGTCAGTGAGAGGGAAAGACAACGCGGTGGGTAATTAAAACCAAATTGCGAGCTGGAGATGACTGCACTAGAATGATATTGTCATTAATACCGATTTAACATGCACCTGGGTAAGGTGAGAGAGCATTGCCGGGGAGGCGGAGGGGAGTAAACCCTGAGGGTTACCCAGTTCCAAGATGTGTTGTTTCCATCCAGCCAAAGCATGTTTTTAAAACACACACATGCACACGGATAAAACTATCACGTTATGACAGGAGATATAAACCTGAAACAAATGTGTTACATATGTCGGGGGAAGCAGGGCTACCCTTCGGCTCTGCATTTTCTCCACCAAGATGAGACCTCTTGAAAGAAGAAAGAAAGAGATATTTCCATGTTCTGTTTGCTCACATCTTGACTTTAATACATTCCTCCTTTCTTCTGCTTTGATAAAATGGATTGGAGCTGATTTTGGGAGACAATAATAACACCATGAAAAAATGAGCACACACATATAGGTTTTGCATCTAGTATTTTAACAAAATTCTGAGGTACAATGCTTTTAAAATAGCAATGGTGGCATAGTAGAACTAGGGGAAGCAAGACATTAAGTAATGCTAATGATGGTATGTCACTTTGATGACCACACAACATTGCAACTTGGGAAAATAAACACATTTCAATATTTTATATAAAGATACAAACTCCCCACTTTGTTGTTGAGGAGCTGGTCTCTTGATCATTGGAGGCAGAGGAAACTGAAAAGTCAACGTTGCCAAATTATAAAGCAACAACTCAAACATCCTTTCAAAAAGGAACAATGTTTCTGAGCGCCACATGGGTGGGTAGATGCTTTTTTATTTTTTAAAAAGAAAACACACTTTAACAATAAACAATATGGCTCCATGTAAACAAATTCAAGCGGTTACTGAAACTACCATTGTGATCAAGTAATTGCACGCTTCCTTTCCCCATTCCATGGCTTAACCTTAACCGAAATGTGTTCCTTTCTGAAAAATGTTATCCTACTGCCAAAGTCCTGCAGAAATTAATCACTAGAGTCCATTGGAAGATTTGCAGATGCTTTAGCCAGACCAAATTCAAAGCACAGATCTGAGCGAGGGAGCAAGGAAGAGAGAGACCAAAAAGACAAAGGAAGTGAATGTGTGAGAGGGGAAGAGAGAGAGAGAGAGAGAGAGAGAGAGAGAGAGAGAGAGAGAGAGAGTAAGGAAGAAAATGAGGAAGGGAAGAAGGAAGGAAGGAAGGAAAGATTAGAAGAATTTTTTTTATAAATCATGTTGATTATTGCATGATGATGATTATCATCATCACCATCATTTATTTATATAACACCATCAGTGTACATTACACTTTCCAAAGTAAAACCATAACAATAACCAATGAGCCTTACCATTTAAAATATGTATATACACATATATAAAACAAGTGACACAAATATAACACAAAGACCAAAAATGCATGGTTCATGCTTTTTTAATATATAAATTATGGACATATATAAGCCTCACCCTCCATTGCTGCCAATGGTCTGGATTGAAAAAAAATCTTTTGGCTTCCCAGATCAAAAATTGATTTTTGTTCTCCCAAATTGGGGAGACTCCTGAAAAATAGATCGGGGCCGCTACTGCAATTCGGGACACTGAAGCAGATAAAGGTTTATCCAGATTGCACAAGCCTACTAATCAATCAATAATAAAGCAGCATGGTATCAAAAAATAGTCTGCTTTTTGTATGACACTTTTTTTTCGCTCAAAAAAATGAGAGGGTTTTTTTTTGTCACTGAGCAATGTTGGTGCATTTGCAAACACCTTTTTCATCCAATAATTTCTAAAGCATGGAAAATGGCCCAAACATGTCAAAGCACAAATGATCTTAGTTTAATAGGAATGATGGCATTTGAGAACAAAATACATAGAGACTCAGAACTCTGTGATGGCTACTAGGCATAATGGCCATGCATTGCACTCAGCATCAAAGATAGGAAGTACTGTATATACTCAAGTATAAGCCTAGTTTTTCAGCCCTTTTTTTAAGACTGAAAAAGCCCCCTCGGCTTATACTCGGGTGATGGTCCTAGTTGGCTTATATTTGGGTCAGCTTATACTCGAGAATATATGGTACATTTATTATTTTTCTCTATTATTATTGGTATTATTACATTTATTATTTTTCTCTATTATTGTTGCTACTACAGTAGAGTCTCACTTATCCAACATAAAGGGGCCGGCAGAATGTTGGATAAGCAAATATGTTGGATAATAAGGAGGCATTAAGGAAACGCCTATTAAATATCAAATTAGGTTATGATTTTACAAGTGAAGCACCAAAACATCATGTTAGACAACAAATTTGGCAGAAAAAGTAGTTCAATACGCAGTAACGCTATGTAGTAATTTCTGTATTTATGAATTTAGCACCAAAATATCATGATATATTGAAAACATTGACTACAAAAATGTGTTGGATAATCCAGAATGTTGGATAAGCGAGTGTTGGATAAGTGAGACTCTACTGTATTACATTTCTTTTACTCTATTTTTATTATTATTAATACATTTATTATTTCACTCTGATCTTATTATTATTGCATTTATTATTTTACTCTATTTATTATTACATATATTATTTTCCTATAATTATTATTATTATTATTATTATTATTATTATTACTATTGCATTTATTATTTTACTCTATTTATTATTACATGTATTATTTTCCTGTATTTATTATTATTATTGCATGTATTATTTTACTCTAGTATTATTAAAAGGATATATAAGCACATTGACATTGAAGAAGATGAGAATAATGATTTGATCAGAGTTGGGCAGTCTTATCTTAAATTTGAGCTTTATGTAAATATTGAAAAACATTTAACCTACTGACGCCTCAATTAATGTAATTTTATTGGTATCTATTTTTATTTCTGAAATTTACCACTCTCGGCTTATATCGGAGTCAATGTTTTCCCAGTTTTTTGGTGGTAAAATTAGGTGCCTCGGCTTATATTCGGGTCGGCTTATACTCGAGTATATACGGTATATAATAGAATCATAGAATCATAGAGCTGAAAGAGACCACATGAGCCATCTAGTCCAACCCCCTGCTGAGCAGGAAAAGCACAATCAAAATACTCCTAACAGATGGCCATCCAGCCTCTGTTTAAAAGCCTCCAAGGAAGGAGCTTCACCACATTCTGAGGCAGAGAGTTCCATTTGAACAGCTCTCCTTACAGTCAGGAAGTTCTTCCTAATGTTCAATGAAATATCCGTTCCTATTATTTGAACCCATGGCCCCATTGTGACCTAGTCTCCAGACTAGCAGAAAACAAGCTGTCTATTTCTTCCTTGTGACAGCCAGTTGCTAAAAAATAGGTTGTAGGTGTACCTATGTCCTATCTGAAATTTCCCCAAAGCATCTTATGCAAGACAAGACTGGTTAGTGAATCCCATTTCCCAATTGGAGGCAACAGAATGATGGACCAGCTTGGGTTTTCTTCCTATGTTCATCTCAGGAGAGCTATCCAATGTGCTGAACTTTCACCCATAAATGCTTCAGCCTGTAGGATAGCTGCTTTCAAGTCCGGAATAGAACTCATGGCACATTTGAAACATCACTATTATGGAAGCCCCTGACCAGTCCTGGTTCACCGCCTTCTCATCTCGTCTCCTTTAGGGAGGTAGACTTCGCCCAGCCCCCTTGACACAAATTTCCCAATCACTTTTCTCATATGTCTCCTGTGCCATAGCAACATGCTATGCTAATTTTATAATATTTTTTATAAATAATGTATAAATATATAATATATTGTATATACATATAATATTGATTATAATATAATGGAATACAATATTATACTAATAATAATACAATATAATAATATTAATTATATATTATACTAGCTGTGCCCAGCCACGCATTGCTGTGGCAAAGTGGTGATGATATTGGTTAAAAATTGTTGTGTAATTTTTATTTGATGTTATTTGTATTTTTTAATTAATTTTATTGTAAGTTATCTTT
The DNA here is from genome assembly GCF_035594765.1 of Anolis carolinensis. NCBI lineage: Eukaryota > Metazoa > Chordata > Lepidosauria > Squamata > Anolidae > Anolis > Anolis carolinensis. Next base: position 11,322,153 of record NW_026943822.1, on the reverse strand, counting down.
TTATTTATTATATTTTATTACTTTCTTGTATTATTTTTAGTTATTTTCTGTTATTATAGTATTTTATTGTATTAATTTTTTTAGTGTTTTTAAATTGTTTTAGTGTTTTTTATTGTTTTTTATTGGGTTGCTAGGAGACCAAGTTGGAGGAGCGTAGCCTTCTAACTAGCAGCAATTGGATAAAAGCAATTATTCCTCTCTCTCTAATTAGGACTTTATTTTTCTTTTCTTTTTGTTGTATCAACCTAGAGGCGTGGATGATGGGTTGTGTTGTCAAATGTCAAGGTTGGGGGGCCTGTAGTTTTGTTGTTTTGTGGGTCGCTGTGATGCCATCACTCTTTTATATATATAGATATTAAATGTAATATTACTAATAATATTACCATATAATGATATAGTACAATATAGTAATTAAATGCTTATATTGTGCTATGCTAATAATATATTATATGTTCATTTGATTTGTAAGCCACTCTGAGTCCCCTTCGGGGTGAGAAGAGCGGGATATAAATGTAGTGAATAAATAAATAATAAATATGTCCCTTTGCTTCCATCTTGACCTCCTTATTAATGCCTGTCTGGGAATAGGAGGATTCCCAAAGCCAGGCAGTATAGTCTGTCATATATTTATAATGGTTCTTTATCCAACTGTCTTAAAAAACCTTACTTCTATTGAACAGGCTGTCAGTTCTGAGGAACATTAGGGGTTTGCGGGATTTTCAGGGACGGGATAGAGGGAAAGCTTGGAATGACTTGCAATGTAACCAGAAAAAAGCCATTATAATTTCTATTATATTTTTTTCTTACCTTCACAAAACAGAATGCCTTCTAGAGCACAAAAGAATGCTAATAAAAGGTTGAAAAGTAGACCAGATTCTCAGATGGCACTCAAGGTATTGGGGTCTTCCCTGTATTTGAATTCTTCCTGGAAAGACAGACCAAGGGGGCAAGTCAAGATTTTCCAGACGCTGCGAATCTCATTTATGAAGCCTCTCCTAATGTCAGGTAATTTTTCCTCCTGACAATATGGAAGAATTGCAGGGTCTTGTAAGCATTTGGAGACTGCTTATTGAGAACCAGTTTGAGATAATGCTTTCCTGTTTGGATTAATGTAAATGTGTGTTATTTGCAGAAAAGACTATTGGATTTTGATATTTTTTTTAATATAAACAGCTCACAACTCTGCAAATATTAATGTCTTTACGGAGTGGATTGTGAAATTTATCTTGTAATTTGTCATCAGACTCTTGTTGTCTTTTTGACTTCACTTGCTTTCCATAAATTCTAACTTTTATCTCTTAATAGAAAGATCACTCCATTGCCCACATTTGGGAGCTGCTTTTGTGTAGCCCTTCAGTTAAAATATTAGTAATTTCAAAACAGTTTTATTTTATTTTTTAAGGAAAAGAATTCTAGCTTTTGGGGTAACAGCTAAATCTGAAATGAATAATCAATACTATGCTAATCCTTGGACAGACCTCATATTTGATGGGATGAGCCAATGGTGTCTTTATTGTTGTTTTTATTGTTTTTATTGTTATTTTAAAGCTAAGTGTATTGTTTTAATCTATTTCTGTAAACCGCTCCGAGCCAAACTGGGAGTAGCGGTATACAAGTCTAATAAATAAATAAATAAATAAATAAATAAATAAATAAATAAATAAATAAATAAATAAATAAATGGTTAAGCTATACATCCAGAAACTGAAAAGAAAAACAGAAAATAATATATTTTGGCAAATGGTAGATTTGCGTGAAGCCCAAAGGAGTAGATCGATGACAAATTGGATAGGATAGGATGCTAATCCTTAGGCAAACTGTGCTGAGTTTCCTGGACTTATTTACTAGTGCAAAAACCAAAAACAAAACATATAACCAACTTTTCCTCTTAGATAGGTGGGTTTACCGCACCTATAATCCTACTGGACTATGCTATTTGCAGTTTACTGAAATTACCCAAAATATTGAGAAGTGAGAGGTTGGCATATCCTGCTTTCATACATGTTCTTAGGACTGTCATTTCCACCATTCTTGTGGAAGTCTCATTGAATCCTCGAAGTGGTTGATTAAGGATGATCACTTAGAAATCTCAGTCATAGACAGCTAATGCCTCACAAAACTAGAAATACCAGGATGTTGTCATGGCATCTGAAATGGAATATAGTAGTATATTTGTATAATGTGAATAGGCTTCAGTTGCCCTTTCCTGGAATGTGGCCTCACATTTAACATTCCGCCATTCATTCATTATGATTGTACTGAATGATGTGACCCACTGGGAGGGTTGAAAAGAAGGTTATATACCAGGATCAGAACTGTACACAACACATTGTCATCCAAAAATGGAGTTATGCATTTCCTCCAAGGAGCACAATTCTGATTTAAGACATGGTATACTTTGGTGTATATCATTTGCACCAAAGTGCTTCCATACTTTTTTCCTCCTCTCTTTTTTTTCAGAGCTAGGATTCCTCTAAAAAAAGGCGGGCAGGCTGACATTGAGTTAGGGTGGGAAAAACTGGCTTCTAGGGATGTGCGATCCATAAAAAAAAAATGGTTCAAAAGTCATTACAAGACTGAGGGGTGCTGGTGCTTTGTTTCTAAAGTGTTTCTAAATTATAGCTTATGGAAAATTTGTTACTATAATGAGATTAATGACATTTCATTACTATTTTATTATAGTAAAAGGTAAAGGTAAAGGTTTCCCCTGACGTTAAGTCCAGTTGTGACCAACTCTGGGGGTTGGTGCTCATCTCCATTTCTAAGCCAAAGAGCCGGCGTTGTCCATAGACACCTCCAAGGTCAAGTGGCCGGCATGACTGCATGGAGTGCAGCTGGGGCTAACAGTGGGCACTCATTCTGCTTCCAGGATTTGAACCTGGGACCTTTTGGTCTGCAAGTTCAGCAGCTCAATGCTTTAACACATTTCACACATAATTACTATAATTGGGGAAACTTCAGGGGCTCCTTTCTCCTTCATTTTTCAAACTATTGGAGTGAACATTGCTACAATGGTAGAACACATTTACCACTGTTAGCCCACCAAATTTCAGAATGTTTCACTTATCCACGAATTTTTGGGGAATTTTCAAAGTTATTATAAACAACATTTTTTTAAAAAAAACCTAGAAAGTACTATCTACTTGAATTGTATACACAATGTACAAGATAACCAAGGCTTCAATCCACAGAAGTTTCAGAAAGATTCACACAGCTACAGATTTTGAGGGATTTTAAAAAGTTTATCCCCCCAAAATGCGACAACAACAGTCCCCTTTCAGATCCAAATCAAATTTAACTAATTTGATCCGAAATATGAATTAAAAATGAAATGATGCACACCCCTATTGGCTACCCAGCTTTGAAGATGTCTGGAATGAAACCCAGAGTGAATTTATTGTACCCTTGACAAGGGGGTGATCCACAGTCCGTGATAAAAGCTATCAAGTAATGTTAGGTTGGAAGGACTGAAATACACAAGGGGTAGATCTACATTGTTGAATTAATGCAATTTGACATCTTGGCTCAATACTACGGAATACTGAAATTTGTTGTTTGATAAGGCGAAAACCATGCCAAACTACAAGTTCTATGATTCCATAGCATTGAGTCATTGTACTTAAAAGTGTTGTCAAACTGCATTAAGTCTACAGTGCAGATGCACCGATAGAGTCATCAGTCTAATCGTAGAATTACAGAACGTTAGAATTGGAAGGGCAGTAGTGTCCCTCTGCTATGTAGGATAAACAGTGAGAAGTGTCCATCTAGCATCTATATAAGGAACTCCAAAGAAGCAGTCTATTGCCCTGTCAACCAGCTTTTAGTAAAGGTAAAGGTTTCCCCTGACCTTAAGTCCAGTCGTGTCTGACTCTGGGGATTGGTGCTCATCTCCATTTCTAAGCCGAAGAGCCAGCGTTGACTGTAGATACCTCCAAGGTCATGTGGCTGGCATGACTGCATGGAGCGTCGTTACCTTCCCGCCGGAGCGGTACCTATTATCTACTCACATTGACATGTTTTTGAACTGCTAGGTTGACAGAAGCTGGAGCTAACAGCGGGCGCTCACTCCTCTCCCGGGATTTGAACCTGGGACCTTTCAGTGTGCAAGTTCAGCTGCTCAGTGCTTTAACACACTTCGCCACCGGGGCTCCTTAGGGTTTTACCAGCTTTTACCAATAAGAAATTCCTCCTAATATTTGAGAATAATATCTTGATCATAAACTGAACTCATTGAACCATTTTCTCATTTCTGGAGCGTCTGACAACAAGCTCGTTCCATCATCTACATGACATTCTTTCAAATATTAAACATGGCTATCGTATCACCTCTCTCAGTCTCTTTTCTCCAAGCTGAGCATATCCAGCTATTCCTTAAATGGCTTGTTCTTAGCCAGCTTGACTATCTTGGCCAACCTTCCCTGGACTCCTTGTCACATTGTGGTGCCCAGGACTGGCACAGCATTCCGAAACAAAATAGATGATAGATTACAGGGATTGCCTCAGCCTCATAAACATCCCATAAATCCAGATGTCCTGCCTTTTCAAGACTGGAAAAGACCCTTAAATTTAGATGTAGGGAACGTCCAAAGGCCTGTGGATAATTTTTTTGGTCCTAAGAACTTATTGTGGGTTTCACAAACTTCACAAATGGTTTTATATCTTAAGGGCTAAGATATAGGAAATCTACAGTTTTAGGGGACTTATAGCCTCTTTGAGAAAACCCTCTCCTTGATCAGAAAAAAATGCAATTCTCCTCAGAAGATTTTTCCCCACTCCAGGAGGGCATTGAGGGACATGGTCCATAAGAACAGCCTTGGGATCACTTGTGGTCAATTGGACATACTTTAGCCATTCCTGCTTTTAGGTAGAGGCTCTGAATTAGAGGGCAAATGATCTGAACCACTGGAAAGCAACTTCATCTTACTGTCTATCTTTCGCTGATCAGCACAGCACTGCACACTGGGAATTCTGGTGTAAATGGGTATTCTGGTGTATATGCTAGGTGTACATGCTAGGGAGTGCCAATGCATATATTTACAGTTCACGGAGTACTGCTGCACCATAAATAAATATGCATGAAATTATGCAATGTGCAACACACTTTAACTGTGTCTAATTACTTTTTACAAGATATGCCCCCAAGCATTGTAATTCTACCACTTTGTATGAAGGTAAACATGGCTACTCTTTTCCGACCCAGTCGGTTATATTGGATCAACTTTCTGTAAGTCTTGGCCATCGTGTTTTGACACAGCCTCCCTTGAGACTAGCAGAAGAGATGTAGTGTGCCTGTCTGAGGTTATTAGGTACAAGGAATTGATCACCCACCTGAATGACTCCTCAGCCTCCCAGGGTAATTGCATCCCATTACCAATAAAAGCTTTGATCATGTATCCCGAGAGTGAAGCACAAGTACTCTGTAGGATGTTGAGTTGCCCAAATGGGTGAAAAATGAAGCGATGCCTTTCTTCTCCAAGATAATAAAAAAAACTGCACGAGCAAGCGTTAACAAGGAAAAGCCTGAGAGGAACAGTGTCAAAGTGCTTGTTTTGGTTTCTAGCATCCCAGTATTCTCAGAAGAAGAAGAAACAGGCAATACTGCTAAGAAAATAAAGAATGTACTGTGGGATCAGATAGAGTGGAAGTCTAGTAGTATCTTTGTTAGCAGGACAGCAAATCAGTTGTGGATTCTTGGAGCCCCTCGAAACAACTCCCCCAGTAAAAATGAATTAATTTGGAATAACCTCGGTTATTCTGAATTAATTAAATACCCAATTAGAACTGGGCCTTCCTGAAAGGCCAGCTCTAATGGGATATTGGGCTTCTCAGGTAGTTCCAGGACCAACCGGAACAACTCGGGGATCAGTCCTCATTTGCCTATGGGGTCCTGGAGCCCAAAGGTCCATGATGGCACCCAACGACCGCACCCATCGCCCAAAACAACCCTTAAAACATTAAAAAACATACCTGGTCACCATTATGGTGCTCCTTGCATTGTCCTGGTGCATAGAAATGATCAGTCAGGAGATCGGGGGGGGGGGGGGGGGGAGAGAGAGAGAGAGAGAGAGAGAGAGAGAGAGAGAGAGAAGTGACTTTCCTTCTCACTCCCCCATCTCCTGGCATGTCATTTTATGTGCCAGGAGGATGCAAGGAGCACCATAATGGTGACTGGGTAAGTTTTTAAAAAATGTTTTAACAGTTGTTTTGGGGGGGCTACTGTGTGGCTGCGTGCCATCTCGGTAGTTATTGGGATGATATGTAACCACCCTTCCTGGGAAAGCCTGGGTTTTATGGGCGGGAATCTGCGCTAAAGAGGGTTTCTTAAATCCGTTTTGGCACAGATGTTAGTGCTGTCTGGAAGTGCCCTGAGATTCTAGAATTTTAACAGTGCTGTCCAAGGTTCTGAAGAGCTAGACACTTTAAACAACTTCTTTAAAGTTCAGACGAAAACCCAGGGTGTGCTCTCTATCATCTCTACTGATATGGAAACCACCAACCATGATTAACCAGAAGAAGGCCCTAATATGGTACCCTTGCAATTAATAGGTCTTTGGAACTAGAAACTAGCTAGTAATGACAGTTAAAAATTATATTGCTTTTTCATAATCCTTCTTGCTCATCATTTACATATACAGCACTATCCCTTTTTCTATGGACTCCATATCCACGGTTTCATTTACTTAGATTGCAAAAAACATTTCCTACCAGAAGTGTTTGTGAGCTTCTCTAGGTCCCATACTGTGATTCTATGGTGCTCTTTTGGCCCAAACACACCACAGAATCACAGTGGAAGACTTAGAAAGGCAGCAAGCAGAAGTTCTTTAATATGCTTCTGACCCAAATGTATTTGAAACCTAGAGTTTGCTATTTTCCAGGGTTTCAGGTTTCCACGGTGCGCCTTCGAACATACCCATCTCAGATATCAGGATTGTGCTGTACTGAATGAATGTAATAATATCATCTGTAATAAAAAACAGTAAAATGTATGGGTGTATATTACAAACAAGATACAGTGTTCCCTCACTTATCGTGGGGGTTAGGTTCCAGGACCACCCGCAATAAGTGAAAATCCGTGAAGTAGGGGCACTATATTTATTTTAATATCTATACATTATTTTAATGGTTATACACTATTTTAAGTCTTTATCAACCAATTGTGTGTTGATAAATTGCCTCCTTCTCCTCCCGTTGCCACTTGGGCTCCTTTTATCTCCCTTTGGCTTCTCTTTCCTCCCTTCCTTTGGCTGTAGATTGTAATTTTTATGATTTATAATAATCTTTTAAAGTTTATTGAAAAACCGCAAAACAGCGAATCCGCAAAAAGTGAACCGCGAAGTAGTGAGGGAACACTGTACCTAAAACAGGCAATGAAACCCTGGAGTTTGACATCGACAGTGTTATTTTTCCCCAAGTGAATTTTAGTTGAGTAAAAACCTGCCTATAACTTGCAATTAAGGTACAAAGCATATGTAATGTTGGTTAACAACAAGGAAAGAGGTAGGTCTGAGTGATTCATTTCTTCCAAGGTCCTTTAGGCAAGTCCGTGTGCCGACTCCTCTTGAAAGGCTCAGAATAGTTCACACAGTTGAGACGGAAGGGAAGAAAGCATCCCTGCTACTTGGTATGTGAGGTGAACTGAACGAAAGGTTAGAAAAAAATGTCAGTGAGTGAAGGAAAGAGTAGAGGAACAAGAGATAGCAGAGGGGCAGAGAAAGAGTGGAGAAGAGGAGGAATTAAATGCTTTCTATGGCAGGCAAAGCCAGTAACTCTGCAAGTATATGACAGTACAAATAATCCATGGCCTTTATGTAGTGCTGCCAAGCATTCAAAATCCAACCCAGGTGTATTATTTGCCATATCCTATAATGTTGGCATGACAAACAGGTGCGCTCCATCAATCCTAACCCACATGGTCAGTGGTAAAGAATAATAGGCATTGCCATCCAACAGCATTGGAAAGCCTGCACTTTTCCCATCCCACAAAAAGATCTGTTATTTTTTTTGTCATTTCTATGATAAAAAGCATTTGACTAGCTACTGTCTGATCCAGTAAGACAATTCCTAACCTGTTTATAGTGGCCGGTTAAGAAAGAGAGAGAGAGAGAGAGAGAGAGAGAGAGAGAGAGAGAGAGAGAGAGAGAGAGAGAGAGAGAGAGAAACACAGTTGTTTGGATCTATGAGAAATGAGTATAGATTTCTCTCCAAGAGATACTGTCAGTTCTAGCAGGTCTAAAATTAGACCAACCAGGTAGGGATTTTGTACGGTCCCTCGGGCCCACCTGTCAGCTTGCTGGAAACAAGACTTGTACATTTTAATACTCTGCCAGCATGCATTGTCCAAGTGAATGAGGCAGGCAGGAGGAGTGGAGAGGAGTCCCACATGACATCCGTTCCTGGCGCTTGGTTGTGTGATTCCAGGTGCACATCTTTTATTTTATTTTCCAAAATCAGACCGCGCTGTATGGAAGCGAAGGTGTGGAGATTACATTATGGGCTGTAATCTGATGCACAGCGATGCTGTTTCAATTCCCATTTGTTCATATTTGGCCGGGTTTCCCCTGAAAGCAAATGAAAGAACCCTGAGCCACGATGTTCTGCTTTGACGAGCCAAGACATTCTTCCAGTTCTTGGCACAAGAGCTTCAGAAGTAACTTTCAAAAAAGTAATTACAGACAGTCCTACATATCTAGGTAATCTGTACCCATGGATTCAATCATCCATGTCTTGCTTTTTTAAATTCAAAAAATGATTTATGATTTTTTCCCATTTTATATAAGGGATTCCATTTTTTACATGTTTTGATATGGTCAAAACTGACTAATCAATAAAGAGTTGTTATTGTTGTTGATTCCATTTGATTGCATCATTGTTTACATTGGGATTAAACATCCATGCATTTTGGTATCCATGGAATCAAACCGCAGCAGATAACAAGGATCCACTGTAGTCTGATGACAAATCCACACATTTTATACAGTTATAGAATTGTTTGCTTTATCATTAGCTATACAAAGCCTTTCTAGTTACTTTAATCAGTTATTTTTTCCCAATACAAGACACATGCTCTTGTTATCCATGTCATTGTCATGGGACACCAACAATAGAGCACAAAGTGGTGGAAAGAAGCATAATGCAGACCAGAACTTGAACAAGAGATATATATCCTCTATCATTTAGTGCATCATCACACCAGAGCATGGATCCACTTTAAATCCAGTTTCTGACTCCTGCAGAATTCTGGGGTTTGTAGTTTGGTGAGACCCAGGACCTGTCTGGCTGAGCTGTTTAAAGGCCCCTCCCTAAAGTGGATTTAAAGTGGATTCAAACTCTAGTGTGATGAGGTCCTTAATGAACTATAGAAATAACTTTGAAGTTACAATTGCACACAAAAGCACTGAAAATATATGCAACTGAGCTATAGTTGTAATGCAACTGTAATTCTCTGACAAAGATGTAGGGAGTCCCAGTGTGCACTCCAGCTATTTTTACCCATAGAATACAATGAGGGAATGTGATTTTTAAAAAGTCAAATTTGGGAGAATCTGAAAGATTCATCCATACACACTCAAGTGCTTGGTTCTTAAAAGTTTGAGTTAATTCTTGCATAGTTTCCAGAGTCAGCAAGTTTCCAGAGTCAAATTGGGAATGCCACTACTTTGTGGCATATTTCTCAATTGTTACTGGCACAAGGGGTTCATTCAAAAATCTGAACTTATTGAATGTGACCGCTGCAGAGAGCTGGCAATGACAGAGTTGGGAAAATGGAAGGGGGAGGAAAAAAATTAAAGAAGAATAAAAATAAAAGTGACAAATGTAGAAAATGTAGAAAATTTTATAAATACAATTTAATAAAGAAGTAGAATAGATACAATAGGGGAAGGGCATTGTTGATTTCCAATCTCCTTCATCCAGGTATTTAGTCCTCTTATATTGTGTCATATCTGTTTCTTCCTTTCTCATACTCCATTGGAAAAAGACTCCATCTGGGACAATTTACTACAAGTGGAGAAAAAGGAAATATCTAAAATACATAAAATGCTCTTGTGTTGGTCCACAGAGAAAGAACAAGTGAAGGATTGTATGACGAAAAGGGCAGCGAATTTTGGACACCCGATAAAAATCAAAGAATGGGAAAAGATTTGGAATAAAAATTAAAATATACATATTCACATGACCTCAAAGAAAACTGGTACGAAATGATGTACCAGTGGTATATTACACCCAAGAAACTGTCAGAATGTTATAAAAATGTCCCGGATAAATGCTGGAAGTGCAATACACAAACAGGTTCAGTCTACCATATGTGGTGGAGCTGTAAAACAGCAAAACAATTTTGGAGACTTATACATGCAATAACACAGAATATACTGAATATAAAAATTGCAATGAAACCAGAATATTTTCTGCTAGGAATGGCTGATTTAAAACTAGATAAAAATCAAGAAATTTTATTGAATTACTTAGCTACTGCAGTGAGAATAACTTATGCAAGAAAATGGAAAAAATAAGGAAATACCAATGAAAGAAGAATGGTTAATGAACATGGTGGATATAATGAACATGGACTGTCTTAAACAGTATTTGAAGAAACATCAAGACACGACAACTAAAGCAACGGATTGGACTTTATTTAAAGAATATTTAAAATGAAGATAATTTTTTGCAGTGACCGATTTCTTAATAAATTCAGCAGGAAGAATTCTTGACTCTTGAAGGAAGTGAAACAGATGGTGCTGACCCTTCCTAGTTTCCTGGTGGGAAACAAAATTTGTCAACCCAGGTCTAGATAAATTATTTCAGAATCTCACAAGTAATTTTTTTTCTCCTTCCTTGCCTCCAAGATTTCCAGTTCTTCCTCCTTGCTTTCGGTTTCCCTTGTAAGAAAACTCAAGGTGTTAGACCACCAGAGGTGTTACATGAATACATAAATAATGTTGGTGCCGCTCTTTGAAGATGAAAGGTGTTATATGGCTGCCTTTGCGTTATCCCAGTTTCCGAGCTCTGAAATGTTTGATGTGATTATGTGTGCACATAATATTTAATGGTAATTCAATATGCAAATTCGGAACGTTATTTACATTTCTTCCAGGCAAGCTTAATTTCCAGTTATCAGAGAGAGAAAAAATCTTTTGCACAAATAAGGTATCGCTTATTCCAAAGGTCCCTTAAGGCTACCAAGGACCATAATCTCCCGAGAGGTTTTTTCTAAGCTGTCCGTAAGACGACAGGCGGGTCTAGTTGGTGGCATTATTATGGATTACGGATGAAACAATGACACATAATATGCCCATCAAAACTAGACCTTTGCTGCGGGATTGGTAGTTTCATGCATTTTTAAATGAAGATGCACATTCCAGAGATCCCATCTTCATCCCTTTGCAAGCTTCAAGCCTATTCACACAAGCCACTGGAATCCTAAATCTCTCCAAGCTCTTTTTGACTAGTTAGTCAATTCCTTTAGAATTAATACCTTCGATAGTTACCATATCAAGCTGTCACCAGCTTATTTTTTGCTGCAATGACCAGTGCTGGAAAAGTACTCTATGCCAATTGGATCTTTCTGAAATTTATCTAGGGCAGGAAATGTAAGCTGTGTAGGCTATAGAGTAATAAATGAGTTCAACGGATAGTTATTTTAAAAATATCATCGTTTTTTTGAGTTTTTCTGCCCCCATCTTAATGACACAATGGCCACACAAGGCGTTTTCAGACTTTTTTTGCCAGACACAACATGGAACCTACTTGTTGTAGGCTTGTATTAGGGGATGATCAGGGAACGGAGGAGGGAGATAAGAGGGGATGTGCCCTAAGTTCGGATGTGATAAGCGTATTCTTCATGTGACTGTATTTGTGCCAATATATGAGATGAACCTTGCTTTGATTCCTGTTGCCCTAACCCAACACAACCCTTGCGAGTCTTGCTAACAGAAGAGGGCAATGAAGACTGTATAATGCCTGGAGACCAAGATGTATATATGGAGAAAGGTTACTAAGCACGTTTAGCCTGGAGAAGTGACATTTAAGATGCAACATGAGCAGTTTTGAATGAGGAAGCCACATAGTTTAAAGACATATAGGGTAAATTAAGGATTACTATATGAATCAATTCAGCCCCTTGCGTAGTTGAGAGTAAAGCATGGAATAGATTCACTACCCTTTGGGAAAATATATTCAAAAATATATATTATAATAATAGATTTATTGAATATAATAATAATAATAATAATAATAATAATAATAATAATAATAAATAAAAATCGCACAGACAGACTACAAACAGAGGCACAACTATGTGGCCCAAATGATTCATTGGAACTTATGCCTCAAGTACCACCTCCCAGCAGTAAAGAACTGGTAGGATCACAAACCTGCAAAAGTATTGGAAAATGAGCAAGCAAAGATATTGTGGGACTTCCGAATCCAGACTGACAAAGTTCTGGAACACAACACACTAGATATCACAGTTGTGGAAAAGAAAAAGATTTGGATCATTGATGTCGCCATCCCAGGTGACAGTCGCATTGGTAAAAACAACAGGAAAAACTCAGCCGCTATCAGGACCTCAAGATTGAACTTCAAAGACTATGGCAGAAACCAGTGCAGGTGGTCCCAGTGGTGATTGGCACATTGGGTGCCATGCCAAAAGATCTCAGCCGGCATTTGGAAACAATAAACATTGACAAAATCATGATCTGTCAACTGCAACAGGCCACCCTTCTGGGATCTGTGCGCATCATCCAAAAATACATCACACAGTCCTAGATGCTTGGGAAGTGTTCGACTTGTGATTTTGTGAAATGAAATCCAGCATATCTATCTTGTTTGCTGTGTCATACAATAATAATAATAATAATAATAATAATAATAATAATAATAATAATAATAATAATAATAATAATAGAGTTGCACCTCTGTTTTGATCTATAAGAAAGTGGATTTCTATTATATGTCAGAAGAACATCCTGATGTTATAATCTTCTCATGACCAGGATACTTGCTTTGAAAGGTGCTAGATTTTTAGCCAGGATTACGCTGTAGAAGCAGGTTTCCTGTCTTGAAAGAAGTTGGTCTACAGGGCCTTTAAGAGTACCTTTGCCTCTATATTTTTTTAACTTCATGGCACTATAAAATACACAAAAAATTGATAAGGCTATACAGTTAGATTCCATGGAGAAGGTGTGTTAGTCTACAGATGAACACTCAAAGTGTCAAAGTCTCTCACGTCAATGTTATTGAGTTTCTTCTTTGTATTTATCTGTGAAGCTTTCTGTTTTCTTTCCTTATGAAATTCGATTATGTTATGCATTTTCCAATCTGTACATTTATTTGTACAATTCATCTAGTTGATTGTTCTGTGTGAACTGTCTTTTCAACTGCGCATACCTTTAGCTGCTCAGATGTTAAATATGTGCATTGTTTTGTGCACTTTGTTTAGCTACCGATGGTTCTGGAAAACCATTCACTTCTCAGAAAAGTACATAGAGATGGCAAAAGCTTGCAAGGGGTTAATGCCTATATATCTGTTGGAGAGTTTAACAAATATTTCAGGGGGGGAGGAGAAATGCTTTCATAAAATTAATGAATATATATTTTTCTTCTTCCTGACTTGCAAGGGTGTCTTTTCAAAACATTCCCTTGGTTAAGAGGGAGGGAGGCTTTGCAAAAGAAAACACACTGATAAGGAAGAAGAGAGAAATAGATCACATATTGCAAGCAATAGCCTGCAGGCCTTGACCTTGACCCGATTATAAGCCGGGGGAGGTTTTTTCAGCTCATAAATAAGGGTTGAAAAACTCAGCTTATCTTCGAGTATATAGGTTATTACTGAAGGAAGGTAGAGGTGATTATCCAAGTAGATTGTTATTATTCTTTTGATCAATTATATGAATAGCATAGTATATCGATAGCATGTAAAAATTATTTGGTGTGTGAATCCCACAATCGCTGTGCCTATAAGACCATAGATCCCAATTTGTGAGTCTCGTTCCTGACCAACTGAGAAGACGTTGCCTTCCTTTCACTCTTGGGAGGTGTGAAATGTCAGCATCTCCTGTCACCTTGCTTGTCATATCTTGTCACACAAAGGAGGGGTGAAATCCGCCTGCGTGTCTTACTGCTTATTGTCATAAAACCTCATAAACACTCGACTCTCCATAAATGGTATCAGCCCAATTAAAGCACTCTTTACTAACCCTGATCATTTTGAGGCAGAAAATATTGATTTATCCACCTATGGACAGTGCATAGAAACATCTCTTAATGAGAACGATAGCGACCCCGTGAACTTTGCTCTTTAACCCTGTAATATACTCTCTCAATTTCCTGTTAAGTGGTCGAGTGGTGCATCAGCACAGATGGAAAGACATGCCGATTCTTTAATGTTGACACTGCCATGCTCAAAAGGAATCTCAAATCTTCATTTTAATGGGAGGTGAATGGAGAGGTCACTTTTATGCTGGGCTCTCAGCTTGTTTGACAAGGCTTCTCTTAATAAGTGAACCGTTGTTGGGGTACATTGTCCGTCAAATGCCACAGCCACTTAAACAGGATCACCACCACACTAAAAACAATCACTTAGCATGCCAGGCCCTGGGATATTTCATCTCCACAACCTGCTCCAAAGGTCTGTGGCAGGAATTGACACCAAGGCCCCTTTTCCCCCTTTTGCTTTTGGGGAAAAGCCAAATTGGGAAACCCTAAGCCAACCTCCACTGAAACCAAAGAGGAGGCGTGCATATTTTTTTCCCCACCGCACAGCAATGACAAAGCCATTACAGCTTGCAATGGCATCTACAACCTGAAAACAAAACCTATTCTGCCGAGCTGGAACACTTTCTGGGTAAATTAATCGTCCTTTGAATAGTGGTAAACATTACGAGACTGATAGAGGTGATTTGGAAGATGTTTTGCAAATCCAGTCGGGAAGATTCAGAGAGCAGATCTGCACTGTTCCTATGGATAAATGCCCACCGGAGAATCGAGATAAACAGCTTTTAATTTTCATGCCTTTTGGTTTTATTGTTGTAAATAGAGCCGCTTGCAGGACTCATAACAATGCCTGGCTCCGTTAAGTCAATTATCCCATTGACATTTTGCATGGGCTTCCTTTCGCGTCATCAACATGCCTTACATTTGACGAAATTAAATGGCACTGCAGTCTTGCCATATGCTATGTCTCAGAAAGCTTTAAAGCTCAAGGACCATATATGAGTATAGATTTTGGTTCAAAATACTCAGGCAAATATTTCAATCATACTCAGCAATGTTTGTCAAAGAGTCAGAAGCTTTGGATGAAAGATTCATGAAACTGGGTGTGCTTTTCAAATGAACATGAAAGATGATACAGAAATATATGATGTGGACAACACCTCATCATAGCAGTCTGAAAAGAATTGCATTTTCTGCCAAGACCTTTCCAATCCAAATTCAAGATTTTGGTGGTGACATTCAAATCTCTAAATTGCTAGAAGGAGCACCTCTTTCCGTGTATGCCTGCCAAGGATTTCATTTTCTGGAGACACTCTTTTATATTTCTCATCAATGGAATCAATACATTGCAAGATGTCTTGGGAAAGGGCTTTCTCTGTGTTGGCACCCCATTTGTGGAAAGCTCTCCCCTAATAATTCTGATTGCCTCCAACACAGTTCTGTTCCAGTGCTAGGCCAAACATATGCCTTTATCAAAGCCTTTGGCATGCACTTGACCTCTCCAAAGAAACTGTACACATTTTTAATCTTTCCTGTTCCTTTCACTCATTAGATGGCCAGTTATGTTTTGAGTCCATGCAAGTTGTTATTATAAATTCTAAAGTGCTTAAAATTTTTATGTTATGATCTTAAACAGATTTCTTTTAAAATGGTGTAGTGTTGGTATATGGGCCCAGAGAAATGGTCTATTTCTCTTGGGTCTTATAAAGATAATAAAGGTGTTGATGTGTCCAGCTTTTAGGAAGGGTCTGTGTTCCCTTTATTGTATTTTAAACTCCTTTTAAAATATTAAATAACTTGTAAAAGGTAAAGGTTTCCCCTGACGTTAAGTCCAGTCATGTCTGACTCTGGGGGTTGGTGCTCATCTCCATTTCTAAGCCAGCGTTGTCCGTAGACACCTCCAAGTTCATGTGGCTGGCATGACTACATGGAGCGCCGTTACCTTCCCGCCAGAGTGGTACCTATTGATCTACTCACATGTGCATGTTTTCGAACTGCTAGGTTGGCAGGAGCTGGAGCTAACAGCGGCCGCTCATGCCGCTCCCAGGGTTTGAACCTGGGACCTTTCGGTCTCCAGCTCAGTGCTTTAACGCACTTCACCACCGGGGCTCCTAAATAACTTGTATTGGTATCATAATTCTATTTTATGTTGGTATTTAATATGCTTTTAGGCATCATATTTGAGTTTGCAAGCTTCTTGGTCACAATTTTGAGGGACAGGTAGGTATAATCATCATCATCATCATCACCATCCTGATCTTTGGATAAAAATGGAGATACAAACATTTCAACACCTGTACACATAACCGGACAATTAAGCAGATGATACTGGAACCAATGTTTTTTTAAATATCTAAACTAACCTGGTTTCCTAACTTACCAGGTCAAAACTGCTTCTTGCCCTTGAATCAACTGCTCTGATCTATATTTCCATTGGTGAGAGTTGGGTGATAGATCACTATGACTGCAAATCCAAAGGAACCAAGGGAAAATGGCATCAGTGGCAGCTGATGGCTCAGAACTAGACATGTGGTCAATTTACTCTTGCTTTGACTCAGAACTGTAAAGTAGCTACCCAAATTGCTGGAGCCTCCTGCTCTCTAAATTTCATTCCATGGGTTTTGTAGCTCATTAAATTAAAAATATCTGACTTAACATCCCATTGGCATGGGAGTCAT
The DNA here is from genome assembly GCF_035594765.1 of Anolis carolinensis. Lineage (NCBI taxonomy): Eukaryota > Metazoa > Chordata > Lepidosauria > Squamata > Anolidae > Anolis > Anolis carolinensis. The sequence goes on along the minus strand of NW_026943822.1, from coordinate 11,305,267 downwards.
CAGTCACCACTGTAGACCTTCTCTCCACCTTGCCTACTGACTCATGGACACAGTGTAAATCCATAAATACATTTTGTACATCTGGTCTCACTTTGGGGCCTCTGTTCCATAAGCTCTATTTGACCCCAGAGGGTGTATTCTGGAGGCTTTACAACACTTATTGTTAAATGTCCAGCACTTTTGGCTCTATGTCATATTAAATACTAACTTGATAGGTTCTCTTGATACAGATCTTTTGAGAATTTTTTAAAGACTTAGACAATACTTTCCTCAGCTTTCATGAGGATCACAACATCTTCTCTTTTAGTCTCCATTCGTAACTATTTTGAGCACAAGTTGACCAGTGTACCATTGTACGACCAAGTTCATTTCTCTCATTATATGTCTAGAATAAATCAAACCATCAGGTGGAAGAATGACCAAGAGGTCTCATCCATGCCCACGAGTGCCATGTTGTCATGCATTGCTCCACACCCATGTGCATTGCATGGCCTGCAAAGCGATATTTGAGTTGGGAAATATGGCATACAGGATCTTTCACTTTTGATATTTTTTGAACACCCATATGCAGTCCGCGTTCTCTCTGCATTCAGGGAGATATCCCAACGAGCCATCTTTCAAGGGAGGCATGCGCGACCCATAGTTCTGAGAGAGCCGTCACCATTGTCCATGTCTCTGCGCCATAGCATAGGGCAGGTAGCACGGTCGACTCAAGCAATTGAGCTTGTAGAGATGTACTTTTGTTTGTCTATCTTTAATCCAATTAATTGACTCCTGCTACAAAGCTTGCTAAGACTTCTGAGGCTGTATGTATGATTAAAACTACGTTGTCGGAGAAGCACAGGTGATTAAGCCTGCACCCATCAATGAGTATTTATCTGACCAATTACAGTCTCCTATTACACTTTCCAGAGCAGCAGAAAAAAGGTTGGGTGAAATGCGATCACCTTGGTGTACACTAAAAAAATCACGAGTTAAACTGTGCCCAAAACATGATAGCATTTGAATCACAAGAAGATATCTCTTCTATGTTATGGTATGAAAACTCAATGGAGGCTGAGATCCTGGTGTCAGTTGTGGAGTGAATTTGTTCAATGTTTTTGTCTGAACTTGAGGGAAGAGGACTCAAAACCTTGAAAAGCTTAACGTACAGAGTAAAACCCAAACCAGATCCATCAGTCTATTGATAATGGGAGTCACTGGTTTCAGCTAGATATATCCTGCTGGATCAGGTACCAAGCTCTGCTGTCCAATAAGATGAAGGACAGAAAAGAAGAGTGCCTTGGCTAGTTAAAAAAGAGAAAGAGAAAGAAAAGCTCTGGCCATTCCACATATCATAAATGGAGGCATCACATGTAGCCAGTTAGAGTAAGGAAGCCTTTGAAAATATCAAGGCACCAGTATAGAAGCTTTCTTTTTTTCCAGGAGTATAATGGAGGTTGCAAAGGCCTGTCTCTTGCATATCACATGATTGACAGTTTCCTTTGCATCCATTATCATCTTCCTTACATTATCCCTTTTGCCCTTTCTCTTCTTTCGAGGAAGGCAACGTTACAAAGGAAGGGGTGGAGGCAAAAGGAGATTTGTATAGTGAGGGAAAAATGAGGCTGAAATGAGGAAAATAATGAGGATCTATGGAACGAGGGAGTTTGGGAGTGACATTTGCTGAGCTGTATCACTCCATCATCTAATTTGGGGTTTCTCTGCGTGAGAATACGAGCAAAGGAATTATGTCACCAAAATGGCGTGTGGGATAGGTTGGGGTCCACATTAATGCTGACTCAAATCGAAGGGTAAGGTGGCTTAAATGTATCATGTAATAGAGTGTAAAATTAACCAATTCTTATGCTTGGTCGGCAGCGTTCGGCAACACAATTGTGCCAATTTGTTTGGAACTTGAAGGTGGAGAGCTGTGATAAATTAAGGGGGAACTCCTGAAATTGATACAAAAGAAGCTGCGGAGAGGCAGGCCGAACATCCAAGATTGATGTGCAAGTTCTTAACCCCATCTGTGTTCTCCAAAGAGTAGAGTACATCTCCTCCACCCAGGGGACAATTAGTGCTGGGCAATGACTCACCAGGTGCCCACACATTTCAATGCCTCTATGTTTTTGTGTGTAACTCCATTAAGATGCAAATATAAACTAATACAGGGTTGAGCTGAGCATCACAATCAATGCTAGTGATGTGGGTGGGGGCACAACAAGGTAAAGCAGAGCGGTTCTGTTCAACATCTTTATTAACGACTTAGACGAAGGGTTAGAAGGCATGATCATCAAGTTTGCAGATGACACCAAACTGGGAGGGATAGCGAACACTCCAGAAGACAGGAGCAGAATTCAAAACGCTCTTGACAGACTAGAGAGATGGGCTGAAACTAACAAAATGAAGTTCAACAGGGACAAATGCAAGATACTTCACTTCAGCAGAAAAAATGGAATGCAAAGATACAGAATGGGGGACAATGCCTGGCTTGACAGCAGTGTGTTCAAAAAAGACCTTGGAGTCCTCGTGGACAACAAGTTAAACATGAGCGAACAATGTGATGCGGCAGCTAAGAAAGCCAATGGGATTCTGGCCTGCAGCAATAGAGGTATAGTATCTAGATCCAGGGAAGTCCTGCTCCCCTCTATTCTGCCTTGGTCAGACCACACCTGGAATCACACTGTGTCCAATTCTGGGCACTACAATTGAAGGGAGATGTTGACAAGCTGGAAAGCGTCCAGAGGAGGGCAACTAAAATGATCAAGGGTCTGGAGAACAAGCCCTATGAGGAGCGGCTTAAAGAACTGGTCATGTTTATCCTGCAGAAAAGAAGACTGAGAGGAGATATGATAGCCATGTACAAATACGTGAAGTCATAGGGAGGAGGGAACGAGATTATTTTCTGCTGCCCTGGAGACTAGGACGCGGAACAATGGCTTCAAACTACAGGAAAGGAGATTCCACCTGAACATCAGGAAGAACTTCCTCACTGTGAGAGCTGTTCGACAGTGGAACTCTCTCCCCGGGGCTGTGGTGGAGGCTCCTTCTTTGGAGGCTTTTAAGCAGAGGCTGGATGGCCATCTGTCGGGGGTGCTTTGAATGCGATTTCCTGCTTCTTAGCAGGGGGTTGGACTGGATGGCCCATGAGGTCTCTTCCAACTCTATGATTCTAAGGTGATACATGGTAAAGTGTAGTGATCAAGTGTAAACAAATTATATCACTAAACGTCAAAGTCATAAGCAGCCATACCATGGCATTTCTGATATTTATGTGTAAGCTGGGCAGTGACTAAAGCTGGCAGGGAGGAATCAACTCATTTGGAACAAGGCACTGGAGGCAAGTGCTTTGGGTGCCAATAGACTTCCCAAAAGCAAAGGAATGGGTCAAGTTTGAATTCTCATCGTAAACCAAGATGAATCAACCATGGCTGTCATTCTTTGGACATGTCATGGTACAATATGAGTCATTGGAAAAGACAATAATGTTTAGGACTGATGAAGGCAGTTGAAAAACAGGAACATGACGCTATATATTTAATTTATATCCTAGTCTCTGTGCCACGGCCTGCCTGGTTAAAGGTCCACATGAGACTCACAACACCAAATGCAGATTAAAAAAACATAGTTTGTAAAAACAAGCCATGAATCATATCTTTGCAGTCATAATGTTGTGCAGTGCTGCTTTATTGTTCAATTACAATGTTCACAATCGGGTAGCTTTATGTAAAGGTTGGCATTTCAGAAGTAGAGCAAGTGAACCAAGTGGTCCATCCTACTTAATGTGTTCTTCACTGGCTGGTAGGAAAGCTCTGGGATTTCAGACAGAAGAACTTTTTCCAATGTTGCCTGGAAAAGATATGAGCGAAGTCTAAAATCTTTTGCATACAAAAATGTGAAAATAATAATAATAATAATAATTCAATCTTAATAATAAAAATAATAATAATTAATAACAATAATAATAATAATAATAATAATAATAATAATAATAATCTTAATAATAATAATTATTAAAGATTGAAGTTCAATCTTGAGGTCCGTAAAAACTCAGCCGCTATCAGGACCTCAAGATTGAACTTCAAAGACTCTGGCAGAAACCAGTGCAGGTGGTCCCGGTGGTGATCGGCACACCAAAAGATCTCAGCCAGCATTTGGAAACAATAGACATTGACAAAATTACGATCTGCCAACTGCAAAAGGCCACCTTACTGGGATCTGCGCGAATCATCCGAAAATATATCACACAGTCCTAGACACTTGGGAAGTGTTCGACTTGTGATTTTGTGATATGAAATCCAGCATATCTATCTTGTTTGCTGTGTCATAATAAAATAATAATAATAATCTTTACTATGTCAGGTTAAACCTAAGCCAATTGAAGCAATATTTCCAGGTATTAGAGGTGTGCAAACGGCAGAAATCCATTGTTTTTGTTCTGTTTTTATTCTGAATTTCGCACCCCCTTCCTCAGTTCTGTTTTTGGGAAGATTTTCCCCGAAATGGAAACAGAACTCCGGATCTCCCAGAACAGAACTCCCAAATTATGAATCTAAATCCTCCCCTCCTAATCTCCCAGCCTTTTTTTAAAAGTATAGAGCAAACCCAAAAGAAAGATGGAGGAGATGGGCTCTACAATGTTAGTATTTCCACAACACCAAAATTTATCTCCTTTTTGTTTTGTTTTGTTTCTTGATCGTTTATTCACACTCCCTCTCGTAGCGCCCACTCCCAATAGTTTCCTTGAAGATTTGTTCATTTATCATGAGAATGCAGCGGCCCAATCTGAACACAAGATCCACACAGAGCAGGAAATACGGTACAAAAGAAAGCCGCCTTTGTGGCCAGTTGGCAGAAAAATTACAGTTAACCCTTCCTTGGGAGTGGGGAGGAAAGCCATATTTCAAAGTCTATGTGTGCCTTCAAATTCCCCAATAATTGTGTAGGGTTTCCATAGGCAAGGGATACACTGTAGAATGAATGCAGTTTGACACCACTTGAACAAGCTATGGAATCATGGTAGTTGCAGTTTTACAAGGTCTTCTGTCTTCTCTGCCAAAGATTGTTGATGCTTCACTGAACTACAACTCCCAGAATTCCATAGCATCGAGCTCTTGGCAGTTAAAATGGTGCCAGCGTGCATTAATTCTACAGTATTGATGCACCTTCAGAGTTTGCCATTGCCAACCACTGAAACATAGCCTACAGCATCTATTATGACTTGGTTCTAAGGACTAACCAGAACTGACCCTGCTTAGCTTCCAAGATCAAATGAGACCAGGATACTTCTCAGTGCGCATCGGCACTATAGAATGGATGCACTTAGACACTACTTCAATTTCCATGGCTCAATGTTATGGAATCTTAGGTTTGAAGTTTGGTGAAACACCAGAATTATTTTGCAGAAAAGGTAAAAGGCATTGTGAAATTACAAATCCCGTGCTTCCATATCATTGAACCATGGCAGTCAATGTGTTGTCAAGCTGCATTCATTCTAAAAGCACCCAGGATGGGTGTATGTAGGTGTGCGTCATACTTAAGACTTTATCGCATGAAGTGCAGTTCTATGGAATTGCCCTTCATGCGATAAAGTCCTTAAAACAAAGGCGACATGTTTAGAACTTTATCGCAAGAAGTGCAATTCCACAGAACGTGTACAATAATACTGTAAGGCCTGGGCTGTGGCGCAAGCTGGTGAGCAGCCAGCTGCAGCCAGCTAAGACCAATCACTCTGACTAAGAGGTCATGAGTTCGAGGCCAGCTCGGAGCCTGCGTTTGTCTTTGTCTTTGTTCTATGTCAAGGCATTGAATGTTTGCCTTATATGTGTAATGTGATCCGCCCTGAGTCCCCTTCGGGGTGAGAAGGGCGGAATATAAATACTGTAAATAAATAAATAAATGTAAAGATCTTGGCATGAACACTCTCATTATTGTATATCTCTCCGTTGCTCAATTGTGCCAGTTTACCAATCTGTGGTCCCACAATTGTACTTCCTTACTCTTTTGTAATCCTGCCTTTCCATACTTCCATTCCTCTGTAATTTTTTTTAAAAAAACTTTTAAATAGTTTTGGAGTTCCAGGAAATCATATGTTATTCTAAATTATAAAATAAACAGCTCAGGAATAATTAGGAAGAGAGAGTTAATTCAATGCTGCAATTTAGGCATAAAAGCGAAATAGACCCATTGCCCAGAGTAGGTGAATGGAACAAAATTGACAGCTATTGATGGGTTTTGCTCATTGATAGCAAGGAAAAGGTTAATAGCAGGGAAGAGGTAGATGGACAGCAGGACATGTGTGATATTGTTCAATAGGGACCATCACCAAAGAAAGCAGTCCTGCTTCAATGCTGATTTGCTCCCTTATGCAATAAAGTCCTGAAAACAAAGGTTGTTAATTTACACATGTGCTTCAATGACCACCACCATCGGTTTTAATGATATAATAGCAGCACTTGACCAATTGAAACAAATACAGTAGAGTCTCACTTATCCAACGTAAATGGGCCGGCAAAACCTTGGATAAGCAAATATCTTGGATAATAAGGAGAGATTAAGGAAAAGCCTATTAAACATCAAATTAGGTTATGATTTTGACAAATTAAGCAGCAAAATATCATGTTATACAACAAATTTGACAGAAAAGGTAGTTCAATATGCAGTAATGTTATGTTGTAATTACTGTGTTTACGAATTTAGCACCAAAATATCATGATATATTGAAAACATTGACTACAAAAGTGCCTTGGATAATCCAAAACCTTGGATAAGTGAGACTCTACTGTACAAACAGTTAAAACCAACATTGAAAGGAATTAAACAATCCTGACCTGATTTGTACCTCCCAGATGAATGTGCTGATTGGAATATAATTATCCTATCCACCAATTTCTGACTCTCCTAGATATTCCAAGACAGTGTTCTCAGATCAATGAACTCGATTTGCCTTTGGAAACTTGTCTGTTTCCAAGAAAATATATTTTGAAATGACTGTTTTGAAAGAAAGCGTGTTTGGACAGCAACATGCAGATTTTTATTGTTTTCCCCATGGCAGATTAATGCAATTTGGAAATTGTTGCAATTCATCTGGAACCGGCACCTGGACAGACACATGCAAAGGTGACACGGTACACAGTGAATTGGCCTTCCTCATGCAAATGGCATCTGCAAACAAATGAATGTTGTGCGGCAAGAATCTACCGAGACTACATTGCGTTTTGCTTTTGTGTTCTGGAGTAACTTACTACTCACCAATATTTTCCCTCTGTCTGTACTTGTAAGAAATAATTATATCAGGCTGATTCATAGAGATGTAACACAGGCATCTCTATCAAACTGTAAATCGTTGCATCCTCTTGTATAATTGTAACGTCCGCTCCCTGGATCTCAAAGAGTTAAAGCATCCTTACTCAGGGACCAATTTATCCTGGTGCTAAATGCAATGACAAATAACCATTATTCTTTCCAAGTGCACAGATAATCGGGACAGCTTAAACATTTTCGCTGGTATAAGTGAAACCATTAATCCTCTTGGATTTCACGATAAGTGGTGACTGTAAAATAATGACTGTGTCATTGCAAGCAAGGAAAAAATGTTAACAATTAAAACAAGTTAGCCATTATCTTTCTGAGTCCCGAATCGCTTTCACATTTCATTAGCAATATTGTAAGTGATATGTACCTTATTAAATAGCTCTTATTATCCAAGAAACCTAATTAGTCAAAATCTCCCCGTCACCAGTTTAATTTTACGAAGGCTTTAAAATGCCCAAGCCTGCGGTAATGTTAGATGGTGCGAGTTGCTGAGTGTTTGTCCTGGAAAGGAGCTCTGGAAAGAAAAAGGGACATTAAGAAAGAAGGGAATAAATCTTTTGACCCTCCCATTTCTCCACACCAAGCATATAGCCTCACTACTCCGCCCCTAAAAAGGTCATCAGTGTATTTGGGGCTCTAGAGGGTATGAGGGAGAAGGATTATTATTATTATTATTATTATTATTATTATTATTATTATTATTATTATTATTTTATTGACACAAAGACATAGTATGACACAGCAAATGAGATCTATATGCTGGATTTCGTATTGAAAAATCACAAGTCGAACACTTCCCAAGTGCTTAGGACGGTGTGATGTATTTTCGGATGATATTATTTTTATTATTATTGTATGACACAGCAAACAAGATAGATATGCTGGATTTCGTTTCACAAAATCACAAGTCGAACACTTCCCAAGTGTCTAGGACTGTGTGATGTATTTTCGGATGATGCGCACAGATTCCAGTCGGGTGGCCTTTTGCAGTTGGCAGATCGTAATTTTGTCAATGTCTATTGTTTCCAAATGCCGGCTGAGATCTTTTGGCATGGCACCCAATGTGCCCATCACCACCGGGACCACCTGTACTGGTTTCTGCCAGAATCTTTGCAGTTCAATCTTGAGGTCCTGATAGCGGCTGAGTTTTTCCTGTTGTTTTTCGTCAATGCAACTGTCACCTGGGATGGCAACATCAATGATCCAACCCTTTTTCTTTTCCATAACTGTGATGTTTGGTGTGTTGTGTTCCAGAACTTTGTCAGTCTGGATTCGGAATTCCCACAGTATCTTTGCGTGCTCATTTTCCAGTACTTTTGCAGGTTTGTGATCTCACCAGTTCTTTACTGCTGGGAGGTGGTACTTGAGGCATAAGTTCCAGTGAATCATTTGGGCCACATGGTTGTGCCTCTGTTTGTAGTCTGTCTGTGTGATTTTCTTACAGCAGCTGAGGATATGATCAATGGTTTCATCGGTTTCCTTGCAGAGTCTGCATTTTGGGTCATCAGCTGATTTTTCGATCTTGGCCTTAATTGCCTTTGTTCTGATGGCTTGCTCCTGGGCTGCAAGGATCAGGCCTTCTGTCTCCTTCTTCAGGGTCCCATTCGTGAGCCATAGCCAGGTCTTCTCTTTGGTAGCTTTTCCTTCAATTTTGTCAAGGAACTTTCCATACAATTATTATTATTATTATTATTATTATTATTATTATTATTATTATTATTATTATTTGTTCTAAGGTGGTTGTAATCTAAACATTGATCCAAATAATCCAATGCAAGGAGAGGAGCCACATTTTGTCAAAAACTATCTGCATAACAATAATGACATGATCACTCACACCATTATACAAACAGATTTAGACCCTTCATCATGATCACTGTAACTACAATAACAGAAGTCCATTCTTGTAGTTGCGATGGATACTTCCCTGCCCTGAAGGCTACAGGTCAACTTAAATTTTATTTAGTTTGAGCCTATAGATAGTGCAATTCTAGAAAATGCATCACAATGACATGCCTACCTTTGGGAACACGGCCAAAGCTGGTCAAAGGTAATCCTGGCCATCACAGCTACCTGACATGAGCTAGAGCAACCACAAGATATGGAACTGATGTTTCAGAGGATGTGTGACCCCGTCCAGACAAAACAGAGGTACTTGCCATTAAGGGTCCTAATCTGGAGATGGAGGTGTGTCACCCAGTTCTGAATGGGGTAATCCCGCCCCCTGTGAAAGACTATGCTCATAGCTTGGGAGTAGTCCTGGATCTGTCTCTCCAAATGTCAGCCAAGGGAGATACGACAATGGTCAGGAGTGCTTACTACCAGCTTCGGCTGATACGCCAGCTGTGTCCCTTCCTAGATTTGGAGGATATGAAGATACTATGCCAAAGAGCAAATGAGTCCTCATGGACAAGTTAAACATGAGCCAACAATGTCATGCGGTGGCTAAAAAGACCAATGGGATTTTGACCTGCATAAATAGGAGTCTAGTGTCAAGATCCAGTGAACTCATGCAATCCCACTATTCCGCCTTGGTCAGACCACACCAGGAATCACACTGTGTCCAATTCTGGGCACCGCAATTGAAGGGAGATATTGACATGCAGGAATGTGTCCAGAGAAGGGCGACTAAAATGATCAAGGGCCTGGAGAACAAGCCCAATGAGGAGAGGCTTAAAGAGCTGGGCATGTTTAGCTGCAGAAGAGCAGGCTGAGAGGAGACAGGATGAGGGCCATGGATCAAGATGTGAGGGGAAGTCACAGGGAGGAGGGAACAGGCTTGTTTTCTGCTGCCCTGGAGACTAGGACGTGGAACAATGTCTTTAAACTACAGAAAAGGAGATTCCACCTGAACATCAGGAAGAACTTCCTTACTGTGAGAGCTGTTCGGCAGTGGAATTCTCTGCCTCGGACTGTGGTGGATGCTCCTTCTTTGGAGGCTTTAAAGCAGAGACTGGATGGCTATCTGTTGGGGGTGCTTTGAATATGATTTTCCTGCTTCTTGGCAGGGGGTTGGACTGGATGGCTCGTGAGATCTCTTCCAAGTCTTCTATGATTCTAGTATGCTTGAGAATGTACTGAGAAATATTCTTAGGATCTTGTTTCCCAGCACCTTTAGTAAAACTATAAGACACATTGGAAAGAAATACTACTTTTTGGGGGGACAGAACATTTTGGGAAGCTATGTTGTTGAAGGCTTTCATGGCCGGGATCACAGGGTTGTTGTATGTTTTTCAAGCTGTATGGCCATGTTCCAGAAGTAATCTCTCCTGACGTTTCACCCACATCTATGGCAGGCATCCTCAGAGGTTGTGAGGTATGGAGAAAACTAAGCAAAAAGGTTAATATATATCTGTGAAAAGTCCAGGGTGAGAGAGAGGAAGAAGACAGCAGATAAGCTTTTCAATGCTAATTAAGGTGATTAACAACATTCACATTGGCCTCTCTCACCCTGGACTTTTCACAGATACAGTAGAGTCCAACTTATCCAACACTCGCTTATCCAACTTTCTGGATTATCCAATGCATTTTTGTAGTCAATGTTTTCAATACATCATGATATTTTGGTGCTAAATTCGTAAATACAGTAATTACTACATAGCATTACTGCGTATTGAACTACTTTTTCTGTCAAATTTGTTGTATAACATGATGTTTTGGTGCTTAATTTGTAAAATCATAACCTAATTTGATGTTTAATAGGCTTTTCCTGAATCTCTCCTTATTATCCAACATATTTACTTATCCAATGTTCTGCCGGCCTGTTTACGTTGGATAAGCAAGACTCTACTGTATATATTAACCTCTTTGCTTAGTTTTCTCCATACCTCACAACCTCTGAGGATGCCTGCCATAGATGTGGGTGAAACATCAGGAGAGATTACTTCTGGAACATGGCCATACAGCCCGAAAAACATACAACAACCCTATTTTGGGAAGCTGTTTTCAGCTTTTTTTAATAGATGCAAATGGCAATCTAAGCCAAGTTGCAACCTCACTCCCAGAAATAAGTTGTGAACAGTTCTTCCAAGGGCTCTTGCAGCCCTTGCCTAGCTTGTAATGTCTTTTTGGTCACAAGGAAAAGGTTCTTGGCCTCTTCCCCCCTTAAGCCTGAACCATATTAAATTCAATTTACTTTGGCCTTTCTTAGCCGCCAGGGCAAAGTGATATGGAGGTATCCCTCCGATTCCTTTTTTTTTTTTCAAAACTTCAAGCTGAAATGCTGCTAAATGCTAACAGCGCTTCATACAGCGGGAAAAGCGGGGAGTGTCAGAAATCGGCAGTAGCAGCGAGAGAACAAGCGCAATGCCTACGACCACTGCAGATGCTCCAGGAAATACCATAAAATAAAACATATATGAAATATAGCTGTGTCTCCAGTAAACCGCTCTGTGTCTCGCTTCGGGAAGGGTCAGATCCACTAAAACTCAGAGCCCGGCTCTGCCAAGGAGGTCCAATTTGATCAGGTCTTGCCTCTGGTTATTACCGCCGAGGCGACCATCTTGCGACGAAGGGAACGCCGCGCCAAAGCCAGGCCTGTCGTGTTCTATATAATCTGCGGGCCTCAGCCTGTGTCTGCAGGTGTTTCTCTGTATTGAATCTCCCTAGGGAAGCTTTGCCTTCACAGCAAAAGCCGGCTGAAGTGAAAGTGATTTGATTTGGATCCTATTACCAGCACTTTACCTCTTCTATTTCCGTGATAATAGCAGATTGGAGTCGATTATTGTACCGTGAGGGAAGTTAATGCGTTGTCGAGAAACATTGGTAGAAATGGCACAGGGAATGGGACATAAATAAAATTTAGAAGTGGAAGGAAGTCCGAGGAGCAAGCCTGAATAAATAAGGGGTCCTTCTGGAGTTGGGTTTGTGTTTCTCTCTCCCTCTCCCTTCTTGTTTGCTGAATAGTTCTGGACTGTTTCCCTTGTTTCTCCTGATTGCAGCCTACATTTTCATCTTCAGTTAACCTAGTTCTTGCTTTGCACCACTTCCTTCATTCCTCCACCCTTTTAGCGCCTGTCAGAAAAGCCATCCACCCAAACAGAACGGCTGGAAGCAGTAACTTGCCACTCATTATCCGGCTTTGTATCCCTCTGAGCTGGAAAAAAGTTTGCCAGCCTTGTCGAACATACTTTGGAGAGCAAGGCGCACAAGAATGGAAGCCCTAGCTGGGTATGAAAGAGGCACTTTCTGTCCGCTCACAAAAGGAAAGAGAAACATTGAAACATTTCCAAGAACTCCTGCTAGGTGACAAAGTAGCATTTCTAAGATGCCCTTAGGAGCGCCTTCAGCTTTAATACGGAAACCTTTGTGTTCTCGGTGGTGCCGCTTGAGATGGGTGTGAAACTGGGTTATAAAAGCAGGCGACATCAAATGAGAGGCGGCTAACAGGACTGAACAACCTGGTTTGGCTCTGGTTTTTCAATGTAGTGCACGAGGAAATGTGAGCAGTACTCACCCGCACATAGGGCAATGCGCTTCTCATGGAAACGTGAAAAGCAAATGCTAACCTCTGATGTTGCACCTTCCATTGGGGACGAATTTAAATGAGCTATATTTTTTTAAAAAAAGAAGAAACTGATCTATGGACATACATTAAGCTAAAGAAACTGTATGTGCATATCTGCAGCAGAAAGTTGAAAGCTTTCCCATTCAATGGGATCTATTTCTTTAAAAATACTCTAAGGATTGCCAGTTACAATCCTTCCTTCTTTCCTCCCTTTTTCAGCTCAGTTGCAAAATATTAAACTTGATTTAGATGACTTGTTCATTGTGGGATGCATTTCCACATCGAATATTGAAATCTGAGAGTTTTTTGGGGGATCTTTCCATTGCAAATGAACCGTAATTAGCTTCCCACGCTTGCTTGATGAGGGTGGAAGGTGATTTGTCTCCTCCTCCAAGAGAGATCATTGGGAAAATAGTTCTGGCCAATCCTGAAGCTCATTCTGATCTCGTCGCTGATCCACTCTCCAGCCCGTTTTACAGCATACTTTTTGGGTCGCCTCTGCGGTGGGGTAGGAATGTTTTCCCCTATGTTCTGGGGGGTGGGGTGTTCTCCTACTCTATACTCTTTCTTTATGGATCGATTGGGTTTGTGGGTTTTAAATAGGCCATAATGCAAAAAAAACAGGAATAAGTTCACATCTCGATATACATCTAAGGCATCCCTTTGTGATGTAGGCCAGGAATGAAAAACCTCACCCATGGTTTAAATAATGGAAATGTCCTTGGAGTAGGGAGAGTTTTGGCCTCAATAAATCCTCCTGAGTTGGGACATAATTCTCCATTCCATTTCCTGATCGGTCACCCTGGAAACAGAACAGTTTTGTTGTATCTAGGGACCCAGCTGTGTTGTCGAAATTCGCAGAGGATTCAGAGTAGGTCTTAGATGGCCTCAACGTGGCCTAGTGGATTAAAGTCTTGTGACTTGAAGGTTGGGTTGCTGACCTGAAGGCTTCCAGTGTCCGTTCCTGGAAGGTGTAGGACCCAAGAAATAGGCTCACACCGCTGGTCGCAATGGAAAACTTTATTGAATCCGCCTTGCCAAGATGACTGCAAAAGCTTTTACTGACCCTCTTCCGCTTTTCCCCTCAGTATATGGGGTTGTTGCCTCCCCCCTCCTCCTTCTCCATCCACACCTCCCTTTCCTTTTGTCCTTTCCCACGTTTGAAGACCAGACCCTGTCATAAATCAGCCTATCCCGCCAAATGGTCTCCTTCCTCTGTCCTCTTGTAGTCAGGTTGCGAGAAGACCAGCTTTGATGATGCTGTTCTTTGTTGCACCCTGACATGACTCCCCCCTTCGGACGACGACCCTGCGGGGAGAGACAAAGTTCCGACAAGCTAAGGACAACAGCAGCAGAAAAAGCCAGGAGAAGGAAAGAAGAAGGAGAGAGAGAGTCCAACCCCCCCCCCCCTTTTCGGGATCATGGTCCAGGTTTATGGGGAAACTTTGTGTGAAACTGTTTTCTCAACTTTGGGGCTTTAACATGCTCTGCTGCTACCCATTCCGGGTGTAAGGTCTGTGAAGACCATTGGACCAAGTAGTACAGTTTCCCCCGAGACTTCTTGGAGTCCAGGATATCCTTGATTTCAAAATGGGTGTGTGCCCCCACCATAATGGGGACCGGATCTGCCCCCGGTTTACTCCATCTGTGAGTGTTTGGCGCTGGTTTCAGCAGGCTAACATGAAACACTGGGTGCACCTTGCGCCATCTATGAGGCAATTGTAACCGTACTGTCACTGGGTTCACAACGGCCGAAATGGGAAAGGGACCAACATATCGTGGGCTCAGCTTCCGGGATGGTTGTGTGGATTTCAGGTGCTTTGTCGACAAGTACACCAACTCCCCCACTTTGTAGTCCGGTGGTGCTGTTCTCTTTCTATCTGCATATTTCTTGTAATCCACTTTGGCGGTGCGCAAGGCCTCCTGAACTGAAGGCCAAGCGGCAGCGATCTTCTCGCCCCAATTCCCTGGCTTCTCGTCAGAAGGCAACTCCTTTTGCAGTGCGGGGAATGGCGGAAAATCTCTGCCGTTCACAACTTTAAACGGCGAGACCCCAGTGGACGCGTGATCCGAATTATTAATGCAATATTCGGCAAGTGGTAGCATCGAGGACCATTGATCTTGCTGGTACGTGCTGTAGCAACGGAGGAACTGCTGAAGGGTCTTCTGAACCCGTTCGGTGGCTCCGTCTGTTTCTGGATGGAAGGCCGTGCTCAGGGCCCTTTCAGTTCCTAAAATACCCAGGAAAGACTTCCAAAACCTCGATGTGAACTGAGAGCCCCTGTCACTTATGATCCGCTTGGGACACCCGTGCAGGCGGAACACGTGTTGCAGAAACAATTTGGCCAACTCGGGTGCCGTTGGAAGTCTCTTAAGGGCCACGAAGTGAGCTTGTTTGGAGAACAGGTCAATTATAGTCCAGATTGTGTTGAAACCATTGCTGTTGGGCAGGTCTACCACAAAGTCCATAGCTATATCCGTCCACGGTCTCGAGGGGTCTGCTACTGATTGCAACAATCCTTCCGGTCTGCCCACCTTTTGTTTTGCCATAGCGCACACTGGGCATTCCTGCAAATAACCCTTTACATCCTTGCGTATGGTTGGCCACCAGAATTGTCTATTCAACAGTTTCAGAGTTTTTGTAAACCCAAAATGACCAGCGAGCTTGGAGTCGTGTGCTTGGGCCAGCACCCTCCCCCGAAGTTCCTCCGGTACATAGTATTTGGAACCGTGAGTCCACAATCCCCCTGTTTGAGACAGTTCATCCCTATGAGACTGGAGCCAGGGGTCTGCATCTGCAGCTAGCCTCAATTCCTGGGACAGTTCGTGTGGTTGGCCACTAGGTGGGGGCTTTTCCTTCGCTGTGGCTCTTGTCTGCACCATCAAACCCAGTTGTTCTTTCGTGAACACAGTTCCGACTTCCCCCAGGGCCGAATAGTTTGCATCGGGCATTCGAGATAGGGCATCTGCCATCCTGTTCTGGGTCCCCGGAAAGAACTTCAGCTTAAAATTGAAACGGTTAAAGAACTGTGCCCATCGCAGTTGTTTTGCATTCAGCCTTTGAGGGGTACGTAAAGCTTGCAGATTCTTGTGATCAGTCCATACCTCAAATTGGGCCTCGGTTCCCTCCAAGAAATGCCTCCAATGGGATAGGGCAGCCTTCACTGCGAAGGCCTCCTTCTCCCACACCCGCCAATTCCGTTCCGTTTCCGTGAACTTTCTTGATAAATAAGCACACGGTCTTAGAGCACCCTCATCATCGGCCTGCAACAGTATTGCTCCATAGGCCGCCTCTGATGCATCACAATGAACCACGAAAGGTTTGTCCCGTTGGGCATGAACTAATATGGGTTGACTTGTGAACCTCCTTTTTAATTCCTCAAACGCCTCTTGGCACTCAGGCGTCCAGTTCAGTTTCGCACCCGGAGTCTTAGTCTTACGAGTCTCCCCCACTCCCTTAGTCTTTAGTAATTCTGTCAAAGGCAAAGACAGCTTGGCAAAGTCTTTGATGAACTGTCTATAGAAATTTGCAAAGCCTAGGAATCCCTGCAGCTGTCTTCGAGTCCTTGGAGGCTCCCACGCCAATACATCCTGCACCTTGGCGGGGTCCATAGCTATGCCTTTTGTGGAAATGCGGAACCCCAAGTAGTCTAACTCCGTTTTGTGGAATTCACACTTGGAGAGTTTGGCATAAAGCTGATTCTCCTTTAATCTCCGCAAGACTTCTCGAGTCAGCCTAATGTGTTCAGCCAGTGATTTACTGTACAAAAGGATGTCATCGAGATATATAATAACCCCCTTATATAGCATGTCACGAAAGGTCTCATTTATGAACTGCATGAACACCTTTGGACCTCCGCACAAGCCAAAAGGTAAAACTTTAAAATGGTACTGCCCAAGGTGACAATTAAAAGCCGTCTTCCAACAGTCTTCATCTTTGATTCGAATCCTATAAAAAGCCTCCCGCAAGTCCAGTTTGGTAAAGATGCGTGCCTCGCCCAATTGCGCCAACATCTCTGACATTAGGGGAAGCGGGTATTGGTTTGTGGTGGATATTGCGTTAAGACCTCTATAATCCACGACCAATCTTAGGCCGTCTGCTTTTGGCCTGAAAAATACTGGCGCTGCCATGGGGGACTGAGATGGCTCGATGAAGCCTCTCTCTATATTTTTGTCAATAAATTCTCTGAGTGCCCTTTTCTCTGGTTCCGACATTGCATAGAGTTTTGGCTTAGGTAGTTTGGCATTGGGGTCTATTTCAATTGCACAGTCCGTCTTCCTATGAGGGGGCAACTGGTCACACTCCTTCTCACTGAACACCTCTGCGAATTCATGGTAGACTCTGGGAACGCTTTCCAATGGTACCCCCTGTGACATGGCTGCTATCGCCCCCTCTGGCTCCAGTACCTCTATGTCTTTCGGGGTACTCTCAAAATTGCAATTCCCATCCCAGAAAGTAAATGTCTCCCTTTTCCAGTCAATCTGAGGGTTTTGCCATCTCAGCCAAGGAACGCCCAAAATGACTGGCTGATGTGCCATTGTTGAAATCACAAATTGCAATGTCTCAGCATGAGAACCCATAGTCATTCTTAAAAACCCTGTTTTTTCTGTTACTGGGACTCCGTATGCTGGGCTTCCATCCAATTGTGCGAAGACTACTGGTGTCTTCAGTGGGTTTGGCTCCACCCCCAACCTGTTTGCTAGTTCGGGAGTAATTAGGCATCTCGTGCACCCACAGTCCAACATAGCATCTGCCTCTACCTGAATCCCTGTCTCTGGGTTCAACAGCCTCACTCTGACTCTCACAATGTCACAATTTACTCTTCTCAACTCACCCCCTTCGCCCTCTGGTGGTTCGATCTGTTTCCGGGCGTTCAAAACAGATCCCAGTCGTTTCCCGGTAACTCCAGGTCCTCCGCTTCCTCCATCTCTTCTGCCTGAAGCTGCCCTGGGGCTAAAGCCGTTTCCGTTGCCATGGCAGCTTTCCCTTTTGCTAGTTTGGAGTTCTGGTGGGGCGGCTTCTGGCTGTGAAGCCTCTCTCCTTTTGTCTCCACGCCTGTCCCTTTCGGACACTCTGCCGCTCGATGTCCCTCGCGGCCGCAAGCGAAGCAGGCCCCCCTCCCTGCTCTCCTCTCCCTGCTGGTCGACCTTCCGCGACGAGGGGAGAAGCGCCGTGTTGCTGCTGTCGGGGGTTTGATTCTGTTGCTCTCCCTTGGACGACGAGAGATTTGCTGTTGGTCCACCTCCACGCGCCCCGCTAACAAAATCCAGTCCTCCAAGTCTCTTGGATGTCCTCTGTGTAAAGCCCACTCGAGCACCTCAGAGCGTAAACCAGCCCTGAAATATTCCAGTTTGGTGGTGTCGGACCAGTCCCTAATCTTCCCCGCTGTGGCTTTAAATTCCAGGGCGTATTCTGACACCGTCCTTCCTCCCTGGTATATCCTTTTGAGTTGGGCCTTCGCCCTCTCCTCTGCCAAAGGGTCTTCGAATCTCTCACGGAGGGCTCTTAGGAAATCCTCCAGGCAGGCCAGCTCCCGGGCACCAGTATCATACATCTGCATTAGCCAGTCTGCAGCTGCTTCTTTCAAGTTTGCCCCCACCGTGTGGATTTTTGCGCTTTCTGAAGGGAAGTGGTCCCCAAAATCCTCCATGAAGTGTCTTACGTTTGTAATGAAATAAGACAGCTGTTTGGGGTCCCCGTTGAACTTCACCCGAAATTCTCCCTTCCCAGGCATTTGGCTCCTTCCTGACAGGCCCGTGGGGAAAACTGATGTCCCCTGCTGAGGCATCTCATCCTCATAGTCCTGTGGACCCTCCCCGGCAAAGGGACGGGGTCCAGTGCCTTTCCCGGGCAGCCCTCTCCTCTGCTCCCGTTGCTCGACTGTCGCCCTCCAGGACTCGTTTACCTGCCGCTGCATCAGATCCATCTGTCGAGAGAAAGTTTCAAACATTTTCTCCATCGCATCTAATCTCCTCTCCATCCTTCTCATCTCCGGGGCTCCCTCTCCGTCTCGCTGCCAATCTCCTCCCATCTGGATCTTCCGTCTCACCGTCACTCCCCTTCCTGCGGGTAACTGGGTGGAGGTCAGCGGCTTCCACGACGGGTCCGAGGGGTCTGTCCCCCCTTCGCTCAACGCTGGCGATGGGTTCCTTTCCTCTCTCAACTCCTCGGCACCTCGAGGGTTCGCCTGTTCTTCTTCCAGGAAGAGGAATTCCTTCATGGTTTCTCCTCCATCAGGGTTCATGCTCTCACCGGAGAGACCTTTCCTCACGGGATGAGCCGAAAAAAAAAAAGGGGAGTAAAAGCTTAATGTCCGTTCCTGGAAGGTGTAGGACCCAAGAAATAGGCTCACACCGCTGGTCGCAATGGAAAACTTTATTGAATCCGCCTTGCCAAGATGACTGCAAAAGCTTTTACTGACCCTCTTCCGCTTTTCCCCTCAGTATATGGGGTTGTTGCCTCCCCCCTCCTCCTTCTCCATCCACACCTCCCTTTCCTTTTGTCCTTTCCCACGTTTGAAGACCAGACCCTGTCATAAATCAGCCTATCCCGCCAAATGGTCTCCTTCCTCTGTCCTCTTGTAGTCAGGTTGCGAGAAGACCAGCTTTGATGATGCTGTTCTTTGTTGCACCCTGACATCCAGGTTCGAATCCCACTCGGGGAGAGCGCGGATGAGCTCTCTCTATCAGCTCCAGCTCCATGCAGGGACATGAGAGAAGCCTCCCACAAGGATGGTAAAACATCAAAACATCTGGGCGTCCCCTGGGCAACGTCCTTGCAGACGGCCAATTCTCTCACACCAGAAGCAACTCAGGTTGCTCCTGACATGGAAAAAAAACCCTTTAGAAATGTTTTACAGGTCACAAAAAGTTAAATAGGTAACATTAATAAAAAAATGCCCATAGTTAATCCCATATTGGTGTGTGGTCCCATTATTTTGGGGGTTGGATCACAAAGGATTACAGTTTGATCAAGGAAATGAAAATTTCGATAAGTCTGGTGAAACTTCCCAAATTACTGTGGCTATGAACAAAACTATATTAGAGGCAGAGATGAAGTACTTTGGCCACATAATGAGAAGACAGGAAATCTTGGAGAAGAGCATGATGCTGGGGAAAATGGAAGGAAAAAGGAAGAGAGGCCGATCAAGGGCAAGATGGATGGATGTATCCTTGAAGTGACTGGCTTGACTTTAAAGGAAGTGGGGGTGGTGATGGCTGACAGAGAGCTCTGGCATGGGCTGGTCCATGAGGCGACAAAAAGTCAGAAGCGATTGAATGAATAAACAACACATGAACAAAACTAGAAGACATAAAATAGATACTGGCTCTTGTTAAAGACCTACAAAAATGTCAAGGTTCTTGACCTGATCCATGCTGGCTTTTGCTATGTCCTTGAGTAGATGATAATGTGAGTTTGTCCCTGTGGCAAACCAAAACAGAGTGCCACATATGTAAACATAGGAAGGATAACAGAACCTAGAGTTGGAAAAGAGCACATAGGCTATCTAGTCAAAACCCATGCCATGCAGGAAAAGCACAATCAAAGTATCTCTGACAGATGGCCATCTTCACTTAGGCGATCCCTCATAGTTCGAGGATGATTGTCTTCCATCTTGGGTGTGTGTCCGTAGATGGCTGAAGAGACCTATTCTTGATCTGCATGTTCTCCCGCAGTGAGGACATCGGTTTCCAGGTGGAAGGTGGTCCCGGTCAGGTTGGCTTGACGGGCCTTCCTCTTGGCACGTTTCTCCCTTAAGCCCTCCATTTGTGCCTCTTCAAACTCCGCAGCACTACTGGTCACAGCTGACCTCCATTTAGAGTGCTCAAGGGCCAGGGTTTCCCAGTTCTCAGTGTCTATGCCACAGCTTTTAAGGTTGGCTTTAAGCCCATCTTTAAATCTCTTTTCCTGCCCATCTAGATGGCCATCTAGACTCTGTTTAAAAAATTCCAAGGAAGGAGCTTCCACCACACTCTGAGGCAGAGAATTCCACTGCTGAATAGTTCTTACGGTCAGAAAGCACTTTGTAACATTCAAGTGGAATCTCCTCTCCTGTTATTTGAACCCATTGAGTCCTAATCTCCAGGGCAGCAGAAAAGAAGCCCCCTCCCTCTTCCTTATGACAGCTTTTCAAATACTTATACATGGTGACCATGTCACCTCCAGATCAACCCACGGTTTCAGCCCTGGTGCATCTCATTTTAGGAAAGAGCCTCTGTCCGGAACTTTTTGTGACTCGGATCAACACCCGAAGCCAGCTTTTGATGAACACTTCTATGTGCTCCATATATCTTCCTGCTGTGATTGATGAGTGTCATCTGCTAGAAAATTCAGGCTTGAAGAAGCTGGTTTTTTTAACTATAAAAGAGCCAGCTGCTGCTTCACCCTTTCCCCACTAATAATAATAATAATAATAAAAAGTTCTATACTGACATGAAAGAAGAAAAGAGGGGGAAAAAAGAAAATGATAAAGAAAATTGGGCTGTCAAACTGCTCGAAGCAGAGGGAAGCTGTCTAGTAGTTATTAAAGAATGAAGGCACATGACAGGACTCCACATCTCTAATCCCGGCTATTAATTTACTGTAGAAGCTTAATTCCTTCCATTCCTCTTCATGCCCCTGAACAGCCCACAACTGGTCACCAGAGTTCTTATTCCCCACAATAGTGCTAGCAAAAAGAGCCTTTTCTTCCCTTTCATTGTGCGAGAGCTGCAAAACGAAACATCGGTAATTGTGAAATCCCCCACCCAGTTGGGTTAATCTTTATACGAAGCACAACATGCCCACCAATGCTAGGAAATGGGTGTTGAGGGGTTATGTCAGTGCTTGTTGATACTTAGTTTAGCATGTTCATGATAACGCTTGGTAGAATCTCAGATTTCTATTATTCCATGTCTATGTGCAATTCCTCCTGCACATCTGGTCCATACCTGGATCCATTAGATCAGGGGTCCTCAAACTTTTTAAGCCGAGGGCCGGTCCACAATCCTTCAGACTGTTGAGGGGCTGGATTATCATTTGAAAAAAAATACAAACAAATTCCGATGCACACTGCACATGTCTTATTTGTAGTGCAAAAACAACAACAACAAGAACAATGAAAGAACAATACAATATTTAAAAATAAAAACCATTTTAACCAACATACATTTATCAGGATTTCAATGGGAAGTGTGTTCCTGCTTCTGGCCAATGAGATAGTCAAGTGAATTAGGATTCTTGTTGTTGTTGTTGTTGTTGTTGTTGTTGTTGTGTGCCTTCAAGTCATTTCAGACTTTGGGCGAGCCTAAGTCTAAAATGTATTTATTTATTATTTATTTATTTACTGGATTTATTTATTACATTTGTATCACACCCTTCTCACCCCAAAGGGGACTCAGAGTGGCTTACACATTATATGTACATACAATATATTATATTATTAGCATAGCACAATATTAGCATTATATATTACTATATTGAACTATACTGTAATATTATTAGTAATATTATATGTAATATAGAATATATAATTCATATTATTATATGGTATTATTATTATTAGTGTTACATTGTATTACATTATAATATTATTATCAATATTATATGTATATACAATATATTATATTATAAAACTGAGGGTGGGGGCCAGGTAAATGACCTCGGAGGGCCGCATCCGGCCCCCGGGCCTTAGTTTGGGGACCCCTGCATTAGATTGTTGATTGGTTCTTCTCATCAGTGATTCTCCTTTAAACAAGGCTAATAAGAGGGTTTTGATTTTTGTAGGAAATAGGATAACATTCAGTGTTGCCATTTCACATTCCTAACCTAGACTGAGTGTTGGACTAGGACTAAATATTCTCATCTGATCTTGAAAGGGAAGCGAATTACTGTAGGCTATATCTATATATATAAAAGAGTGATGGAATCCTGGCACCGAGGAAAACAACAAAATTAAACACCCCCCAACCTCGAAATTTCACATCACAATCCGTCATCCACGCCTCGAGGTTGAAACCACAAAACATCACATCACGAACCTCCACAGGGCCTAAAAAAACCCCAAAACCGGAATGTACCATGTGCGCCTGCGCCAAAATGGGCCCCGTGCGAGGACAGAACAGCCCCCAACCCCCCTCTCAATGTGCATTATTCCCTCACCCAGCAACCTTCAACAACAAGGTTTCAACCCTCCCAGGTGCCTCTCCTGCCTCTCCTCCTCTCCTCTCCTCTCCTCACCACTTTTCGGCTCCACAGCTTTCCCCCCCTCCCTGCCGCTGAATATGGAACAACAACAGGAAAACCACCACACCTGAAGAGAGGACCTCACACTTCAGGAGCAAGGTCCATGGGAAATGGTGGCCCTCATGGCCTTCCACAGGGGAAAAGGGACGGCACAGGAGAGCAACATCCCCTCACAAACTGCAGACCACAAAAAACTTCGAGGGAGGAAAGGGAACTTTTGAGGATTTTGAGGGAAGGGAACTTTTGAGGACCACACCTTTCCTCCCTCTCCCCCCACCGCCCCTCACCTTGCTTTCTCCACTTTTCGAGACCGCAACTTTCCTCTCCCCCCTCCCCCACCACCCCTCGCCTTCCCTTCTCCTTTTCGGAAAGTGCGGCTTTCTTCTTTCCTCCCCCCCCAAACTGGCCGAACCTTGCCTTCACCACTTTTGGGGGCCGCGGCTTTCCTCCCCCCCCCCACCGCCCCTTGCCTTCCCTTCACTGCTTTTGGGGTTTTCCTACCTCCAGTTCTAAACAGATAATATAAGAATAATATAAAAATATACATGTAATACGTAAGAATTACTCTGGTCTAATAAGAATACAGAACAATATAATCTCTAAAATCGGGACACTAAATAACACTCAGAAGACAAGGGAATTCCAGACAGGAAAACATCAAGCCCAGCTGACACCTCCCAACAAAGGATTCCCTCAGCCAGGAAGCAGCCAGACTTGGAAGCAGCTAACCCATTCAATACTAATCAAGTTAACTAATACCAACATTCATACCTCCTGCACTGAGACTATTCACTGCTCTTCAACCTGCCCAACCAAGATTTCCCCTAGATGGAACACCCTCAGGTTTGGAAACCATCACGCCACTCCGTCCCATTCAACCAGCCCAACGAAGGAGTCCCCTATATAGAAAGCGGCCAGACTTTGAAACAGCGAAGCTATTCGGTGCAATTCCAATGGGCCACAGCAATATGTGGCAGGGCACAGCTAGTTTATTTATAATTTATTTATTTACTACATTTATATCCCGCCCTTCTCACCCTGAAGAAGACGGAACTGGAAATACCATTTCTGAATATCCCTTGCCTAAGAAAAGCTTATGCATTTATGGAGTCACCACAATATGGTGATTTGAAAACAACATACAAACACAGATTTAGGGGAACTTGGATTGAGCCTTTGAGCTAAAGAGCAATCAATGAACTATGTACAGCCTTTCCTACAAATGTCTCCATTTCTGCTCCTGAAATCATTGGGCTGCATTTCCCATAATCTCTATCCAGCATAGAGGTTGATGGGAGCACAATGAAATCTGGAATTGTCCACAACGTTAGGCAACGTTGACCTAGAAGGAGTACTGGTTTCACTTTATCCATGAAACAGCTTCCTATGGAAGGGAGAACCATTTACTGTATAAGGCAGTTTCCTGTTTTTGCCAGAGTTTTGAGGTGGATATATAGCCATGTGTTGGGGAATGGGGATGTGATTAATCTGCTCTGGTTCCTAGTGGGTTAAGTGGCGCACCAGAAGACAAGTTAATGATGTACTACAATTGTTTAATGAAGATTGATTGCCATTGGAACAAACGGGAAGGTGGGCAAGGACAAAGGAGCTCATGGGTGGGGGAGTGTGCTGAGGAATCCGCCTGGAGATGGAAGGAGAGGCGAGTCTTCTTTGAAGGTGGCCCATGTACTGCTGTGATGAGACAACCTTTGGTGGCCTGCAGATACACCAAAGAATAGTAGAAATAGTAGAATGTCTCCTACTGAGGTTTACATAAAGATTTTAAATGCCCTGCTCTGTTAATTACAGGTGCAGCTAAAATTAATTACCAATGCTTCTTCTTTGATTTGAAACTCCAAATCAAAGCATTGCTATGTCTTCAGTTTCTCTTCCAAGCCAGAAGGGAAGATCCTCAAGAGAAGTGCTTTCCAAACATTGATCTTCCAAATGGTATGAACTTTTACTACCAACTTGGTCATTATTTATTTATTTACAATATTTATATTCCGCCCTTCTCAGCCCGAAAGGGACTCAGGGCGGATCACATTATACACACATAAGGCAAACATTCAATGCCCATAAACACATCAAACAGAGACAGACAGACACAGAGGCAATTTAACCTTCTCCTGAGGGGATGTTCGATTCTGACCACAGGGAGGAGCAGCTGCTTCATCATCCACTCTGACGGCACTTCCTCATTCCAAGTCGTAAATTAGTTAAACTTTCCTCCCCACTTTTATGAGTGGTACCTTATTTCCTACTTGATAGATGCAACTATCTTTCGGGTTGCTAGGTCAGCAACGAGCAGGGACTATTTTTTATTTTTAATTGATGGGTGCTCACCCTGCCACGGGCTGGTCTCGAACTCATGACCTCATGGTCAGAGTGATTTATTGCAGCAGGCTGCTCAACAGCCTGCGCCACAGCCCGGCAATAGTCTATAGTTCTGGGAGGTTAAGTCCAAAAAGGACCAAGATTTGGAAACCATTGATTTTAACCATATTTGAAGTTTGTATTGTATGGTGTCATTCTGTTTTAAATTGCCTTGAGTCCGCTTGCAGAGAAAGGCAGGTTGAAAATATCTTATATAAATAATAAATAAAATTGATCTATAGGAGAAAGACTCAGCACTCAATTAGGCTTTAGGTCTATGAGATCGATGAAAAAAAAGTTTCAAAACTCATTACAAAATTAGGAGGCATTGGCATTTTTTCTAAAGTGTTTCTAAATTATTGTTAGTGAGAATTTCCTACTGTAATGAGAGTAACAACATTTCATTACTTGTTCATTATAGTAATTGTGCAAGTGAAGAAAATTCTGTGTTTCCTCTGTCTCTTGCCCAGCGAACTCTGCTTTCTCCTTGCTGATTCCCTCTCCTCATGGCAAGAGGCCATTAATTTAGAGAGGAAAGGCAGCCTTTTTGGCTTTGCTTTGCTTCCTTGCACTGAAAATGAAACTGATAGACTTCCGAGGTTTACAAAATTTAAATGAACAATTATTGGGTAAGTTTTGAGTTTTAACTTTTTGGCGCAGGACATGCCCTTGCATCGGATATCACATCATAAGTACGAATGTAATGAATCTGATATGACTTACAAAGACTAATGAAAAAATTGCACACCTCTATTTGGCATAATTCAACAGCACCCAGAGCCACAGCAAGAACCACCAAAAGAATACTCAATCCACAGGGATTTTTTTTCTCTTTCTGTTATCTGTCATTCACAGGATTTCTCACACCCAGACCATCGTTTTATGAGGGGAATCCAACAAACGGTGAGTGGAAACAGCCAACTATGGTGGATAGGGAGACTGCCTGCCAAGGTGGAGATGCTGAGCCACTGAAGTCTGCTGAATCTCCTTTGGAATCTCAAGTTCCACATTGCAATGTCATATTTGGAGTTTATTCTCCCCAAAAGCATTCCGTACAAGCATTAACCCTCCAGAAACAATGTTATTAAGGAATGCTCAACTCATTCAGCCAATGAGGCATTTTCATGCCCCTCATTTTTTATATTCACTTCTTTATATTCGCTATCCAGACTTAGGGGGATCAAATAGCCAAAGACAGGTAATATTTAAGAATATCATTGTCAATAAAAATATTTCTTCTATGAAGATTTATTTTGTGCAACAACCCTCCCAACACACACACACACAAATGCACCATGGGTTGTGCATAAAACTACATGTTGCACACATGCATGCTCATTTTTCAGTACATTTTAGTTGTTTCTTCACTTATGCAATATTTGAATTCACCAATGAGGTATATTATGGAAATGGTCCCATACTTTCATAAATCTGAAGCCATATGCCAGAAACTTGATAAACGTATCAGCCAACATTTCATTATAATGCGGCACACTACATGGCTTTAGGATTTTTCTTTTTAGCTGATAAACTAAATCTGTGTGTCTGTATGGTATTCATCTCTTTTAGAAAGAGATCAAAATATTTTTTAAAAAAAAGATAAACTCTGGTCATTACCCATCCTTCATTTCTACCTTTAAACAAACACAAACACATGGCAATGTAGCCAATCTGCTTGCATGTATGTGGGTATCTTTTGAATTAATTCAATAATGTGTGTGTGTTGTTTTTTTAAAATAAAAAAGAGCTCTTTTCAAATGTAGCATTAAAAGTGTCTGATAAAAGTGGGGAGCGGAGAGGGGGGCATCGGGAGAATGAAGGCCTGGGATGACAGTCCTTATCAAAGTGTATATAGAGACATTATATGTTCCAGTAATTGTTTAGGCCGGTGAATTAATGAATCCCCGGCTGTAAGTCTCTATTTGAAATGATTTCAGCAGAGTCTGGCTGCTGTTCTGCTCTTTTGGAAGAAGACGAAGAAGAGAGAGAGAGGGAGAAAAAAAGAAAGCCTGTGTGAAGCTCTGGAGAAGGGCCTTGAACTCTGCCATTCACTTCTTTTCAGCCTATCAGCTGAGTCTAATTGCCAGAAAGCACACGAGACCCCGAAACCTGATTGTTCTTCGACCTCCTTTGAGGTTCTGAGGCATGAAAAGCAAAAAAGGGTGGAGGGGGGGAGACTCTCTTTTGATCTTCTCTCTCTCTCTTCTCTCCCCACAACTCTCTCTCTCTCAACACCCCCCTCCATCCTTGCTCCTATTTGAGGAATGACACGTTTCTTTATGCGCCCGCTTCTTCGCCGTCTTCATAAGACAATAATTAATAAGGCCTTTATTGGGGGGTGGTAAAAAAAAGAGAAAGGGTGGGAAAAGAAGGCATGAATTGGTGTCACCTTCAAGGGCGGTCCCAGGCTAAGGAGTGAAAGGTTCTGGGACGGAGAGGGTCGCGGGGAAGGGAGGGGTTGAACCGGCATTCCTGGCCTCTATGGGGTCAGGTTGGAACACCCTGACCTCAATTTTCCCTCTCTTCCACTAATGAAGCAATCCGCATGTCGCTGAGACAAAAACATGCCCGGGAGGAGAGACAAAAGGAAGAAGATGTAGTTGACCCTCTCTAAAGGGATTCGGTGCATGGCCAGCCTTGGGCTCATGACGTCACGGCGGGGTTCATCCTTATGCATTTTCGCTTGTGTTTCATGGATCCAGCACAAAACAAGGCTCATGTCGCTCTATTTCTCATTTTTATTTGGAGATGTAGAGCATAGGAGAGGTTGTGCAGCCAAACTACCATGTTTTCCCAAAAATAAGACAGTGTCTTATATTAACTTTTACTCCCAAAGATGCTCTAGGTCTTATTTTCAGGGGATGTCTTATTTTTCCATGAAGAAGAATTCACATTTATTGTTGAACAAAAAAAATGAACATTTATTATATACTGTACAGGCAGGAATGCATACTTTCACCCTCCCTATTCAACTTGTACGCAGAACACATCATGTGACATGCGGGGCTTGAGAAATCCAAGGCCGGAGATAAAATTTCTGGAAGAAACATTAACAACCTTAGGTATGCAGATTATACCACTCTGATGGCCGAAAGTGAGGAAGAGCTGAGGAGCCTTATCACCAAGGTGAAAGAAGAAAGTGCAAAAGCTGGGTTGCAGTTAAACGTCAAGAAAACCAAGATCATGGCAACCACACCTATTGATGACTGGCAAATAGAGGGAGAAAACGTGGAGGCATATTTCTAGGTGCAAAGATCACTATAGATGCAGACTGCAGCCAGGAAATCAGAAGACGTTTCCTTCTTGGGAGGAGAGCAATGCCCAACTTTGACAAAATAGTGAAGAGCAGAGACATCACACTGGCAACGAAGGTCCGCATAGTGAAAGCAATGGTATTCCCCATAGTAACCTATGGATGTGAAAGCTGGACCATAAGGAAGGCTGAGTGAAGGAAGAGAGACGCTTTTGAACTCTGGTGCTGGAGGAAAATCCTGAGAGTGCCTTGGACCTTGGCAAGAAGATCCAACCAGTCCATCCTCCATGCCCGGCTGCTCACTGGAGGGAAGGATATTAGAGGCAAAGCTGAAGTATTTTGGCCACATCATGAGGAGACAGGAAAGCTTGGAAAAGATCACGATGCTGGGGAAAATGGAAGGAAAAAGGAAGAGAGGCTGAGCAAGGGCAAGATGGATGGACGGTATCCTTGAAGTGACTGGCTCGACCTTGAAGGAACTGGGGGCGGTGACGGCCGACAGGGAGCTCTGGCTTGAACTGGTCCATGAGGTCACAAAGAGTCAGAGACGACTAAATGACTGAGCAGCAGCAGCAGTTTTCAACAAAATGAACATTTATTATATACTGTACAGTAGTTGTCATCATAAACCAGCACAACCAGACAAACTGTGAATCCTATCAAGAATTTCTTGTTTCTACCATTATTTCCATGTACAACACTTTATGGTACGTACATTTATCGATCCTGCATGCTCTGGTGTTCTCTTCAGCGGGCATGCTTCCAAACAAAACTTTGCTAGGTCTTACTTTCGAGGGATGTCTTATTTTAGGGTAAATAGGGTATGTCCCATAGATCCACTACTTTCAACGGACACATTTGGATTCCTATTCCTCTATTTCTCTCCCTCTTCTCCCCCTTTTTCTGATGTGTTTGGAAGTGGCAGGGTGGCGTGGAAGGGAAGGGCCAATCTCTCTTTCATGCCACACACACAAAGACATGCACACTTTTTCTCCCTTGTGATCAGGCAGGCAGAACTAGCACACTTCTGAGGGTTCCACATCGCTGCCTCGCTGTCAATTGTTCGAGATAAAGTGGTGTTATTTGTATCTGTTCTGTTTCAGCGGCTTATCAAGTTGACATCTAAAGAGGGGTTTTCTTTATTTCTGTTCTTTCATTCTTCTGCTGCGGGTTTTTTTTCTTCTTCTAAAGGGAGATTATTATTATCGGAAAAGGACCCGCATCTCTGATAGCATCCTTCAGCCTGCATTTGGATACCGAAACTCAGCTCTGGCTTGAATTGCATAACCTCCTCACAACCCACACATTTTGAATTAATACAGATATTTCGTAAAGATAAGCAACATTTCCCCCCCTAAAGTTTACACCACTTAAATTTAAGCAGAATCTCTATGGGAAGGTCTGGTGAAGAAAAGAAAAGAAAAGACAAACAAGCATACACAGAGAAGATGACCAGGTTTGTGCAAAAGGGTGTTTCATTAGGTTTGAGTCAAAATGAGGTGAGGTTTCCTTTTGCATAAGAATTTGCATTTTTAAAAAGTATGTATATTAAAATAAAAACTCAACTCATTCTTTTTAAAAAGGGACTTGGTTCTTTTATATTGCACAATTATGTGGTCCTCCAAACTATAAACTGCAGGATTCCATAGAAAGTTGTCACAGAAGTTAATATGGAATAGAAGTGCTATAACTATGTCGTTTGAAAGGACTCCAGGCTGAGTTGCAAACCTACTACAGGAACAGAGCTGGACACTTCTCTGACTTCTAAAAGGTAAAGGTTTCCCCTGACGTTAAGTCCAGTCATGCCTGACTCTGGGAGTTGGTGCTCATCTCCATTTCTAAGCTGAAGACCCGGCATTGTCCGTAGACACCTCCAAGGTCATGTGGCTGGCATGACTGCAGGGAGTGCCGTTACCTTCCAGCCGGAGCGGTACCTATTGATCTACTCACATTGGCATGTTTTCAAACTGCTAGGTTGGCAGAAGCTGGAGCTAACAGCGGCTGCTCACGCCGCTCCCAGGGTTTGAACTTGGGACCTTTCGGTCTGCAAGTTCAGCAGCTCAGAGCTTTAACACACTTCGCCACCGGGGCTCCTTCTCTGACTTCTATTGGTTAGTAAATAATAGTCATATTAGGGAAGACAGCAACAACTCAAAAATGGGATTGAGGCAATGGGGAGGAATCATTCCACTGCCCCACTTGACAGAACTTTATGGCACCCCATCCTGATCCAAATTCTGGTAACAATTAAAGCTGCAGGAGTCCTTTCCCATATTCAACTTGGCAACTCTAGATTTAGGCTCCAACCCAACTAAAATTTCATGAGCCACTAGATTCAGACTTGGAAATGCTTGGGATTAAACTGCAAAGTGGACATTCTTCCATGGAGTTATGGTCCTTTCCCTGGCAAAGCAACAAAGTTGTGGAAGACTGCCACAACCAAGCCCTTAACTCCAGCAAGTATTTTGAAAAACGTTGGATGAAAATAGTTCTTCTTAGCATTTTGAATTCCAAGAATCTCTGGCCAATATTCATGCTGGCTGAGTTTCTGGGAATTGGAGTCCAGTCCTCTGGAAGATCAAAGATTGAGAACCACTGAGTTAGAGGACACCCAATCTGGATTTGGACTTTGCCAACTTGCATTCTGGATTGACCATTATGGCCATGCAACTGCCCCATAACACACTTCACAGACACTTACTTGCTTCTGGGAGTCTGCTGGTGATTTACACTTGCATAACTGGCCAATTACACAATCAGTTGGTCTTTTTATTGGCTTATATGAGACTATAACCATTTATAGACGCTTTCCCTTGGGTTGAGGAATATATCCAATGGGGGTTGAGACCATCAGGCTCCTTCACAATCCTGGTATTATACACCTTACCAGATTTAATGGGACCTCATCCGTATTTAGCAGCCCTTTCCCCAAAGGTAGTGCCATAGTTTCAAGCATCATCGACATAACTCAAATAAATGTCAAATTCACTTTTCTGTTTTACTTCAGTTTGTTGGAGTTCAAGGAGATAAATGGTGATAAAATGTCCATGAAATAATCACTTCTGTAATGAAGAACACATGTGGAGGTTAGATGTTTATTAAATTGTTCCAGGAATGTCTACTTTTGAACAATGCCTCATTTTATTGTGTATATTTGTGCTTCTCTGTGTTTCCTCTTTCTGTCTCCCTCCTAGACCACCCACAATGATCCGAACTGAGGGGAAAGCATGTTTTCTATTCAAAACTTTGATCTAAGGGCTAATATCCAAGAGCCAACATCCTCTCAGAAGGTCACTTCAGACCTACTTGCTAAGCTTGCATGACTCAGTAGAAGGTGCCAAAAAGACTGAGAAGACAATGAAGCTCCATAGCAATAGGTCCATCTGTGGCTTTTGGCTTACCGTTGGGCAGAATTAAGCAACTACCTTATATTCAGATGTCCTGGAAGGGGGAGAGTGTCAAACACTAGATTGTGATCTTTTCTTGGGGTTACTTTTAAGAACATGGAAAGTAGGGTTAATTCTAAAAAGTAAAGGTGGTGAACTACTTGGAAAATATCTGTGTAATTTGTTTCTTGCTAAAAGCAATTTTCAAAATATTGGTCTTTGGTCAAAAAGTAGGTTGTTTCATTCGCTTCCTGGCATTTGGTGGTCATTCCAAGTTTTAGTCCAAACTTTAAGAGAGCTATCCAAAGTGCCGGGCTATCTCTCAAGTAGATCCAACACCTCAGACAGTTCTTTTAAAGCTTGCAATGGATTCACTGCACTATTGATGTGAATTGCCAGAACTGCTGTGATGGCTCAAGTAGATGAGAAATTGGTCATAGCATATTAACACCACTGGGATGATTTTCCCAAATTGCTTCCAGAGTTCAGGGACCTAAACTGGCTAGGTGGTTAGCTTAGAATGAACGTGTTTGCTCATTACAGCTTTTAATGTACTGATACTATTATCATCCACAAACCTCATGGCCTAGAACCTTTAGCCAATTCATAAAATATTACAAGAAGAATGGGTAATAAGAATACTGGATATAGTACAAATGGACAAATTAACACAAAAAATAAGAGAAGGGAAAAACAAAACAGACTGGACAAACTTTATAAAATTCCTAACAAAAAGAAGAATGGGTTTTATGATAGACCTGTCTAATATATAAAGTAGATTAAATGAAATACATAAAGACACAATTAATGAAAGAGACAACTCCGAAGCCAAGATGGGAAGTATAACCCGATTTATTTTCTCTCCTTTCTTCTTCTTTTTTTTGTCTTTTTTTTGTTTATTTTTTCCTCTTGATACTTTCCCACTTTTCTATTGATATATTGTTCCACCACTTTCAATGTCTCATGTTTCACTATAAAAAAAATAAAAATTATTCACAAAAAATAAAAATAAAAAAGAATCCATTTTAAGATTAGGAAGAGTGTCCTTTCTGTAAGAGCAATTTGACAGTGGTATGGATTGCCTTGGAAGGTGATGGACTCCCCATCTTCAGACATCTTTAAGCAGTTATGGACATCATTTAGGAATTGTGTCCAATTCTGGGAACCGCAATTGAAAGGAGATGTTGACAAGCTGGAAAGCGTCTAGAGGAGGGCAACTAAAATGATCAAGGGTCTGGAGAACAAGCCCTATGAGGAGCGGCTTAAAGAGCTTGGCATGTTTAGCCCGCAGAAGAGAAGGCTGAGAGGAGACATGATAGCCATGTACAAATACGTGAAGGGAAGTCATAGGGAGGAGGGAGCAAGCTTGTTTTCTGCTGCCCTGCAGACTAGGACGCGGAACAATGGCTTCAAACTACAGGAAAGGAGATTCCACCTGAACATCAAGAAGAACTTCCTCACTGTGAGAAAGGCTGTTCGGCAGTAGAACTCTCTGCCCCGGACTGTGGTGGAGGCTCCTTCTTTGGAGGCTTTTAAGCAGAGGCTGGATGGCCATCTGTCGGGGGTGCTTTGAATGAGATTTTCCTGCTTCTTGCAGGGGGTTGGACTGGATGGCCCATGAGGTCTCTTCCAACTCTACTATTCTATGATTCTATTATTCTATGCTTCAGTTGTGTATTTTGCATAGCAAGGGGTTTGAGGTTAGATAGCTACTTCCATAATCCAACCATGACCATGAAAGAAGACATGAAAAATTGGGAGTTCATGTTGTTTGTTGTTTATTTGTTCAGTCACTTCGATCATCAAGTTTGCAGACGACACCAAACTGGGAGGGATAGCCAACACTCCAGAAGACAGGAGCAGAATCCAAAACGATCTTGACAGACTAGAGAGATGGGCCGAAACTAACAAAATGAAGTTCAACAGGGACAAATGCAGGATACTTCACTTCGGCAGAAAAAATGGAAATCAAAGATACAGAATGGGGGACGCCTGGCTTGACAGCAGTGTGTGCAAAAAAGACCTTGGAGTCCTTGTGGACAACAAGTTAAACATGAGCCAACAATGTGATGCGGCTGCTAAAAAAGCCAATGGGATTCTGGCCTGCATCAATAGGGGAATAGCCTCTAGATCCAGGGAAGTCATGCTCCCCTCTATTCTGCCTTGGTCAGACCACACCTGGAATCACACTGTGTCCAATTTTGGGCACCACAGTTGAAGGGAGATGTTGACAAGCTGGAAAGCATCCAGAGGAGGGCGACTAAAATGATTAAGGGTCTGGAGAACAAGCCCTATGAGGAGCGGCTTAAAGAGCTGGGCATGTTTAGCCTGCAGAAAAGAAGGCTGAGAGGAGACATGATAACCATGTATAAATATGTGAGGGGAAGTCATAGGGAGGAGGGAGCAAGCTTGTTTTCTGCTGCCCTGCAGACAAGGACGCGGAACAATGGCTTCAAACTACAGGAAAGGAGATTCCACCTGAACATCAGGAAGAACTTCCTCACTGTGAGGGCTGTTCGACAGTGGAATTCTCTGCCCCGGACTGTGGTGGAGGCTCCTTCCTTGGAGGCTTTTAAGCAGAGGCTGGATGGCCATCTGTCGGGGGTGCTTTGAATGCAATTTCCTGCTTCTTGGCAGGAGGTTGGACTGGATGGCCCATGAGGTCTCTTCCAACTCTACTATTCTATGATTCTATGCTTCAGTTGTGTATCCTGCATAGCAAGGGGTTTGAGGTTAGATAGCTACTTCCATAATCCAACCATGACCATGAAAGAAGATATGAGAAATTGGGAGTTCATGTTGTTTGTTGTTTATTTGTTCAGTCGCTTCCCACCCTTTGTGACCTCAAGAACCAGCCCACGTCAAAGCTCCCTGTCGGCTGTGTCCACCCCCAGCTCCTTCAGGGTCAAGCCAGTCACTTCAAGAATACCATAGAATCACGGAAATGGGAAAACTCCCAATTTCTCATGTCTTCTTTCATGGCCATGGCCACGGTTGTATTATGGAAGTTGTGATCCTTATGTATGCCTAAAAACATGGCATCCTTGCTACACCTGTGATTTCCTTTAGGACAGTTACAAGGGAATTAAGTAGGTAACTAAAAAAGGTAAAGGTTTCCCCTGATGTTAAGTCCAGTCATGTCTGACTCTGGGGGTTGGTGCTCACATCCATTTCTAAGCCGAAGACCGGCATTGTCTGTAGACACCTCCAAGGTCATGTGGCCGGCATGACTGCATGGAGCGCCATTAACACCGCCACTGGGGCTCCTTAAGTAGGTAACTACTGGGTCCAATAGTGAGAAGGACCAAGACATCATATGAACCCAATGTTAGCAGTTTCTGTGACATTAAGCACCTAGTTGCACATAGTTACAGAATTACTTAACACAGCACATAAAATATTGAGGTTTCCAGAAATATTGGGAGGAAATGAATGTGGAAGCCAAGGAAGCAGATCACAACCTGAACCCCATTGTTATTTCCCATTGAAGCAGATCCATTGAACCACACAGGACTTGCCTACAAGTTGACTCATCATTCAGCAACTGATACAATAGGTTTACTCTTCTTGGCTTCCAGCCATGAGCTGTCAGATGGGCCAATGCCTTTTCCTTTCAGTACTGGCACCCCTAGCCATTGAGTGTGGTCTGGAGTCACTGCATCAGTTGAACCATTGATAATCCAACCCTAGCAATGATTGTGGAGGAAATGAATCCCTCTGCTTTTCGAAAAGGTCTCTGATCCCTTTTGTCCACAAACACCCTCTCCTCCTACCTTGCATCTGTATTGAATAACTTTACACCTCAAGCACAATAGAGTCCTAAACCTTGATGGGCAGAGGTCTATGAAGTAATGATTTTCTCAGCAGCAGAGCAAGTGCGTTAAATGTCTAAAGTGGCGCCAATGGCTTGCTGGTTTAACAACAGTCTATCAGGCCACAGACAGCCTTATCGAGGCCACTTGTCTGGGACGCTGCCTTATCTGATCGCCCTTGACTCATCTGTTTCATAGATGCTTCTCCACTTACCTCCAACAAGCCATGTAACCCCCGAAACGACACAGTGTTTGGGCTTTTAGGGATTGAGTGGACAAGGAAAGAGGGGAAGGGAGAAGGAAGAATGATAAATAAAGTTGAACGGAAAGGTTTAGAATGTGCAACCGATGCCAGGTAGTGACGGAGATAAGGCACTCTCAGACAAGTTGGAAGGCAGCGATACTCCACTCACGCTTCAAGGACGCAACAGGGTGGTGCACACAGGTTACCGGCATCGCAACAGGTGACCTCAGGTTTCTCGGATGACATGGGCTGATACCACAATCAGATGCTTGGCTCATGATGTCAATGTTTTAACAAGGGACAGGAAAAAGAGACATTGTCCACACTGCAAAGCGAGCCAGATCAGATTAGGTGCTGTCATTATTCCATGTAAACCGGCAGCGCAGGAGAAACGTTCTGAGCATCGAATGCCGGCAGAGATGGAAATCGCAAGGGTGGAGCTGTGCTGATCATATCCTGTGAAAACTCAGTACTACAGGACTTTCGGTTGTCTTTTTTCTCTGCCACCAGTTCAGTGCTCGTTCTCATTTTAAAAAATGAAGCAAAAGAAACATCTATAACCATTATATCAGAGCAGCTCTCATTAAAACGTGGGAATTTTACAAAAAAAGATTCTATAGGAGGGTACCACTTTGGTTCTCACCGTTAGAGGCAGACCACTTGAGAGTACTACCAAGAGATAAATGGCTGACATACAAACAAATGCTCAAATTGGAACAGCAAGAATTAACTCTTAAGACTCACGAAGAAATTAAACAAATGGAGCCAACCATTACGTGGTTAACATACTAGCAAATAAAAGAAAACTTTGTAAGGGATAAAAAGAATGGTTTTGAAAGGATAGATACAAGCTGGGATAAAATACTGAAAATGGAATCAAAAATAATAAAGACATTGTACCAACAGCTATTAGAATGGGATACTGAGGAAGTGCTAGTCAAAGAGACAATGACAAAATGGGCAAGGGACGTAGGTCATGCTATAAAGTTTAATGAGTGGGAAAAGGTATGGAGGAAGAAGCTTAAATATACATATGCGGTAGAATTAAAGGAGAATTGGTACAAGATTTTTTATAGGTGGTACCTGACGCCAGAGAGATTAGCGAAATTTAGTAAGGGGAAAGGTGATGGGAAATGCTGGAAATGTGGTAAACATAAAGGCGATTTTTTCCATATGTGGTGGAGGTGTAAGAAAATTAAGAAATACTGGCAAGAAATACATAAAGAAATGATGAAATTACTAAATATTAAGTTTGACATAAAATCTGAATACTTTCTGTTAGGGATAACAGATTTCCAGATGGACTCCAATGCAGACAGACTTTTTACATATATGATTACAGCAGCGAGAATATGTCTAGCCAAAGTTTGGAAAAAAAACTCCTAGTGTGGAAAAATGGATGATGAAAATTCTAGACATAAGGAATATGGACTCACTCACACAAGTAATTTCACAGAATATACCCCCAAGGAAACAAACAGGCTGGTCATGTTTAAATGAATTCATAGGCTCAGAAGAACATCAAGGGCATAGGGAGGACATATGCCCAAAATAAGGAGGCTTGATGTAGCAATGCAGGAGACCTGGAAGTGTTAGGGGTGGGCACTGAGATGTTTGTTTTTTGTGTGTTGTGTGTGTGTGTGTTTTCCTTTTCTTTTTTCCCTTTTTCTTTCTCTTTCTTTCCTTTCAACCCTATTGGATTCTCTTTTTAAGAGATTTTTATATGTTTTCATGTTTGGTTTTTATGTATCTAGAAAAGCATAAACAAAATATTTTTTAAAAAAGAAAAAAAGAAACATCTTTGATTGAAGAAACCAGTCAAAAGTTTCATAGAAATTTAATTTTGTGTCTTTTGGGTCAGTAGGCAACCATGTCAGTTCAGGAGCAGAGTGAATCCCAATTTTCAAGGAATAATTTTAGTCCCAGTATTAAAGGGGCTCTCCAATGATCTGAAATCTATTCCCTAAATTGGTTCAGCAGCTTGGATAGCTCCTTCAAAGTTTAGACTGAAATCTGGAATGGATACAACATTCCAATCTGTAATATCAATACATATTGATACCTACCTATGTCTGTCTGTCTATCTATCTATCTATCTATCTATCTATCTGTTAAAAATTTTATCCTGCTCTTTACAAAGTCTCCAAAATAATGATTTCCAAGGACCATTCCCGCTTTGATTTTATACATGCTATTTTCTGCCAACCTAGCAGTTCGAAAACATGCAAATGTGAGTAAATCAATAGGTACCGCTCCGGTGGGAAGGTAACAGCGCTCCATGAAGTCATGCCAGCCACATGACCTTGGTGGTGTCTACGGCCAATGCCGGCTCTTCAGCTTAGAAATGGAGATGTGTCCAACTTCCAGAGTCAGACACGACTAGATTTAATATCAGGGGAAAACTTTTACCTTTACTTTTATTTAATCTGAATATGTGGTAACATTAGCTTGACAGAGGCCTGCACAAACTTTCAAGAGTTGGAGAAATGTTCATACCTTCTACAAACTGAAAGTTTTGCAGCAGCAACAAAGCTCATCCTTCTGAAATCCCGCTTCCCTTGGGAACTTCAGAAGGGAACCCTATGATTTTTCCCTGTTTTGAGAAGCCATTAAAGTCTCTCTAGTATCATTGCACCAGTCCCCATCTGTATCTCAGACCTATTTGCAAGGCCAGCAACTGACATTAAACATACTTTCTGGAAAGGGGCCAATATGTCCATGATTATTATTACAGTAGAGTCTCACTTATCCAACCTTCACTCATCCATCATTCTGTATCATCCAATGCAGTCTGCCTCCTGCCCGGATACACAGCTGCTTCTCTAGGCAGCAACACGCAGCAGGCCATAATGCCCAACAACAACACAAGTACAGCCAAACTCCTAAACAAGTGGCAGACGTGTTGTAAAACATGATGTTTTGGTACTTAATTTGTAAAATCATAACGTAATTTGACATTTAATAGGCTTTTCCTTAACCCCTCCTTATTATGCAGACTTTTTGCTTATTCAAGATTCTGCCAGTCCATTTATGTTGGATAAGCGAGACTCTACTGTATTATTATTATTATTATTATTATTATTATTATTATTATTATTATTATTATTATTAGACACAACGACATAGTATGACACAGCAAACAAGATAGATATGCTGGATTTCGTATCACAAAATCACAAGTCGAACACTTCCCAACTTTCTAGGACTGTGTGATGTATTTTCGGATAATGCACGCAGATCCCAGAAGGGTGGCCTTTTGCAGTTGGCAGATTGTAATTTTGTCAATGTCTATTGTTTCCAAATGCCAGCTGAGATCTTTTGGCACGGCACCCAATGTGCCGATCACCACCGGGACCACCTGCACTGGTTTCTGCCAGAGTCTTTGAAGTTCAATCTTGAGGTCCTGATAGCGGCTGAGTTTTTCCTGTTGTTTTTCGTCAATGCGACTTGTCACCTGGGATGGCAACATCAATGATCCAAACCTTTTTCTTTTCCACAACTTTTTTTTTTCTTGTCAGGAGCAACCGGAGTTGCTTCTGGAGTGAGATTCTCACCGTCTGCCATCTGCAAGGACGTTGCCCAGGGGACGCCCGGATGTTTTTGATGTTTTTACCATCCTTTTGGGAGGCTTCTCTCATGTCCCCGCATGGAGCTGGAGCTGATAGAGGGAGCTCATCCACACTCTCCCCAGGTGGGATTCGAACCTGGCAGCTTTCAGGTCAGCAACCCAATCTTCAAGTCACTTAGTCCACTACACCATCTGGGGGCTCCGTTTTCCACAACTGTGATGTCTGGTGTGTTGTGTTCCAGAACTTTGTCAGTCTGGATTCGGAAGTCCCACAGTATCTTTGCGTGCTCCTTTTCCAATACTTTTTCAGGTTTGTGATCCCACCAGTTCTTTACTGCAGGGAGATGGTACTTGAGGCATAAGTTCCAATGAATCATTTGGGCCACATAGTTGCGCCTCTGTTTGTAGTCTGTCTGTGCGATTTTCTTACAGCAGCTGAGGATATGATCAGTGGTTTCATCAGCTTCCTTGCACAGTCTGCATTTTGGGTCATCAGCTAATTTTTCAATCTTGGCCTTAATTGCCTTTGTTCTGATGTCTTGCTCCTGGGCTGCAAGGATCAGGCCTTCTGTCTCCTTCTTCTGTGTCCCATTCATGAGCCAGAGCCAGGTCTTCTCCTTATCAGCTTTTCCTTCAATTTTGTCAAGGAACTTTCCATGCAATGTTTTGTTGTGTCAGCTGTCAGCTCTAGTTTGTAGTGCAGTTTTCTTGTACTGGTTTTTGTCTATTATTATTATTATTATTATTATTATTATTATTATTATTATTATTACCCTGCTTTATCTCCCCCGAAGGGGACACCGAACGGCTTAACATAAAATCATTTTTATAACCATTTAAAACATACAAATATATGAATATTTAAAAAGGATTAAATATAAACATTATTTAAAAATTCCTAATTTAAAACCATTAAAACAAATTCAAAGTCAATTATCAATGGACTGGGCTGAATCAGAGCTAGTGGGGACTTGTAAAAGTGACTGTGTCTACACATCTTAGACTACCCTGCTGGCCATGCCAAATTCAGGCTCCTCTGTATGTATTTTGCCAGGATTTGGAGGGCATGTAGTTTACTAACAGATCAATTGCCTAGTCATAAGCTATGCAACTCCACGCCGAGGGGGATGGGGGGGGGGAGATATAAAGATCTGTGTGATCCCTGCAAAAAACAACAAGACAAGAAATGTTACAGTGTTGAAGCAGATAATGATATCTTTCTCCCCTCTGAACAAAAGTAGCTGCATTTTGAACTGTACAGCCCTGGAAGGCTTTCCTCCTTTATTGCTGTAAAGTCACAGATAGCTTTTTCTGTGTGTGTGGTTTCTCACATCCAGGCTACAGAGAGGGCCTTTTCCCTACCAAATATACCCCACAGGCTTCTTTGTGTTAGCACTTCAAAGGTACAGATCTCTTTTAAACATCCTTCTTTTCTGACAACTGGCGGCTCTGATCTGGAAGTTGCAATTGACTAAAACTGAGAGATGTGATCATCTGGAGTTTTCACTTCCACCACGATTCCAAGCAATAAAAGCGGCGATTACCTTTGATACAGCTAACGATGTTACCAAGATAGCAGACATTCCAGCTGGTTAATTTAATTTCCAAGCCTGATGATATCATTTCATGGCTGGAGATTTATTTGTATGGGGTTTTTTCCCCCTATGAAAGAGGAGAGGAAGGAAGGGAGGGA
The DNA here is from genome assembly GCF_035594765.1 of Anolis carolinensis. Classification (NCBI taxonomy): domain Eukaryota; kingdom Metazoa; phylum Chordata; class Lepidosauria; order Squamata; family Anolidae; genus Anolis; species Anolis carolinensis. The sequence goes on along the minus strand of NW_026943822.1, from coordinate 11,263,908 downwards.
GGAAGGGAGGAAGTAAGGAAGGATGTTACAATGACATGGTCTTCCTTTTGTACTAACCACTGACCTCACTAAATTTTGCTTCCTGGGTGCTGTTACCACTGATGTGAATGCTGGACCCTTTCCGGTTTCAGAGCAGGATACAGAGTTGAGATTGTTATGGTCTCTTAGTGGATGAGCTCCATTTTAACTTTACTGATGTTCCAAGTCTCCTTGAGATGGAGTGTCCGGTGGTGCAGCAGGTTAAAGCGCTGAGCTGCTGAACTAGCTGACTGAAAGGTCAGTGGTTCAAATCCGGGGAGTGGGGTGAGCTCCTGCTGTTAGCTACAGCTTCTGACAACCTAGCAGTTTGAAAACATGCAAATGTGAGTAGATCAATAGGTACCGCTCTGGTGGGAAGGTAACAGTGCTCCACACAGTCATGCCGGCCACATAACCTTGGAGGTGTCTATGGACAATGCTAGCTCTTTGGCTTAGAAATGGAGATAAGCACCAACCGCCAGAGTCGGATGACGAACACGACTAGATTTAATGTCAGGGGAAAACCATTACCTTTACTACCCTTTTGATCAATGTAAAGGTCTCTCATGGCTTCCATGCCAGTGGGTTGAGGCTCAGGGTTTCAACCTGAATTTTAAAGGAATTCCAAATAGGTTCAGCACTTTGGACAGCTTGTAAAATTCAGGATAAACCCCTGAACAGATTCACAACCTCACCAAGTGGGAACCATAATAAATTACCATTGACCAAATATAACAATTGTAGACAATGATCCTATTCTGTTTGACTATCTGGAAGCATTCCTTCGAAATAAGCCATTGCCAATGATGGCTCTTTAGCCTGACCTTTCCTAGAGCTTGAAAACATTTCCTCCAGTAGTTAAGAGCTTTCTTATTGTTTTGTCCTCAAACCAGAGTGAAGCTGCATGATCCAGAAATATGTCAAAATGTCAATTTTACTACCTATTGGGTAGGCACTGTCCCGGTTATTATTTGATTGAGTTTTGACCCCTTCATCACTTAAAAAACAGCCAAAGGAAAGAAACTCTCTTTGTTACTTGAACATGTATCCACAAGGCCAGATCAATAGCTCAAGTGGGAACTTTGTGACTAGCAAGGCAATTCAACCAATCTTCCTTTCTCCCCTTTTGACGGGAGAAGGAACACAAATGGGATCAATCAAACGGAGAGGATGGGGAGTCTCAGAAGGAGCCAATGACTCCCACAGGTTCTTTGCATCCAGAAAGACCTTTTGCTTTGGGGAAAAGAGAAGGCTGGTCCAGTGCCAGTTTCAATACTGAGAAAGAAAAGTAATTGATTAGTCTAGTAATCTGCCCAGTACACAACAGCAGAAGAACATAAGACTATGCATCATATCAGAGTGGATAATTTCCTGCTGAGATGCTCTGAGGTCCAAATGAATTAGAATCCTATTGATGTTTTATATGTATCTAAGGAAGAACAAGGATCCGCAGTGGTGCAGTGGGTTAAACTGTGGAGCTGCTGAACTTGCTGACTGAAAGGTGGGTGGTTCAAATCCATTGCTCAGCTTTCACATTGATCACAACATCTTCTCTATTTGTCTCATTTCTTATCCCGCTGTTAGCCCCAGCTTCTGCCAACCTAGCAGTTTGAAAACATGCAAATGTGAGTAGATCAATAGGTACTGCTCCAGAAAGCTGGGCTGTGGTGCAGGCTGGTGAGCAGACAGCTGCAATCAATCACTCTGACCAAGAGGTCATGAGTTCGAGGTCAGCCCGTATCGGGGTGAGCACCCAACAATTAAAAATAAAAAAATAGCCCCTGCTCGTTGCTGACCTAGCAACCCGAAAGATAGTTGCATCTATCAAGTAGGAAATTAAGGTACCACTTATAAAGTGGGGAGGCTAATTTAACTAATTTATGACTCCATAAAAAAAATCATCCAGCCACCATTGGAATGAGGAAGTACCATTGCGGTGAATGATTAAGCAGCTGTTCTCCCTGTGGCCAGAATCGAACATTCCCTCAGGAGAAGGTTAAACTGCCTCCGTGTCTGTCTCTGTCTTTGTTCTATGTGTATATGGCATTGAATGTTTGCCTTATATGTATATACAATGTGATCCGCCCCGAGTCCCCTTTGGGGTGAGAAGGGCGGAATATAAATACTATAAATAAATAAATAATAATAAATAAAGCCGGCCACTTTAACTGTTACCATTGGATTCTGATCCATCCTTGCAGGTGCCATGTTGGCGTGGCATTGCTCCAGTGCCCATCTATTCTGCTCATATTGGCTTCCAATAATAATAATAATAATAATAATAATAATAATAATAATAATAATAATAATAATAATAAATAACTTTATTCTTGTACCCCTCCTCCATCTCCCTGAAGGGTCTCGGGGCGGCTTACATGGGGACGAACCCAACCACAACATAGGTTAACATACAATCCATGAATTGAAAACAATAGAACAACATACTGCAAAACAACATAACATAGCAGTTACTTTAAAACCTAAACAACAGTTGCTGCATATACAGAGCGTGACTAGTGCAAAACTCTAAATAAGGTCCATGAATAGAATAGGGACGAGCAGGGGAAGGATGAAGGAAATGATTGCATTAAAACACCAAAACCTACCAAATGTCAGGATGTGAAAGCCCAGCATTCATAACAACTGTACTCTCAACATCCTGCCAGAGCAATGGGGTGGTGGGAGATAATCTAAATGATAAGAGCCATCTGGCCAGGGATGGGTTTTATGGCCAGCTCTGGTTTCTCAAGCCTGGGAAAGGACTATATAACAGATATGTGTGAATGTGGGGAGGGGGGAAGGTAGGAGGTAGATATACTCGGGGTTTGGCGGGAATACGTCAGTTCTAGCTTCGTTTTCATCTTGTAAAGAAGGTCCTCAATAAAGTGTTTCCATGGAACTGCCTGTGTGAGCCTGCTTGAGTCCTATAGCTTTCAAGAGCTGACACAAAATGAGGGACAGTGATAAAGTGCAGTACGAGTTTGTAAATAAAATGCATGTCTGGTGGGTCTATGTTTGAGTTGGGCAATGTAGAGGAGCTTTCACTTTTGATATTTTTAAATATCCTCATTGTGCAGTATACGTTCTCTCTGCATTCAGAGAGACATCCCAATGAACCGTCTTTCAAGAGAGGCATGTACGACCCATAGTTGTTCCAAGAGAACCTTTACTATTGTCCATATCTCTGCACCATAGGATAGGGCAGGTTGCATGGGCGAGTCACACAACTGAGCTTGCAGAGATGTACTTCCAGTTGAGTCTGCAGTAACTTTGCAGGCGGCCCGTCCTGCTTTCCTGCGTTTGTTCAATTCTGTCTTCAGTTCATTCCTTGATGTCAACAGTCTTCTGAGGTAGAAATTTTTCTATATTTTCATTTACTGTCACTGTGACACCTGCAAAGTTGTTTCGGAGTGTCTTCGTCTTTTGTGTGTTCATTTTTAATTCATTTGACCAGCTTCTGCTACAAAGCTTGCTAAGCATGCTGGAGGCTTCCGAGGCTACAACTACGTTGTAGGTGAAACACAGGTGATTAAGCCTGCGCCCATCAATGAGCATACCTTTGTCCAACCAATTACAGCCTCCTATTACACTTTCCAGAGCAGCAGAAAAAAGGTTAGGTGAGATTGGATCACCTTGGCATACACCTTTTTCTACAGGTAGAACAACTCATTTGAAAGGCATTAGCGTTGTTGTACATCCACTATAGCATGCACCTCGCTGGTATGCCAACTCCATATGCAGTGGGTCGAATACTTTATCATATCAGCATTCGAAATTTATAATTTGTTACTGTTCTTTCTTCACAGTAAACCTTGGAATTTTAGTGGCTGCTGAAGCAAACATGCTAGGAATATGGTTTTAGCATTTCCGTAGACTACTGCTAAAACCCAAAAGTTGATGTTGATGTACTCTGCCTGTACTCCTTGCTCCCTCAGAAGACAAGACCAGAACTAACAGGAGAAAATTTCAAGAAGGGTACTTTGGCTAGATATTAGATGTCTTGACTCTAAGAGAAGTGTGAAAGTGGAACAGACTCATCTGGGAAAACATGGGCTCCACTGCTTTGAGAATATGTAAGCAGAGGCTTGACAGATGCTCCTTCTCAACTCTATGAAAAATAGAAACAAGAACACTGCCATGGGTGCAAAAAAATATACAAAGTCCGAGCCAACTTCTAAAAATTGACTTTGAAAGATCAGTTGGGTCTTTCCATGTTCTGATCCTGGGTAGGTTGAGGGGAGCAAACAGTATATCAGATCCGACTGCTAAGTTCTACCTAGAGGGAACACATTGAATCAATGTTTGAATGCTGAGTTGAGACATGCATAAATGTGCTCTTGAGACAAGCATTACACGGGGCTAAAAAAAGATGAAAGAAACCTGGACTTCATGCTTGAAATCATTGATCAAAAATATTATATCATTCGGCTTATTCCTTGTTAACAGGTAGGCAGGCCCCGCAGTAGCTCTACAACAAACAAGATGATCTGGCTGAACGGTTCAAAGGCTCTAATAGGGATTTTGATGTACTAGGATCTTTAAGCTAATTTTCTGATACTTTGTACAATGTATATGATATGCTTTTCGCTAGCCAAAAGACACATGGGGCATATACATTCACACTGTCCTACATAGGTGAAATAATTTGGTCTGCGGCTCAGCAAAGAAACACAAATAGGCACATAGACATCTTAAAGCTCCGAATCCATATTAAAGCCAAATCAACACCCTCTCCTTAATAAAGATATTTTTTTTAAAAAGAAAGAAAAAAGCAGTAAAAGGGGAGAGGAAAAAAAAACAGCCCCTCTCTAAGCCTCAAAGCATAACATTTGTGTTTGTGCTGGTTATTTCATGTCAAGGCAATTACTGTGAGGCTATTAGGAGAGATCAGGGAGGGAGAAGTGTTGTCGTGTGGGGAGGAGAGAAAACAAACCTTTAAGCAATCATGTAGAGCATGCAGAACATCTTAAAGCAGGCGGAGGAACAAAGCTGAGCACTGTCAGACTATCGATCTATTCCACAAGGTGCAGAGTCCTGTGCTGTTGTGATTGCCTTTCCTGCTGGGCTTAGAGGGGGCTGAAAGAATACAGTATTGATCTGGCCCAGTTCCCAAGAAGTAACTTGCTGATAAACATCGAGTCAAGGCCAGTGGCTCTGCATCAAACTGTGGCAAAACACCGCTCAGTGTTGTGCCTCAAAGCCCCAAGCAAAGGCTCGTATGGGTATGCAGCTGCTTCGAAATGTGGAGGGGATGGCATGCCTTGGCTTGTTGACATGCCTGGGTGGTGTGGAACTGTGGGCTCCAGTTGGACCTTGGCCATGAAAACGCTGGAGCAAGGTAATGCACAGATGGAAATTCCCCAAGACTTCAATTGCAGGGCTGAGTGAATCTAAGAATGGTAGCTAGAAGGTGACTGTCTGAATGGGCTTGTGGAGCAGGGAGGAGGATATACATTGCCCATAGGATCAGAAAGTCATCAAACATAAAAATGGGCCATCATTCTAATCAGCTGTCAGGTAAGGAAACAGGGTGTGTGTGTGCCTGATTATGTAATTCTCCAGAAATGAAACCTTTTGATCCATCCTAGATGTGATGGCAATAAGGGCACTGAAATGGACTTCTTGGCATGTGACTCAAAATTCCAATTCTGCCTGCCTTCCCTTTTCCTAACCTATGAGAAAAATCCCTAATCAAGGTCATTGGACTCATGAACCTATTGCAAAGCAAAAGTGAGCACATTCAGGGCTATCCTAAATGTTCAAGTCCGATTCAGTTCTGTATATTACGATTTGTAAATAATGGTCCGCCTTGTAACCCATGAAAAAATTGCTATGGAATGTTTTGCATGTGATGTTTTGCCGGGCTGTGGCGCAGGCTGGTGAGCAGCCTGCTGCAATAAATCACTCTGACCTTGAGGTCATGACTTCGAGGCCAGCCCATGGCAGGGTATTAAAAAATAAAAAATAGCCCCTGCTCGTTGCTGACCTAGCAACCTGAAAGATAGTTGCATCTATCAAGTAGAAAATAAGTGGGGAGGCAAATTTAACTAATTTACAACGTTGGAATGAGGAAGTGCCGTCACAGTGGATGATGAAGCAGCTGGTCCCCCCTGTGACCAGAATCGAACATCCCCTCAGGAGAAGGTTAAATTGCCTCTGCGTCTGTCTCTGTCTCAGTTCTATGTGTATATGGGCGTTGAATCTTTGCCCTATATGTATATAATGTGATCCGCCCTGAGTCCCCTTCGGGGTGAGAAGGGCGGAATATAAATACTGTAAATAAATAAATAAATAAAATCTCCCACATGGGTGGCACCCAGAAGGTCACAGTTTCAATCTCCACATTTTATCTCAATAGCTGGTGGTAGTGTTGTGTGCCTCCAAATTATTTCCAAATAATGGTGATGCTAAATTGGACCTAATATGGCGTTCTCTTAGAAAGACTAATTCAAAGATGATTTCCCATGATCTTCCCTTGAGGACAGGAACCAATGCCTGGGTCTCCATGTCTGAGTGGGATTTTGAACCTTGATGTCCCCAAGTTCTAGTACAACACCATGCTTGACCCATCCCACAGTATGGCTGGGGCAAAAAACTCTACCCTGAAATGCCAAAAAATGAGGGGTGTGCACAATATCATTTTGGTGTATCGTATTCAGAGGATTTGGGGGATTCATAATTCCCATAAATTAGTGGATTGATGAAACGTTTGGAAACTTGGCAGGCTTGCAGTTGTAAATGTGGCCTACAAGCGAGGCACGTTTCATGACAATAGGCCTAGAAATGATGGAGAAATGAGCCTCTGAAGTTTCTCCATCTGTGCCAATGGATCGAATCTTACTGGCACAAAAACGAGATTTCAGGAACTTCTTGGTAAACAGAACAGGGGTGGGGGGAGCCGAAAATGGGACCGAAAATGGCATGTGTTTTGGATGAGTTGTACACCTCTAAAAAGAACCAAGGAAGTCAATACTGTTGTGGTAATCTCTGACTGGTTAGACTCAATTTAACCCTCTCTGGGGGAGATTCCACCAAAATCAGCAGAGTAGCAAAAGCAAAGCTTTCAAATGCAACAGTTACTTACACGCGGGAGAGCAAGAGAAGCCTTTCAACTTAGGATGGCAATGGAGTGCAGAGTCTCAGTAAAAGTTCAAAAAGTATTTATTCAGATAAAAGGAATTCCATTGTAGATAGAAAGGCTTGGGAGCTGTCTAGTCTACTCTAGACTGGATTCTAAGGAAAAATAAGAAAGGAAAAATAACAAACATCTAAATAGTTACATCTTGCCAGGAGAGATGGCAGGATGCTTCTTGTTAGCTAGAAGAACAAGGGGAGAAGAGGGCTTAGAGAGGGGTGACTGACCGCATGGTCGTGCCTTTTATTGGGGCAATAAACACTCCAATGGATAGGAAGTTAGTATCCCTAAAGAGTCACATTTTTACTAACTTCAAGTAAGGGATGTGACGTACACAGGATAGAGTGAAACACAGTAAAGCCTGTCTAGGAATGCTTTGGAAACAGGGAAAGGATTCCCTCAATCTAACTCTATCATCTATCTAACTGCATTTAGACTTGAGTAGTCCAGGATGATTCCCAACAAATACTACTGTTTTTGATGGTCTAAGACTCTGTCCAAGAAGAAGGCAGCTTCCCATATTCCTCTGCTTTAACAAATTGAATGTGAGCATTCATACCTGCCTTTGTATCAGGAACAGATAATAACAAAACAACATTAATCTCAGCCTATTCTATGGAGAATGAGAACAGAAGAGGAATTAGGCTGCTCTTCCCCATTGCTGGTGAACGACATAAAGGCGGAATTCAAATAGGCTCACTGAAGTAAAGAACCTTGCGCTGACCAAAGAGGAGCTGCTTGCTTTCAGGTACTCCCCAAGGGGTTTGCTTTCTCTTGGCCGTGGGCCTGGAATGTCAGCTGCCTTGGAAGACAGGGCACCCTGGAAAGCAGGGAGCCTCAAAGCTGGCAAACAGGTTCCGCATGGCTGCCGTTAAGTCTCTCTGGCTCTCTATAGAGAGCTGAACTCTTTGACCACGAAGGTGTGAACCGAGGAAGGCATTGGGTCATTTCTGTTCAAAGTTTCTCTTTGCCGTAACAAAAGGCTTTCAGGTCTCTCTCCCCTCCTCCCCTTCTCGATCTTCTCTTTCCAAAAGGTCTTTTCTTCCTATTTTTTAAAGCATTCTAAACTTTTACAGGGAAAAGAGCCAATAAGATGTTTCTGGAGCACATCATTTGAGCAGCATTTTGGACAGTCACAGAGAAGGTTTGGAAATGCTAATAAAATGCTTCATTGTACAGATATCTAGCAACATATTTTTTGGGCTGAGTCGCACGTGTTAGTTTTTACTGGGGTATACCCCTTGAATCAATGAAATGGGGAGTCAACAGAGTGGTAAAGCTGATTGATTCAACTGATAAACTCTCTTTGAGAATAACAACAGGATTCAGTTCATATAGCCAGATGAAAGTCCTTATAGTCCTAAGAAAATGCATTCCAACCATATTTGGAAAATGGTAGTTTTTCTAACTCTGTTCTACATGGTTCCCAAAGTATCTATATGGTCCCATTATCAACTTTGAGTCTTGTTTAAGAGAGAAAAGCAGGATATAAATCATCATCATCATTATCGTCATCATAATTATCGTAATCACCATCGTCGTCGTCGTCGTCATCATCATCATCATCATCATCATCTGCTATCTATCAGGGGACCAACAATACACAAAAAGGCTCTTTTCCAAGTACCCATCAAATAGGAAGATCTAAAATTCTGGTAAGCTCCTATGGGGTGATTAAGTCTAAGTAAATAAAGATAAATACAACAAGTGCTGAACCCCATTCTCAGAATGTGTTCAGAATATTCAATAGTTCTATTAAAGTTGAGACTAAGACCCAGAGGGGATTCACAGCCCACTGACATGGTACTTCACGAACGGAAAGACTTAGTTCTATCTCCCTTCCTTCCTAGTAAAAGGTTAAAACTCTTGAGATACTTAATTTTAAAAAAAAAACCATGTAGATCTGTTGTTTAGTAATTGGAATCAACATTCAAATGTGAGCATCAAACTTCTCATTAGTTATACATCAATACCAGTGCTGAAGGCATGGATCAGTGAGCTGAGTTTCTCACTGCCCAAGTGAATTCATTAATCAATCTTTCCGAAGATGGCTGTAGAAGCCGACAGCTGTTCTAAGCAGCTGTCTTCTAGTGAACCCACTTCACGTATATGCCATGAGATGTTCGTCTTCTTCAGTTGGGTGAGGTTGTTTGTTTTTTAAACTGGAAGCCCTCTAACTATGGGCAGAACAATAAAAGCCTGGAAAGAAGTACTCATCTACACTAGCATGGTTAGCCCAAATTAAATCTTGCTGGAACCAGCCCCAGATCTACCATATATGTGCTGAACCCAAGGACATTGTCCAGATGGGCTGAGATTGTATCTACTCCATTGGACCAGCATCTCCTCCATGTTGTCACTGCCACTACTTGTAGAGAGCCATGAGTTGTGTCTATCTAACTGCTGTGGTCATCTCTGTTGATGTTACAATGGCACATCTGCACAAGTAGCAAGAAGATGGCTATCAATGACCTCTCTGTCTTGCTGGTCTCATAGGTGCCTCATTCTGACGCAACAACTCAGTGTTCGGCCAGAGCTCCATAGCTGGTTAGGAGCGTAATGGTGGCAACATTGCTTCAAGCAATATCCTTCCCCGATCAGCACAGGGAAAGAGTGATGGTGGCAGAGTCTATTTGGATAGTGGATTGGGCCAAATCATAGAATCATAGATTTGGAAGAGACCACATGGGCCATCTAGTCCAATCCCCTGCCATGTGGGAAAAGCACAATCAAAGTATCCTTGACAGATGGCCATCCAGCCTCTATTTAAAAGCTTCCAAGGAAGGAGCTTCCACCACACTCTGAGACAGAGAGTTCCACTGCTGAACAGCTTGTATGGTCAAGAAGTTCTCATTAACTAAGGTTCACGTTTTTTATGGCTGAAATAATTTTTTTAATGGTTAGAAATAAATGTATTATGTGAGGAGCCCCCAGATGGCGTAGTGGACTAAGTGACTTGAAGGTTGGGTTGCTGACCTGAAAGCTGCCAGCTTCGAATCCCACCTGGGGAGAGTGTGGATGAGCTCCCTCTATCAGCTCCAGCTCCATGCGGGGACATGAGAGAAGCCTCCCACAAGGATGGTAAAAACATCAAAACATCCAGGCGTCCCCTGGGCAACGTCCTTGCAGACGGCCAATTCTCTCACTCCAGAAGCAACTCCTGACAAGAAAAAAAAAAGTGTGTTGTAATTCCCCCTGAGTCCCTTGGGGAGATAGGGTGGGATATAAATAAAGTTTTGTTTTATATTATTATTATTATTTTATTATGACACAGCAAACAAGATAGATATGCTGGATTTCATATCACAAAATCACAAGTCGAACACTTCCCAAGTGTCTAGGACTGTGTGATGTATTTTCGGATGATGCGCGCAGCTCCCAGCAGGGTGGCCTTTTGCAGTTGCAGTTATTATTATTATTATTATTATTATTATTATTATTATTATTATTATTATTATTATTTTCCTAATGTTCAGGTGGAATCTTCTTTCCTGTAATTTGAACCCATTACTCCCAGTCCTAGTTTCACGAGAAGCAAAAACAAACCTGCTCCCGCTTCCTTATGACACCTGTTCACATATTTATCCATTGCTCCCATGGCTCCTCTCAACTTTCCCTTCTGCAGGTTAAACATTCCTAGTTTTTTAAGATGCTCCTCAGAGAGATTCATGGTCTTCAGACCTTTGATTTCTTTAGTTGCCCTCTTCTTCTGGACTTCTTTCACTTTGTCAATATCTAAAAAACAAATAGAGGAAACCCAGTGAGATTCCATAACCAAATAAGGATTTGAACCCTCATCTCTGGAACCATAGTGAAACAGTTTGTTCTCAAAGTTTAGGAAGAACCAAATTTAAGAAAGGGAAAATGCAAGAAGGAATTGGTTGACTTACTCCTCATTTTGGACTGTAAGAAACTAGATAAACCTCTGCTCTTCAGTCAATATAAAGGCTCATCCTACGATCTTACTGAGTGCCACTGGAGTGTCATTGAACAATATGGCTCAGTTTGTATATAGTCATTACTGTCAATTGAAAGTGTTGAGACCATTAAGGTTTGGTTACCTCTTCTTATCTGGGATCTTGAGAGGAAGATGAAACCCAAACCCAACAGCTTTGGGCAACATGGATGAATGCGCTCAATGAACAGTGTCGAAATGCTAAGCTGAATCCCACTCAACGTGTGTGCTCATCCATATTCAGTGGCCTTTGGCCCATTTCCTTTCCTCTGTTAGTCTAATAATAGATATTTAGATTTATTTATTTTTCATACACTAGCGGATGGAGTGAGCTGGAAAGATTAGAAGTACATTAGTATCCAGTTTTCCATTACAACAGCCCAAGCTTAGGTAATTGGAGCCTATCCACTTTTAATCATATGCAATCAGGTAATTTGAGCCTGACTTGATGGCCCATCTAATATTTCCTTTAGAAGCTTCCTGAGAGAGTCGGAGTCTACAAGTTGAGCTGCCCAATAACAGCCTCCGTGTGTTTCCCTTTGTTTTACCAATCTATCACACTTGGAGGAAAGAGGAGACAGAGGCAAGCTTTGTGGGTGCAGGGGAACCGGGATTAGGGAACGGAAATAATAACAACAACAACATCATAAAAATTAGGAACCCTCCAGAAGGTAGTACTAATTTTAAGGAACTTTTCCAACCAACCTTTAACTAGCTTTCCTTGCCAAAGAGGGCTGGTGCCTCAATAAACCACAAATGCCAGGATGCCATTGTATTGGTCCAGGGAGGTTAAAGTGGTATCAAATTGCATTAATTCAACAGTGTATATTCACTAATGATGTGCATTTGTATGGAATCGCTGTTTATTTTGTTTAGTTTCATTTGTTTTGTCTCAGTTTTGTTTTCGTCCTCGTTTCGTAAAATGGGGTGCCTATATGAATAGAATTTTCGTCTTCTGTCCAAAAAAACCCCTGAATATTTTTGGACCATTGGCGGCAATGGGAGAGCTTCTAACTCAGACACACACACACACACACACACACACACACACACACACACACACCCCGGCTCGGTTTTTGGGGTAGAGGGGTGAAAGTCACCACACATGGAGGGTATTTCGACCCCTTTTAGCCCACCAACTTTTAAAACATGTGGGTCTTCCTGAGAGTACTAGTGTTATTATTAATATTATTACAGTAGAGTCTCATCCAAGCCTCGGTTATCCAAGTTTCTGGATTATCCAAGCCATTTCTGTAGTCAATGTTTTCAATATATCGTGATATTTTGGTGCTAAATTTGTAAATACAGTAATTACAGCATAATATTACTGCGTATTGAACTATTTTTTCTGTCAAATTTGTTGTAAAACATGATGTTTTGGTTCTTAATTTGTAAAATCATAACCTAGTTTGATGTTTAATAGGCTTTTCCTTAATCCCTCCTTATTATCCAAGATATTCGCTTATCCAAGCTTCTGCCGGCCCATTTAGCTTGGATAAGTGAGATTCTACTGTATTATTAACACCCATCGACACACATCAGCTGTTATAGGAAAGCAGACCTCTCTCAGACTCAGCTTAGGGTCCAGAGTAACTATTATTATTAATATGAATATTATTAACACCCGTTGGTACACATCAGCTGTAATGGGAAAGCAGACCTCTCTCAGACTCAGCTTAGGGTCCAGAGTAACTATTATTATTAATATTAATATTACAGTAGAGTCTCACTTATCCAACACTCGCTTATCCAACGTTCTGGATTATCCAACGCATTTTTGGAGTCAATGTTTTCAATACATCATGATATTTTGGTGCTAAATTCGTAAATACAGTAATTACTACATAGCATTACTGCGTATTGATCTACTTTTTCTGTCAAATTTGTTGTATAACATGATGTTTTGGTGCTTCATTTGTAAAATCATAACCTAATTTGATGTTTAATAGGCTTTTCCTTAATCCCTCCTTATTATCCAACATATTCGCTTATCCAACATTCTGCCGGCCCGTTTATGTTGGATAAGTGAGACTCTACTGTATTAACACCCATTGGTACACATCAGCTGTAATGGGAAAGCAAGCACAGTGACCGTGCAGTTTTCTCTTTCGTGTTGCCTTTTGTTTTGACCAAAAATGGCATCTTTCATTTTATGCATCCTGATGGATGATATTAAACGAATATTTATTTATTTATTTATTTATTTCCATCATTTCTATGCTGCCCTTCTCACCCGAAGGGACTCAGTGCGGCTCACAATCTGGCAAACATAACAATTAAAACAATCAATTTAAAAATAATCCAATAAATACATTTAAAACAGTACAATAAAAATACTTAATCCATTCGTCCACATAAACCTTGCACGTAAACCTTAATCCGGACCGAGTTAAAGCCATCATAATTCATTCATTAAATGCTTGTTCGCAAATAGACGAATGAAACAGATGAAACAAATACTGCACACATCTCTAATATTCACCCCTAGCCCCTTCAAACATGCTTTATTTTATTTTCTCTGGTTCATAGACATGCTATTCTGTACTCATTGGCAGTTGGTAATCTTTATTCAGTGGGATGGTGCAGCAACATTGGGTTTTAGTCTGCACTGGAAAAGGGTCATCCAAGGAGCATTTGCATAGCTCCTTTCCAGTTCAGATTAAAATTCAGAGACAATTTATCAGATATGAGATAGATGAACTCCCACATTCATTGAGGAAAGGGGTAACTGGTGCATAGTCATGTTTTAGGTCAATAGTTTTGCTGTATGAATGGAAAGCAAAGAAGAAAGAACCATAGCAAACACAGTCACATTTATTTATTTAAAGGGACAATAGAACAACATAGCGCCGGACTTGTTCGCCGGTCTTCCTCTATTCCTTAGAGGAGACAAATAACCTTTTCTCTTGATACAGGAATCAGGTATTGATCTGTCATACTGTTTGTTCTAGCACAGTTCCCAGAGGTATGTTCAGTTTGAAACGTTAAGGCTAGTTCATTAGCTGTCCCTGGCTCATTTCTTGTAGAGAATCAAGATAATACTGTGGTTACTTAATGGCTTTCTCTTGTTTTCCCCTGAGTCTGCCTGTCTGAAGTCTGCAGGTCCAGGAAGCTTTCTTCCTCTCTTCTTCTCTTATTTTTATTTTGGCTTAAAGTCACTATTAGTAAACCCATAAAGCACACTAGAACCTGTATTATATTGAATCGGTCAGAATAATAAGCAGTGGGTATGGTACTTTCTGATGCAAGTAGGAAGAACATGGAGGAGGTATGGATACTAATGCAAACTAGTGATCTCAAGTTAAAGGTTTGCTTTTAATGTTTTTTTAAATACTAGCTTTCATATCAGAAAAAAGATTAATGGATGGTCCTTGTGGTCTCTTCCAACTCTATGATTCTATAAATTTCAACGATATCCTTTGTGAAGAGAAACTAGAGTTTTACCATGTAAATATGTTGACAGGAACCTTCTGGGGAAGTTCTACTAATTCCTCGATTGAAAAATTCAGTAGCTTGGAATTTCCTTCCAGATAGACTAGGAGCCCCCAGTGGCACAGTGGGTTAAACTGCTGAGCTGCTGAACTTACTGACCGAAAGGTTGGTGGTTCGAATCCGGGGAGTGGAGTGAGCTCCCCGCTATTAGCCTTAGCTTCTGCCAACCTAGCAGTTTGAAAACATGAAAATATGAGTAGATCAATAGGTACTGCTTCTGCAGGAAGGTAATGGAGCTCCATGCAGTCATGCTGGCCACATGACCTTGGAGACATCTACGGACAATGCCGGCTCTTCAGCTTAGAAATGGAGTTGGACACCACTAGACCTCATGTCAGGGGAAACCTTTACTTCTATGTAGACTTTGGGGGAGATTCTGCATCAAAGTTGCTCACTCTAAATCTCCCCATACAGAGTTGCACATTGACTGTGTGATGCAAGCCTTACATTGAATGGCAATGGTGAGCAACTGGATGCACACCTGAAGATTCACCTGTGTGTGCGCACACATGAGAAGCAAAATGGCACCACAATCGGCTTCTTCAACCTAGAAGAAAATAGTCCAGCTACTTCAATAAGGAACTTTACTTACTTAGGAATGTGGGAATTGTAGTCTAAAAACATCTGGAGGTGGCCTCCTGGAATTCCCTACTCTGTTTTGGGCAGAGTAACAATTTTTGCCCCAAGGAGAGGAAATCACAAAAGGGTTTGAATAACCGTATCAGTAGCCAGTGCAGAATTTTGTACCTTTCACAATTCAGTATCATTTCAAAGCATTACTGGGAGAGAGTATGCAACATCTTTGGATGCATCTGCACTGTAGAATTAATGCAGTTTGATCCCTAGTTTAATTGCCTTAGCTCAATGCATTACAATCCTGGGAAATAGAGGCACCAATATTTATTTATTTATTTATTTATTTACAGTAGAGTTTCACTTATCCAATACATGCTTATCCAATGTTCTGGATTATCCAACACATTTTTGTAGTCAATGTTTTCAATATATCATGATATTTTGGTGCTAAATTCGTAAATACAGTAATTACTACATAGCATTAATGTGTAATGAACTACTTTTTCTGACAAATTGGTTGTATAACATGATGTTTTGCTGCTTAATTTGTAAAATCATAACCTATTTTGATGTTTAATAGGCTTTTTCTTAATCTCTCCTTATTATCCAACATATTTGCTTATCCAACGTTCTGACGGCCCGTTTATGTTGGATAAGTGAGGCTGTAATGTATTTATTTATTTATTATTTACTATATTTGTACCCCGACCTTCTCAATCCCGAGGGGGACTCAGAGTGGCTTTACATAAAGGCAATAATGCGATGCCTTAAAAACATACAATTAGGAAATACAATTAGGTGGAAATAAAAAATGTCTCCTTCTCTTCTCCTATCCATCTTTGCTGCTGCATTCCCATTGCAACAAAGCCATTTATTGGCTTATTGCACGGCTAGAGCAGTGGAACAAAAGTGTCTAGCTATGTTCCTATAGCTGGATGCACAGCACTTAATTTTCCTATCACTACAATTAGTAAAAAGTGTTGGTCGGAATCACTTGGTTGCTCTACATTTTCCAGGCTGTATGGCCATGTTCCGGAAGCATTCTCTCCTGATGTTTCACCCACATCTATGGCAGGCATCCTGAGATGTTAAAACAAATAAAAACAGTTGCTTCAATTATTAAAATCACATCAACCAAAGTCATAGTCCAGGGCCATTCCAAATTGTCATTGCATGAATTCATTGTTTATTTATTGCACTGCAAAAGCATCTCCAAAGGCTTGGTCCCATCCATTCTAATTCATACATTCTTTGGAAGAGGAGGCTAAAGACATCATGAAGCCACAGCTCCCCTGATCGCTTAGCACTGAGCCATGGCAGTTAAAGTGGGGTCAAACTGCCTTAATTCTACATGCAGATGCGCCTCTCCACAAACAATGGAGAAGAACATTCAGAGGAAATTCTATAGAATATAGAATGCCTAATTTCCTGGAAAGGTAAGAGGAACAACAGGAAAACTTTTGAAGTGGAGCCAGATCCTCCCCCATCAAGCCAAGAGTTTCTCTGTGTGCGCTCAGCATTTCATGCTATTGTCAGCTCCCCTGATATCTGTATCTGTTGTTCATCATGGTTAACAGCTGGGCACTCGCAAGCAAGATTCCCTCCCAAGAGCCACCTCTGCAGCCATTCCTAATGGAAGTTGTCACTGCAGTTGGTTTCTGTTCTCAACGCACTTTGTCCTCTTGATTCTAAGTAATTGCTACAGCAAAACAAAATGGATACAGTCATTCCAACAAGGAGCTGTCATCGCTAATGTCACCCGATGAAACACATTGCTCAATGGCCTGAAAAGGTTTCCCTCCCAACTTGCTTTGTTTCCACTATTTAGTATGTGCTAGATGTTCTGTAAATGAATACCTTTATGTCCCTCAGTGTGGGCTACCAGTAATCACTTTTCAGGTTTCATCGGTGCCCATTCTTCCAACTAATACAACCTTGTGTTATCCAGCATGCAGTGAATAGTGTTTCTCCTTATATCTATTGGCAAGTCTTATTGAACTCTACATCACCTCCATCATTGGGGGAAGACATGTAATAAATCTAGCCAAGTGCAGGGTGATTTCTGCTTCCATCTTATTTTCCTCATTGTAAGAGCCCAGGGTCTATAAAAATCAAAGAGGACATCCTCACTGTAGAATTATAGCATTTCGACACTCTTTTAACTGCCATGGGAAAATCCAGTGGAATCATGGGATTTGTAGTTTGTTACAGCAACAGAACTATCTGACAGAGGAAAGCAAATAGCTCACAAGATTATAAATCCCATAGCATTGACCCATGGCAGTTAATGTGGTGTCATACTGCTATAATTCTGCATTGTGGTTGCAACCAAAGATGTATGTGGTATATGGTAGTCTTTACTGAAAGAAATGAAACATCACTGCAGGTCCTTTCAAGATTCTACAGAGATATTTTTCATTTTTTGGGGGGCACAATGGTTGATCTAGTGTTCTTTAGCTTTACTCTAATTTGTGATATCACTGGTTCTTGGTCCATGTCACAATCTGCTCCTGGTCTTGTTTCTGCAGAGAGAAGAGAGCTTCTCCATCTTCTGCTTCTAATTATGTAGTCTGTTTGATTTCTATATAAGCCATTCAATGATGTCCTTATATACGCTTACCTCGTTGGTTGCTTGATGGTGAATCATGATCAATGGGAGTATCTTGAAGTATATGGAGAAAGACAGAACCTTAAAAGTGGATTATCAAAAGCACAATTCCAAAAATACATATTAAAATGTGTATACTGAATAGGTCCTATCCAGCAACCTAGGCTCTCCAGGCCATGGGATGCATAAGGAGGTCTTCAGCAATGAATAACATATTTTTTCTCTTGTCTCCTCTCCTGGCATTACTTAGGGACCTTCTCCTCAATAATCTTTAGCTACTTTAAATGTGTGTTGAGCCATCGACATTGGAATGCCAGTTATCCCACTTCATTCCTATGTATTTCAATCTGGTTGGCTCATTTACTCTGTATAGACAATGGGATTTATAAAAAAGGATACCTCCCAAAATAAATTTGATAAGCAACCAAAGTAGGAATGCAAGGAAATTACCAATGTGCTTATTACTATGGATGCCCAACATTCATTCAATGCTATGACAGCAAGAGAAACAGTCACATTTGTCAACATGAGCACACGAAGAAGACCGTGATTCTGTTGGAGCCTGAATGCATTTAATACCTAATTCTCCCTCTTATCTATTTAGCCTGGGAGGAGAATGATGTATATTAATGATTCCATGTTTACCATATTGCATCCTATATTTACATTTGCTTTGGGGGACAGCTATGCAGTGGAGTTGTATGCAAACTTATGAAATAAAACTTGGAGTACTGGTAAGAACTTCATTTCACATATGACCTTTTACAGTAATTGGATCTGAATTATAATCAGTCACCTGAGTCCTGAAATAGATAAAATAGTTTTTTAATGTTAAAAAGTTTTAGCCCTTGGTTGATTATCTATCAGTGCTTACAATCCTGTGAAAATAAGATAAATGAGAAATTTGGTCTCTAATTAGACTTCACTAGATTTACAGCTTTTAATTTCTACGCCAGCGCAACTCAGGCCGGGAGTAACACTGATAGAGACGGAGGCACGGTTTTCAATTGATTTAACAATTTAATTGCAGCATTAACATCCATTAACATTTAACTAACCTTTTAAACTAACCTCAGGCACAACCTTAAAGACTAAATGAAGTAAAATTGCATATAAAAAGGTAGTAACATACAGCTGTAAGGAGCTTGAGTGAATTTTTTTAGGGTGATTTAGCATTGCTACCTCTTACCAGGGGAATGGAGTCTGTTTTTCTTCTTGCAAAATTCAGGAGGTATGTATATTATCATTTATAGGAAAAGGAAATAGACATGTTTAATGGCTATTAAGTGTCATCTAGATCATTCAGAGATACGTGATGTCTGAAAGGTCCTATACGCGGAAAGAGACTTTAATGACATTGAAAATCATCAAAGTATGTTTGATGTTCAGATGATCTGTGCAGGGGAAATCCAAACTGAGGAAATGGAAGCATTCCAGTGGCATTTAGTATGGTAGGAGGGGAAGATTTTAGATTCAAAGAGCTAAAGAATGGTTGTTTCTAATAAGAGGAGGAAGATACTCATATTCTGCTTCCCCCCCAAATCAAGTCACCTTGCAAATTAAAAAAAAACCTCACATAGCTAAACATGCAAAAGGTCAACATTAAAATGGAATTAAACTATTGGCAACACTGAAAACCAATTTAAACATACAATTAAAAATAATGAAAGGCAGTTGATGAAGAGTACAATTAAATGAATTGTTCATTAACTAACTTTGAGTCACTGGTATTTCAAAATAACTCTGGATTGGATGGATTAACATCAAAAAGGTACACTGTAATGTATTGGGTTCAAAACCAATCTGGGAAAACGATCCAGGGTTGGTAATAGAAGATGATGTATAGTCCTTATTATGTAAAACTACTTCATTAAAAGCAATGTTGGCTAAAATACGTAGATGATTAATATTTTAAAACACTGTATCAACAGTATAGTATTCCACTGAAACTCAAGTTATATAAATACATAAATATCTGGAGCAATTGCAGTATTGACTTATGGCAGTGTTGTCCAAAAAGTCCAAAGGTGAAGGTTTTCAATGCGGGAAAAATCCACATCAAACAATTACATTTTCACCAATCCTTGGTCTCCGCTAAGGTCTGGTTCCCAATCTATTTAAATTCCTATTTTTAATTGGACAATAAGGTTGGTTGAGTTTAAGGATCCTTGAGGAAAGCAATTTTTATGAATTCCTCTGTAGAGCAGTGGTTCTCAACCTGTGGGTCCCCAGATGTTTTGGCCTTCAACTCCCAGAAATCCTAACAGCTGGTAAACTGACTGGGAATTATGGGAGTTGTAGACCAAAAAATCTGGGGAGCCACAGGTTGAGAACCACTGCTATAGAGGCATATGATCTGTCTTTTTTGGAACAATGTGAAGATTGGCGATAAGCCATCACCATTCTCTAAGACAGTGATTCTCAACCTGGCCTCCTCAGATGTTTTTGACCTATAACTCTCAGAAATCCCAGCCAGTTTACCAGCTGTTAGGATTTCTGGGAGTTGAAGGCCAAAAACATCTGGGGACCACAGGTTGAGAATCAATGCTCCAAAACATATCATTCTTAGCAGTTGTAATGCATCCCAATATGCATTGTGTATTTACATGTGGAAAAAAACATCAATTCAGATATACATTTTTAGAGGGGAAGTACATATAAATATATTTGAATAAATTTATATAGTCTGGAGATAAATTCATCCACCCTTCATTCAGGTTTGAGGGTCAAGAGGATAAAAAAGCAACCCAAAAAAAGGTTTGTAAGTAATAAGGTTTCTTTTTTAAGGGACAGGGTGGGCTGTTGTGTACATGAGGAATTTTTGAAAACACTATCAACGGTAAATGAAGTCCTTATATCAAGAGAAAGACAGGATGAAAATATAATAAAGTCAATAAACAAAAATAATGGTTTCTGATGTAACACAAAACGTGAGAATTAATTTATTTCTCTGGACTAAAACTAATGCTTGCCAGTTAACCTTTTAATCTTACCTTTCCACATTTCAAGTAATATTTTGAAATACATACTTTAAACTTTGTGCCAACTTAAGAATGCTTTCCTTGAGAAATAAAAAAAGTAACAAACAGCCAATAGTGACCGGTCACTTATTTTTTAATGGATCAGTGAATACACTGTAGGTCCCTGTCCCTTCCCAAACTTAATGCTAAACCAATTTGGAAGAGAGAATTTAGCATCTTGGATAATGCTTCTAAACTTCAGAATAAATCTTGGGGTGCCTCTACACTGCTGAATCAATGCAGTTCGATATCATTTAAACTGCCATGGCTTAATGCAATGGAATCCTGGGATTTGAAATTTGACAAGACAGTTTTTGAAGACTACAACCACAGAAGCTACTAGTTGCTACTGTGAATAACCAATGCCAAGAATTTACTTTTAACATGGCTTTGTCATGAGTACCCAAAATACTTTTTAAAAGATAACTTACCAAGCTCTGAGAATGACCCCGAAGTCAGGAAAAAGCAAGCAAGCTAAGAAGTCAAACGTCATCACAGAAGGACGATAATCCTCCTATTTCTTAAGCTCTTGGACTTTGATTTGGGCCCTTTTGACGGCTCTGGAATTGTTTAAGAGGTGATTTAAAGCCCTTCAGCTACTAAATGAGATCGTGCAATCGTAGCCGGCATACCCTGTGTCAGAAAGAGAACTTTCCAAATTTAGTTATAGCTCACGGAGCCATCGATCAGGTGTTTTGCAGCTGAAACAATTTCCAGAAACATCAATATGTCATTTATCTGCTTTAATTGACCTTGGGAATGGAACAGGTTCAGAGGAGGTCACAGTAAAACTGGGGTTAGACAGCTGTTTCGGTGTTCTGCCTGGTTTGTTTGGAAATCATTTCTTCTGGGCACCATGGACTCCAATTGGCCAGTTCTGGTTGGGAGTTATGCCATACATAGCTCACTCATAAAAGGTTTCAATTCTTTGAATTTGTGGGCATTAGTTTGAACTCTTTTGAAGAACTCTCTGGGGAAATTATGTGACCCTCCAGATGTTGTGGGACTACAACTCCCAAAAGCAAATATAGTGAGTGGTAATTAATGCTGGGTGTTGCATTCCAGAAAAGTATTTGGAGAGCCACACAAGTGCCGTTCCTGATTTAGAGAAGTTGCAATAAGACTTCTCACCAAGGTTGCTACCACTATTGGACTGCATGGGAACTCCTTTTGAATGCATATTGCCATGAAAGCCAACACAATCCAACCTAAAGCAAAAAGAGAACACCAGAAGGTGAAATTCTTAGGTCAGATGGCACTGGGATACAGGAGCTGGCAACTAGGAGTAGCGCTGTGGCGAATGATGCAGCTGAACTCAAAGGGACGTTCATGTGATGCCTCTAAGCTGCGTGAGCACTGGAAACCAACACGGAGGCCAATAAACAATCTAATATCTTTATTAAGGCAATAAAAGAACCAAACAAAAATAAGCAGAGTATATAGTCCAGCAATAGTCCTTTTAGGAAAGGTCAAATATAGTCCAGTAATATAAAGTTTAATGTCCAGTATTAGAGTTCAAGTTTTCAAATCCAATAACCGAAACACACTCAAACCTCCAAGCAGTTTGAGTGGGGAATAAAGCAAGGTCTTTCACAAGAGTTCCAGGTTCAAAATCCAAGGCAGGGATAGCAAGACAAGGCAAGGAAACAAAGCAAGGTTGGTCGTGGTGGATCTGAAATGCAGTCCAGACTTGACAGGGAGATGAGACGCAACGCCCGGTCTACTCAAGAGTAGCGAGCCGCAGGAACTAGAGTCGATGTTAACTTTCCAACTGACACATTGACACCGCGATGGCTAGCCTGTGCCCAGAACTTTTATGGGACTTCAAATCTTCCCCAAACCAGATGCCTGGGTTCACAGTTTCCCAAGGGAAACGGACTGAAAACAACAACTTTGCCAGATGCAACCCTCCCTGAAAACTCCCAAGGGAATCGGTTTAATTAGCATCCTCTCTCTCCACTAATCTCGGGCTTCGTCTCCGAATCTCCTTCTCAGAGCGGTGTGTTTTGAGAAATGATTTCCTATCAAAAGGAACACTTTCCAGGGAACCAGGCTCTGTTTCAAGGGCTTTTGTAATTAGCTTTGCACCCAAACTGTCAACAGGGAACATCTGGAAGGGAACAGAATCTCGCTGAGTTGGGAAAAAAACCCATATCCTCTTCAGTCTGATCTATAATGGCTGCGGGGTCATGACTCGAGGGTCTCTGAGACATCACAGTTCAGCTGTTGACTTGATCAGAGATGAAAGGGAAGTCTGAAGCTGCACAAAATATGACAGTGACATGGATGTAACTGATAATTTATTGAATCAATAACTGATCAGAATTTGAGAATACTCTAAATGCTATTGGGATATATATGTAGGGCTACATGAAGAATATCATCTTATTCATTGGATTGCCTACAGGGTCTAGATCAGAGGTGGACAATAGCACTAGATTCAGTCTGTCTCCAGGAATCTCCAAGGGCCACAGAGAATATTTTTGGAAAATTGGTATTTTAATTTTAATGCTACACAATGCAGAAAGGTCTTGTAAACAAATTACTATTCTAAATAGCTTCATGGAGGGACAATTTTGGATGGACTAGAAAAGGGCAATTTGGAGGCCATGTGCAGATCCAAAGCTACATTTTGTCTATCTGATCTCCCATAGAAGACTAATGATTTATCAAATCATAAAAGTTTGGAATTGTAGGAGTCCACAAGGATCATCTAGTCCAGTCTCCTACGATGTAGGAATATCATGCAGAGATGCAAAAACATGTTCAACCTCTGTTTAAAGGTAGTCAGAAATGGAGAGCATATCACACTCTGAAGGAGTCAATTCCACAGTTGAATAGCAATCTTCTGCAACTTTTTGTATCTTGCCCCAGAATTCCCTTGATTTTTGGCCAGACCACCATATATGATAGAATGTTCCTTCTTGTTCCTTACATTTCCAACAATATTATTTGCTCCTTTATACATTTTGGCAAGTCTTGCTGAGGTCTGATGCTTACCACCTGTTTATTATCTTGTAAAAATGTTCTCTACGGACATAAGGTTTTCTGTAAGCCAATAGTCCATGATTTCCCCATTTTTCTATATTCTATAGCATGGTCTACTTTTTGTGCCCATTTAATCATACTTTCCTTTATCAGTTGTGACTCCATTTCCATCTTCAGTTAAACTTGGTGTATCTCTCCAATACAGAGGTTATTCATAATTGAGTCTCAAGTTCTGATTTTAATCTTCCAAATCCAATATTTTAACTGTCTAATAGGAATCTTGGAGTTGATATATGAGCAGAAACTGAGCATTGAGAAAGCAACATTTTTAGACTACAAAGCACAAAAATCCTCTGCTAAGAAGATGCTGGGAGTTGTAGTTCAGCTTGCACAGGACCTTATTTATTGTAGTCTTAGCAAACCCAGAAGGAAGGAAGGAAGGAAGGAAGGAAGGAAGGAAGGAAGGAAGGAAGGAAGGAAGGAAGGAAGGAAGGAAGGAAGGAAGGAAGGAAGGAAGGAAGGAAGGAAGGAAGGAAGGCACCAATTCTTTAGTCCATGGTTAGAAAATGTCTCCAAACTGCAGTTCCCAGCAGTAAGATTGCTGGGAATTGTAGACCACATTCTGGAGTCTCATTTCTGTTTTATTCTGAAAGGGAGTCAAGACAGATGAGAAGAAGAGGAGCTTTTAGAAAAGGAAGTTTTGGGATTAACAATGTGCATTAATTGCTTGCTTAATAAAGCTTCAGTTTGGCTTAATATTAACTTGTTAAAAATTAGATTTTCTGTAAAAGCAAGCAAAGAGAAAAACCCAACTGTATACTTGGTTTTGGAGGCATTATTTCAATCTCAGTCATATACAGTTAGCCTCATTAGCCACTGTTCAGGCTCTGACAGACTTAAAAGAAATAATATGTTTAGATCCATCCATGGAGACGCGCCGGCACACACACTTGCAAAGGCATATCATCATATGCCTGGATCTGCATCTTTCTTGAGAGGGAAAATAATTGCTCATTAGTCGAGTTCAGTTTAAATGCAGTCTGGAGAAAGAATACTCTGGGCTTTTCAAAAAGAAAGTTTCTAATTCGTTTATTTATTACATTTCTTTCATGTCCATCTTCTGAGGGGTCCTGGGTTATCCTCCTTTATAAGCTCACAACAACCCTGTGAGGAGAGTTATTTGGAGAGGCAATGCTTTGCTCAGGGCCACTTAGCTGCTTGGCATGTCCAGTGAATGGACGTCCATCAGATTCCTGATAAAGCCTTTCTTTTTCCCAACAGCAACCACACATTTATATCGCATCTAATCTTAGAGGGATCCTGCACTGTTGAATGAATGCAGTTTGGCACCACTTGAACTGCCGTGGCTCAACGTTATGGACGATCTTCAGCCATGATGGAACCTCACCAAACTACAACTCTCAAGATTCCATAGCATTGAGCCATGGCAGTTCAAGTGGAATCAAACTGCATTCATTCTGCAGTATAGATGCACCCCTGAGTTAACTGAGTCAAACTGTTTTTGCATTTTGAACATGTTGTCCACCAACTAGAATCCTGGGGTGGCAGATTGTGATTTTGTCCATGTCTATTGTTTCCAAATGCCGGCTGAGAACTTTTGGCACGGCACCTAATGTACCGATCACCACCGGGACCACTTGCACTGGTTTCTGCCAGAGTCTTTGCAGTTCAATCTTGAGGTCCTGATAGCGGCTGAGTTTTTCCTGTTGTTTTTCATCAATGCGACTGTCACCTGGGATGGCAACATCAATGATCCAAACCTTTTTCTTTTCCACAACGGTGATGTCTGGTGTGTTGTGTTCCAGAACTTTGTCAGTCTGGATTCGGAAGTCCCACAGTATCTTTTCATGTTCATTTACTATTATCTTTACTGGTTTGTGATCCCACCAGTTCTTTACTGCTGGGAGGTGGTAAGTATCCCCGCCTGTCACGCGGGAGACCGGGATTCGATTCCCCAATGGGGAGTCCCCCCCCCATAAGTGCCACCTTGTCGTGGTGGTGGGTTTAACGGTTCCAATGATGCTGAGAGCTTTGCTGGTGGTAGTGTAACTACCAGCAGGTCCAACTAAGCCAGAGAGGCCTCAGCTGAGAAGTGGAACTAAGAGCACCTAACCCATTAGCTTTATGGAGAACCAAACCAAAACGAAGTCTATATTGGCTCGGTCGTCGCCCAGGATAAAAAGGACCGTGATGGATTCTGGACATCCATCGACAAGTGGGCTACAGAATCAAAATACAAATGAACAGCCACAGAAGCGGCAGAAATATACAATGCCAGAAAACCACATTATTATTATTATTATTATTATTATTATTATTATTATTATTATTATTATTATTAACAACAAACACAGTTTAACATTAATGACATACAAAACATTAAAAAGCAATTGTATCATCATAAAATATGAAACCAGTTAAAACAACAACAACAACAACAACAACCAAAGGTGCAGCATGATATCCAAGGGCGATTGCCACTGAAAAATCAGTTCTCAAAGACCTGCTGGAATAAAAATGGTTTTAGGCTAGCATTAAATCCAACATTACATAAGTGGAGTTGCAATCCTGGTGAATGGCTATGACGTCTGCATGGATGAGGCATGCACAATATGCATGGATACTCACTCTGCATTGTGCGTGGATGTCCACTGCATGTTGTATTAGGTGCTCATGCACACTGGGTTTCCATTTGTTTTCACATCGGCATCAGTTCAGCCGTGCAACATTGCTGTTCAACTCAAGAGTTCTGTCAAGTCTGTAGGTAGATAATATCTGAGCTACATGAACGTGGTTCATACCACAACCTACAAAATAGTGTTAGGTATGTCAAGTGGGATAAACACCGAAGAAAAAGAAGATGTTGTTTTTATTTCTGACTGAAATGTATTCAGGCTGCCTGCAATATTATTTTAGGGACTAGTACCCATCGAGATTTTCAAATCAGATAGACACGCGAATCATTTAAAATTGCAATAAATAATCCAGTGGCCCCCAATGCTCAGCTCCCAAATCCAAAGCAATTTTTAAACCCAGCTATATATTTTTAGCAGTTTGAAAACATGCAAATGTGAGTAGATCAATAGGTACCACTCCGGCGGGAAGGTAACAGTGCTCCATGCAGTCATGCTGGCCACATGACCTTGGAGGTGTCTACGGACAACGCCAGCTCTTCAGCTTAGAAATGGAGATGAGCACCAACCCCCAGAGTTGGACACGACTGGACTTAATGTCAGGGGAAACCTTTACCTTTTTATATATTTTTAAAAAGGATGAAACGACAAGATTCCTCTGCTTCCCTGTCAGTTATGCCGCATAATAGATGGGGAAGGTGATTTCGATTCCTCAAACAAGCAACTACAACATTTAGACCATTTGGGAGAAATGGCCTAATGTGATTAAATTATTAAGACCTACTCACCCAAACTCTCTCCGTCGGCCTGTTGTTGTGTTCAACACCATTCATGGCCCAGGAGTGAAAGAGGGTCGGATTTAAACCGTTTAACACCTAGGCCCACGCTAAGTGGCCCAAAGACTTTAAAGTGAATAACAAGTGCTGTGTGCTTGGGGTGGGGGGCCGGGAGAACCACTCCACCCGGTATTTCATTTGCAACCTTCAATTGGACACAAAGAAGGTGGAGTGCGGAGACGGAGGAGACTGCGGCGAAGAGTGAGGAACAACGGTGCCGTCATAATGGAGAAACCTGATTAGAATATAATTTGTCCTCATTAGCGCAGCATTCCTGACATGAGCCCGCTCCTTCAGCCCTGTTTACTTTGAAATGCCAAAGAAAGAAACCTTATATTGTTGTTAACACCCGGCTTTTAAAAGGAGAGCAGGAGGCCCGTATTGACACGGATGGTCTATGGGCTCTTTACCACCCAAGGAACATGGAAAACGTTCTGGGGAGATAAAGACAACGAAGAAGAAAAGTAACCCACTCAGCTTGTGTGGTGGAGCATTTACCGAGCCCTTTTGAGCCACCCTCATGGGCCGCAGCCCATAAATCTCTCCCTCTGTCATGTTTGACTAAAACCCAATACCCATTCAACAGGGAATCCATCAGTGTTATACACGGAGCTGAGGAAGGAGGGGGACAATGATAAAGCATACACAATTGGGACGGCAAACAATAGGTCTACAAGGGAGCCTTTCTCCAGTGACTTGAGGAGTGTTTCTTTAAGAGAGAGAGTGGGCAAAGGGCCTCAAAGTGCATCTTGTGGACCAGACTCCCACTTCCTTTTCCTAATAATAATAATTAATAATAATAACAATAATATACATCACACAGTCCTAGACACTTGGGAAGTGTTCGACTTGTGATTTTGTGATATGAAATCCTGCATATCTATCTTGTTTGCTGTGTCATAATAAAATAATAATAATAATGATAATAATGATGATGATGATGATGATGATAATAATAATAATAATAATAATAATAATAATAATTGAATGGGACACTGAAGAAGGAGACAGAAGGCCTGATCCTTGCAGCCCCCCCCCCCCCAAAATCCCCCTCGGCCTGGAGTTGCATAGCTTATGACTAGGCAATTGATCTGTTAATATTATTATTATTATTATTATTATTATTATTATTATTAAACTTTATTTGTACCCCGCTAGCATCTCCCAAAGGACTCGATGCGGCTTACAAAGGCCAAGGCCTCAACACACAATATAACAATACAAAACAAAAAGGCAAATTAAAAACAATTAAAACAGTATAAACAATAAGCAATAAACAATACGCTAAAACACAATAAAACTGGGCCGGGCCAGAGTAATGGGTACAAGATTAAAAGTGCTGATGTGACAGGTGATATATAAGACTTCTAGGGCAAGTGCAGAGTGCGATATACGATCTTAGTTCTAATAAAGTGCTTATGGGACTTGGAGATTTCCTATTAATCTGGGAAGGCACATTGGAACTACATGCCCTCCAAACTACATGCCCTCCAAATCCTGGCAAAATACATCCAGAGGAGCCTGACTTTGGCATGGCCAGCAAGGTAGTCTAAGATGTGTAGGCACAGAGTCACTTTTACAAGTCCCCACTAGCTCTGATTCAGCCCAGTCCATTGATCATTGACTATGAATTTGTTTTAATGGTTTTTAACTAGGAATTTTTAAATAATGTTTATATTTAATCCTTTTTTAATGTTCATATATTTGTATGTTTTAAATGGTTATGATAATGCTTTTATGTTAAGCCGTTCAGCTTCCCCTTTGGGGGAGATAAAGCAGGCTATAAATAATAATAATAATACTAATAATAATAATACTAATAATAATAATAATAACAACAACAACAGACAAAAAACCGGTACAAGAAAACTGCACTACAAACTAGAGCTGACAGCTGGCACAACAAAACATTGCATGGAAAGTTCCTTGACAAAATTGAAGGAAAAGCTGATAAGGAGAAGACCTGGCTCTGGCTCACGAATGGGACACTGAAGAAGGAGACAGAAGGCCTGATCCTTGCAGCCCAGGAGCAAGCCATCAGAACAAATGCAATTAAGGCCAAGATTGAAAAATCAGCTGATGAACCAAAATGCAGACTGTACAAGGAACTCGATGAAAACATTGATCATATCTGTCAGAGCACGCTTCCTCAGCTGCTGTAAGAAAATTGCACAGACTGATTACAAACAGAGGCACAACTATGTGGCCCAAATGATTCATTGGAACTTATGCCTCAAGTACCACCTCCCAGCAGTAAAGAATTGGTGGGATCACAAACCTGCAAATGTTGTGGAAAATGAGCACGCAAAGATATAGTGGGACTTCCAAATCCAGACTGACAAAGTTCTGGAACACAACACACCAGACATCACAGTTGTGGAAAAGAAAACGGTTTGGATCATTGATGTTGCCATCCCAGGTGACAGTCGCATTGACGAAAAACAACAGGAAAAATTCAGCCGCTATCAGGACCTCAAGATTGAATTTCAAAGACTCTGGCAGAAACCAGTGCAGGTGGTCCCGGTGGTGATGGGCACACTGGGTGCCGTGCCAAAAGATCTCAACCGGCATTTGGAAGCAATTTGGAAACATTGACAAAATTACAATCTGTCAACTGCAAAAGGCCACCCTACTGGGATCTGCGGGCATCATCCGAAAATACCTCACACAGTCCTAGACACTTGGGAAGTGTTTGACTTGTGATTTTGTGATACGAAATCCAGCATATCTATCTTGTTTGCTGTGTCATACAATGTTGTTGTGTCAATAATAATAATAATAACAATAATAATATGATAACTTTATTTTTATACCCTGCCACCATCTCCCAAATGGGACTCAGGCGGCTTACGCATGGGGCAAATGCCCATAAATACAATACAAATGATACATCGAAGTAAAAACATAGATAGAGTACAAACAATAAAAGTAAGAAAACAGTTAAAAACACAATTAAAATATAACATAAGAATATCAAACAATACTCAGCAAGACCAATTGCCATAGCAATTGGGTGTGATCAAGATGTACAAGGGCCAGGCAAAGGCATGGGATAGTGCAAGCAGCATAGATAGGGCTGGGTATTGGCTAAAGTGAAAATAGCAGCATAATCTTCTGGAATATAGGGACTGGGCATTTGTAACTAGGGACTAGGCATTGTCAAAAGCAAGTAGAAACAGCCAGGTTTTCAGATCCTTGCGAAAGGTGGCCAATGTTGGGGCTTGTCTAATTTCCCATGGGAGGGGGTTCCAAAGCCAGGGGGTTTTCCTGGCAGATCTCAGAGTCTGCGCCAGTTTATAGGGGAAGATGCCGTCTCGAAAATAAGCAGGATCCAAACCATTTAAGGGTTCATAACCTGAACTTTGAATTGGGACCGGAAACGTATTGGCAGCCAGTAGAGCTGTATAACCCTTTGGCTGACAGTAAAATGGTGAGTTTTCTACTACCAGTCCCTCCAACATGTGACCAACTCTGACATTGTTGACATGTGTTCAACAATACCAGAGTTGGTCACATGTTGGAGCAAATGTTATCAGTGGGGGGGAAACACACAGGTATGCACAAAGTCTTTATTGGCATGCAACAACAAAATTGTCATACAACACAGGTATATACAACAAGAGGGAGTCGCTGATAAAAGAAAACATACTTAAAGGTTACTAGTCTCAGGGATAAAATTTGCAAGAGTTGCAAGAATCACACAAAAGAATGCATCAGAGTTGTTCAGAAGATATGGAATTTTATAACTCCCTTGTAACTCCTACTTGCCTTTCGGAAAGCCTGCAAAACCTTTCTCTTCCGACAAGCTTTCGATGGGTGAAAAACTCGAGGCTATGTCTGTTCTTATTGTTATTTTAAAGCTAATTGCATTGTTTTAATCTATTTCTGTAAAACCGCTCCGAGCCAAATTGGGAGTAGCAGTATACAAGTCTAATAAATAAATAAATAAATAAATAAATAAATAAATAAATAAATAATTGAGGAGTCCCAGTGGCGAAGTGTGTTAAAGCACTGAGCTGCTGAACTTGCAGACCGAAAGGTCCCAGGTTCAAATCCCGGGAGCTGCTGTTAGCTCCAGCTCCTGCCAACCTAGCAGTTCGAAAACATGCCAATGTGAGTAGATCAATAGGTACCGCTCCGGCGGGAAGGTATGATTATTATTATTATTATTATTATTATTATTATTATTATTATTATTATCATCATCATCATTTCTATCCCGCTCTTCTTACCCTGCAAGGGACTCAGAGCGGCGTACAACATACATTTAAGCAAAAATTCAATGCCTCATTATACAAAGCATAAAATCAATAGAAACAATCAACATATAAATACAATTTAAAACCATTAACATTAAGATATTAAAACATAAAACAACATCTAGATACACCCTACTAGCCGCCGCCTCATGATCTTATGGTCTTCTTTGGCTCCCTTGGATGGTGCTGGCTGACTGGGCTCACGCCAGCATCCTCCTTTTTCAGTGCTCCATGAGAGGTAACGGTGCTCCATGCAGTCATGCCGGCCACATGACCTTGGAGGTGTCTCCGGACAACACTGGCTTTTCAGCTTAGAAATGGAGATGAGCACCAACCCCCAGAGTCAGACGTGACTGGACTTAATGTCAGGGGAAACCTTTACCTTTTACCTTTAATTGAGAACATTGTCATTTCTGTATTTCATCCATATATTATCATATTTGGGGCATACGTAAAAGAATGGTGAAGAGTTTCAACAGAGATCGAGTCACATTATGGAATCATAGAATCACAGAAGTGGAAGAGACCATAAAGACCATTCAGCCCAACCACTTCCACCACACTACAAGGCAGCAGTGTTTTCCACTGTTGAACAGCTCTTCGTGTCAATAGGATATTCCTAATATTTAAGTGGAGCCTCTTTTCCTGGGTGCATCTATGCTGTAGAATGACTGCAATTAGACACCACTTGAATTGTCATGGCTCAATGCTATGGAGATCCACAAAGACAGCCTTGGGGGTCCCATGCTGTCCCAATATCACAATTTATCCACCACTCAGGCTAGCTGTTTCTCATGGATTGGTTTTTCCTGCTGAAGTACAACCAAAAATGAAACCAAAACAAATCAAAAAGCTGATGGAGGTCTGGCAGAAGCAGAACCAGCCTTACCAATTGCCATTGCATTTTCATCAGAGGTCTAATGACAAAGATAAACTATTGATGCTTTAGGCAGTTGCTTTAACTTGCTCCCCCTGCCCTTCTCTGTGGGAAGGCAACTTTATTATGTAGAGTGAGGGCTACTATATTCAATATCATCTAAATCACCAGCCCATTTTCAGTCTCCATTAATGTCAAAATTACAGGAAAACTCTCAAGAAGAAAATGTGAGCCCTGACTCTGTGAACGACGAAAGGATAAATTGTGATTGATTTTATTAATTAAGTTCGGGAGCTAATGTCTTTACAGTAATGGGATGCTTCAAAGACAGAGTCGGGATTAAAAAACATTGCACCTTGAGGTTAGAGAACCAAGTCCATCATCACGTTGGTCGCGGACTCCTAGAAGCAAAGGATTTTGATGTATTAGGCCCTCTTTTTCGTGGTTCACGGGTGATTCCTGCTTAACAAAATGTTAGGAGAAAGATCTAACCTCTCTTTCCTGCAGGCAAATCAGTTAAATGATTTTAAAAACAACTTCAAGTATTGACCAGAGGTCTCCTTGGATGAAGAATCTGCTCTCATGTAGCTTGAAAACTTCTTTTAAATTCAAGGGATGAGAAGCTCCCCTCCCTCCCGCCGCCCCCATTTTACTCTTGCTGTTATGTTCTGAGGGCGCTTCCAGACTAGACTTAAATCCGCTCTGAAATGAGTTATAGAAACCCACTCCAGCCCAGAAAAGCAGGGAAAACTTACTGCATTTTTTTGTTCTCTGCAGAAGAGTCCACAAATGCAAAACATCTCACAATAGTATTTGACATCCTTCTCCCCCATGGGGTATTTTGACATTTCGTCAAGGTCAGGAATATTTGTAAATAACTTTACACCCCGATATAGTCCCTTTCCTGGTGCTGTTTTTCTGCATCCTGCTTTAAACATGTGAGAGACAACTACCAGAACTGGCAAGGCAGCATGTGATAGCGTTGATGCTTCCTGAAAGATCAGAGATGGCACATGAATGCCACCTGTCCTCAGCTTTTGTCTGCGCTAAAGGCACTGTTAAGGAATAATGTCAATTCATTTGTCACTTGTCTATGTCACCCGCTCTTCTGCAAGTACTTGAAACAATAGCATGCGAACAAAACAAAGAGAATTTCTGAGTGCAGCGTAAGGAGGGAAAACAAGCGCTGCCAGAACAAGCCAAAGACTGGACTAATTCAACATTTTTGTTACTCACAGTGGTCGAACACAGGTCCTCCATGGATGGTCACAGACAGGACCCAAAAACATTTATAATCTTGTGAGGCACCAGAGCACATATGTCACACGCAAGACCCGTGGACCGAATCTGGCCCGCCTGTCCTTTTATGTGACCCTCTTCCAGATGCTGGATGATGACTCCTAGATGATGACTCCATTGGACATCATGGGAGTTGTGATACAGTTACATCTGGAAGGCTGTACTTTGTTCTGTTTAATCAGGAGAGGAGTTTGGATTGAGATACAATGATTGTGGATGTGATTTCTGAGCTTATAATGTCCTTTCACCTTTCCACAACCTCAGAGTCACAAGTGCTTTTGCGTTGCAATTGCCGTTATCCCCAGCCCATATGGTGAATAATCACAAGTGCTGGGAGTTGTTATTCAATAACATCTGGGGACCCAAACTGGGTAAAAACCACTATGTGATATATGTATGTGTGTGTGTGTGTGTATGTATGTGTGTGTGTGTGTGTGTGTGTGTGTGTGTGTATATATATATATATATATATATATGGTAAAAGTTTCCCCTGATGTTAAGTCCAGTCGTGACCAACTCTGGGGGTTGGTGTTCATCTCCATTTCTAAGCCGAAGAGCCAGAGTTGTCCATAGACGCCCCCATTTCCTCCATTTCCAACAATGGGGGCATGGCTGGTAGTGCAGCGTTTTGGCTACGCTGCAGGAAGGGAGAAGGGGGAAGAGCTGAGGACACAAGCGGGGAATTTACTGGTGCTGTACTTTTCAAACTCATTTATCTATAAGAAACGTGGCTAAATTTAAATGGGGATTACATGAGATTGTAGTTTTGGGATGTGTCTTTCAGCTGCATATGGTAAATGATTTATCCTATATATTGTCCTTTTAAAATCCAAAATGTAACCTATTTTCTGAATAGCCCTCGTATATATATATGAGACCCCCTTTATCCACATCCCTGGATTCAATGGCCAGTTGAAGGTAACCATAAGGCTGATGGGGCCCTCAATGGAAATGAAAGTCACATCCTTGCCTAAAGTGGTCAGTGTAGATGTCCAGAAGGACAAAGGGGCAGTCCACCAGAGCCAATGTGGTCTCGGCCCATCTGAGCTGCTTGAACACCAATGCATGTAGCACTAGCCACCATCACAGATAATGTTCTGGACTGGCCCCAAATTAAGCAAGCTAGTGCAGATATGGCTTCAGAGATTTTTGCATCTCTAGCATTCATGCCACTTTCCTCCATCATGCCATTCAAATCTGATCCGGTGCAGCTATTTATGCAACAAACATTTATTGTGAAGGGAAACCTCTCAGACATTGTTCCTTATGAGTTCAGGGAGCAAGAGGCAGACACGGTACATCTCACCAGATCTGCCTTTTCTCTTCTGTTGGGGCATCCATCAGTCTAATTCTATAAGGGTTTGGATTTCAATACTAGTTGCGTTAAAGACCTACTGAATTAGGTAAACTCAATCACTCCTGGTGATGAAATGATTATTTAATTACTGTCAACTCACTTTCCAATATCACAGAGGGAGGGAAAGCCAGGAACATCAGCAATCAATGGTAATGTGCTAATCAATCGAGAACAGTAGTGCCTGGATAAGCATAATTTGCATGGCAAAATTAAATTATTTACTTACACTTCAAATATGTGCATTCATGCCTGAAACAACAACAAACACAGCCTGATGGAACATTGGAAGGTAACACTCACTGGATTAAGCACTCTGAATTGAGAACCTAAACAAAGGAAGAGGTTTCAAATCGAGCCCGATGGACTTTAGGAACTGAACCAAAGTTGTGTGGTTATTTGGGGTGCTGATTCAGCAAATTGCATTGGATAGACCACATCAACTCTAGTTTCTGATAGAGAGCATATGCAATCCAATAGTCACCATTTGCTCACCCATAAGGTAAAGGTAAAGGTTTCCCCTGACGTTAAGTCCAGTCATGTCTGACTCTGGGGGTTGGTGCTCATCTCCATTTCTAAGCCGAAGAGCCGGCGTTGTCCGTAGACACCTCCAAGGTCATGTGGCCGGCATGACTGCATGGAGCGCCGTTACCTTCCTGCCGGAGCGGTACCTATTAATCTACTCACATTGGCATGTTTTCGAACTGCTAGGTTGGCAGGAGCTGGGACTAACAGCAGCCGCTCAAGCCGCTACAAAAAAAGCTACAAAATAATAATAATAATAATTCTCACCCATAGAAAACTATATTTAATAATATTTAATTTAATATATTTAATATTTAATAATGTTGATCTGATGTGGTCTAGCCAATGCAATTTTCTGAATCAGCACCCCAAATAACCCCAGGAACAGGCCTAAAAATGAAGACATCAAGACACCCCTTCTTTCAGGCTCCACATGGCTCCACTCAAGGGGAGTTAAGAGGAGGAGAAGCAGCAGTCAGGAGGCTTGTTGTCAGTGCCTTTCGTGGATAGTTAGTCTCTCCCCTTATGACATCCTTGTTGCCTCCACACTATAAGAGGGTTTCACGAGACCAGTCACTCTCATTGCAACGGTGTAGTAACTATAAGGCCATGGACCATATTTTAGTTTTTGGGGACCACTGGTTGTCCACGGACCACATGTTGGGAACCACTGTTTTATGCAGTAGTTCAAGAGCTCTGTAAACCAAGACAGGACAAGATTAGGATGGAAAAAGTATCAGGAAATATAGGGGAAATGGCCATAAAATCTATTTGTGAGTGTCAAAAATATCCAGATAGTCTGTATTTTAGCTGTATGTTCTTATTTGCAATCTAGCTGCAAGCATAGCCCATACACTACACATCGTAGTTGTCCAATTGGGAAGTTACCAGTGTGCAAATTGCAATTCATTTACTCATCCCATTTATTTATTACTTAAATATATATATTTTAACTCCCACTTCATCCTAAGATCTCAAGATGGTAAACAAGAAGCAGAAAGGCAGTTAAAAAGATGTCAAGAAACAACACAATAAAGCCATGAAACAACGTTACAATAACAATAATAAAAAAAAACTCGGAGGCATAAAAACATCAGCCAAAGTAAACATAAACATTGCTTATATTTATACTGCATATTTCTTTGCAAAATAGATTTTCGCTCCATTTTTAAAACATGTTATCATTCATTGGCCCAGCCAACATTTTAATAGATCTTCTTTTTACACAGATGTTAAAAGAGGGTAAACCATAAGAAAAGTTTGCACCATTATACAGAAAGATATATGTTTTTAACAGAGTTTTACTTTAAAATTGCTTCTAATTTATCTACTTCCCAGACATGTATGGAGGTAATATGATCAGCGGTAATGTGCAGAAGGAAGATATATACTTTTTTAATTGTAGCCAAGAGGAAAAAAAGCAGCATGGAATAACTTAATCGTTGCTAATTATAATATCACTGTGGTAATTACAATAGATTTTGATTGTCTCATTTTCACACCAGAGGAAAGAACTGTGCTGCCTTTTCCTTTAATACATATTTGTTTTTAAGAGAGGAGCTGACAATTACACTAATTGTCGTCACAGCGTGAAACTTTGTTTTTAAAGAAAAATTTGTCTACATGTCACACAGCATAAATGCCTCCTTTCTGTTTCGTTAGGTGCAAATTAAAGATGTATTAATTGCTTTGTTCAGCATGACAAGCTGAAGTCGACAAAAGCAAAGCAGGGCGATGCCTGTCAGAGTGCCATCGCCGGCAAAATCATGGCGGGAAGATCCCCAAATATGCCTCCCAGAATGACCAAGGAAGGTTGAGTGCTGCCCATTGGGAATGATGGGGAAGAAAACAGCAATGCGTAAGGTGCATCTACACTGTGGAATGAATGCAGTTTAACACCACTTCAACTGCCATGGCTCAGCACTATGGAATCATGAGATTTGGAGTTATGCAAGGTCTTTAGCCATCCTTGCTAAATAGTGTTGGAAGCTCACCAAATTACAACTCCCATGATTCCATGGCATTAAGCCATGGCAGTTAATGTGGTGTCCAATTTCATTCATTCCACAGTGTAGAGGCATGCATAGAAATAAATTTATGGATGATTGGAAAACAACACAGACTATTATTTCAAATAAACTTTGATAGAATTACAGTATCTTAGTTTGTGGGGTGGGTGCCGTACTTTTTTTTGTGTGTCAAGAGCAACCTGAGTCGCTTCTGGTGTGAGAGAATTGGCCGTCTGCAAGGATGTTGCCCAGATGTCCTTGCAGATGGCTGTTTTGATGTTTTTACCATCCTTGTGGGAGGCTTCTCTCATGTCCCCGCATGGAGCTGGAGCTGATAGAGGGAGCTCATCTGCGCTCTCCCCGGGTGGGATTCGAACCTGGCAGTCTTTAGGTCAGCAACCCACTGACAAAATATGTCCTATCTATGTGGAGGTGGATTCTCCGGTGGCTCAGTGTGTTAAAGCACTGAGCTGCTGAACTTGGAGACCGAAAGGTCCCAGGTTCAAACCCGGGGAGTGGAGTGAGCGCCCACTGTTAGCTCCAGCTTCTGCCAACCTAGCAGTTCGAAAACATGCCAACGTGAGTAGATCAATAGGTACCGCTCCAGCAGGAAGGTAACAGCGCTCAATGCAGACATGCTGGCCACATGACCTTGGAGGTGTCTATGGACAACGCTGGCTCTTCGGCTTAGAAATTGAGATGAGCACCAACCCCCAGAGTCAAACATGGCTGGATTTAACGTGGGGGTCCTGCCCACAAAACAAGCCATTTTGGAGTATAAATCCTCACAATTATTTTAAGTTATTTAATGAAAGGTTGATGTGCCACGGTTGGTCCAGATCCATGAAGTCATGGAGGAACCTTTGTGGTACGAACGAACCAACATACATACATACAGTAGAGTCTCACTTATCCAAGCCTCACTTATCCAAGTTTCTGGATTATCCAAGCCATTTTTGTACTCAATGTTTTCAATATATCATGATATTTTGGTGCTAAATTCGTAAATACAGTAATTACAACATAACATTACTGTGCATTGAACTGCTTTTTCTGTCTAATTTGTTGTTTAACATGATGTTTTGGTGCTTAATTTGTAAAATCATAACCTATTTTGATGTTTAATAGGCTTTTCCTTAATCCCTCCTTATTATCCAAGATATTCGCTTATCCAAGCTTCTGCTGGCCCTTTAGTGAGACTCTACTGTACTTTGACTTTTATATGTGTAGAAGAAGATATGTGCTGATACACCTCCAAACCCAGATGGAGCATTCCTCATCCAGATTCAGTTGAAACGAATTCTCTGAATTGCTAGATCTTCACGGGGCAAGACTAAGGCAAAGGCTGCAAAAGGCAGGAAAGCGTCTTATCCTTGCAAGAGCCAAGTTGTAGCCGCGGAGGCTGACAGCACCTCTCTTCCTCGTGGACAGCTTTAATTTTTTTTTTCTCCTGCAGAAGGCAACTAGTGATTTGCCACTTTATCACATCATATCATTACTCCCTCTAATGGCACCTTGCCAAGTGACCTGCTTATATGTCAAAACATCAGGCACCCTTCAAGGAATGTTAAGTGGTATTACCTGTTTTCTGATGAGGAACTTGCTAGCAGTTAACAAGGAGCTTCAGCCGAATGATCTCAGCAGACGAGGGCAGAGAGGAGCTGCTGGTTTTTCCCTCCCTCTCCCTCCCATTCCTGGTTCATGATCTCTGGCTGTTTTCTGAGCAAAAAATGGAGAAGGAAGAATAAGGGGTCAGATCGCTTTTACTTTAGAGGCCGAGAGAACAGAGTCGTGTGGAACTTGCTCCTTTGTTTCTCGGGAAGCTGACATCTTCCTACACGTTGCCTTTGCATCTTCAGAGGACACTCAGTTGTAAGAAGCAGAAACGCCATTCGTGGTTATATGTGCATTAAAACCTGCATTATTATGGCCAATAGTCTTAGATATGTTATGTTCCCTTTGAAAGCAGCTGGACATTTTTGTCTGAAGAGGAATGGCTGTGTTCAGTTCAAGATCTCTGGTGTTGTGTATGTGGTGCCACTCAACCACATACTGGCATGTTGTTGCACAGTCAGTTGTACTATATTGTGATTTGACACAAGGATTACATTGCACAATCCATGTATTACTCTATATCAATTACCCTATTGCTACTTTTTTTTCAAATCACGTGAGTTTACTGCATGTTCCTTTTTAACTCTCTTTCATTTATTTCTGCCACCTATGGGTGCATTTACACTGTAGGATTCGTGTAGTTTGGCACCACTTTAACTGTCATGACCCAATGCTATGGAATCATGGTATTTGGAGTTTTACGACAGTGGTTCACAACCTGGGGTCCCAAGATGTTTTTGGACTACAACTCCCAGAAATCCCAGCCAGTTTACCAGCTGTTAGGATTTCTGGGAGCAGAGGCGGTCCAACCATAAGGCGAACTAGGCACTCGCCTGTGGCGCCATCGCCCCGGGGGCACCATCATCCTGGGAGGAGGGCGCCACTCTCTGCCTCCTTCTCCTTCAGACCTCCCGGTGCCCACGCTGGGCCTTCCAGCCGGTGCAGGACCGCCTTCGCACCACGTGAGCCCACCTTTGGGACCTTCAGAGATTGTGAGGTTTGTGGGAACTTGGAAGCTAGGTATGTGGGGTTTATATATCTGTAGAAGGTCCAGGGTGGGAGAAAGAACTCTTCTTTGAAGCAGGTGTGAATGTTGTAATTAAATCACCTTGATTAGCATTTAATGGCCCTGTGGCTTCAAGGCCTGGCTTCTTCTTGCCTGGGAGAATCTTTTTTTTAGGAGGTGTTAGCTGTCCCTGAGTGTTTACTGTCTGGATTTCTTCTGTTTTCAGAGTGTTGTTCTTTATTTATTGTCCTGATTTTAGAGTTTTTTTTAATACTGTGGGCTATCTGGGTTATCTAAGTCCACACTGCCCTATATCCCTGTTCAATATTTAGTGCTAAATTTGCAAATATAGTAATTCCTACATAACATTACCATGTATCGAACAGCTTTTTCTATTGATTTGTTGTAAAACATGATGTTTTAGTGCCTAATTTGTAAAATCTTAATGTAATTTGATGTTTAATAGGCTTTTCCTTAATCCTTCCTTATTATCAAACATTTTCGCTTATCCAACGCTTTTATTTTTCAGTGATTGGTTTGGGGGGGGGGCGCCAAAATTCTGTTCGCCTACACTTGAAAAATACCTAGGGCCGGCTCTGTCTGGGAGTTGAAGGCCAATAACGTCTGAGGACCCAGGTTGAGAACCACAGTTTTATGAGATCTGGAGCCATTTCTGCCAAAGAGTGCAAACTACAACTCTCATGATTCAACAGTATTGAGCCATGACAGGTCAAGCAGTATCAAACTGCATTCATTCTACAGCATAGATGCATCCTGTAATGAAATGGTTGCATAAACACTTGTATTAAGTAAAACATTTTGGCTCATTATTTTTTATTTTGTAAAGAAACATAATACATCAAAAGTGGTGGAGCAATATATTGATAGGAAAGGGAGGGGGGTGAAAACCTGAGGGGAAAAAAGAGAAAGAAAAAAATAAAAAATAATTAAAAAAATATTGATTGACTTCTCATCTTGACCACGGAGTTTTCTCTTTCGTTGATTACATATTTGTATTTTCCCTTAGTCTCTTTTCATTTAAACCATTTTATATTGTAGATAAGTCTATTGTGAAGTCCATTCTTCTTTTTTCAAGAATTTTGTGAAGTTTGTCCAGTCTGTTTTATTTTTATCCTCTCTTATTTTTTGTGTTGGTTTATCCATTTGTATTATGTCCAAGATTCTGATCAACCATTACTCGAAAGTAGGAAGTTTTTTCCCTTTCCAGACTTTCGCTATTGTTAGTCTGGCCGCTGTGCTTATGTAGAAAAATATTCTGTCTTCATTTTTTAAAAAAATTGAATTTGTAAAGCTTAGTAAATACATTTCAGGTTCTAATTTAAATTTGATTCCTATGATTTCCTGTGTTATTTGCTGTATTGTCTTCCAAAATTCTTTTAATTTCTCGCAGGTCCACCATTGATGAAAAATTGTCCCAATTTTTCCCCCATATTTCCAACACATTTTGGAAGCACTGCTTGACTGTCAAGTAAAAAGTTGGCACTAGAAATAACATTGTACAAAAGTTGACTGGCACAACTTGGGGATCACAACAAGCTACAGTGAAGACATCTACCCTTGAGCTTTGCTACTCTGCTGCTGAATACGCATGCCCAGTGTGGAATACGTCTCACCATGTTAAAGCAGTGGATGTGACTCTTAATGAGACATGCCACATCATCACAGGATGTCTATGCCCCACACCACTGAAGAAATTATATTGTTTAACCAGTATTGCACCACCTGACATCTGCCGGGAAGTAGCAGCCAGCAATGAAAGGACTGAGGCATTGACATCTCTGGCCCATCACCTGTTTTGGTATCAGCCAGCACACCAATGCCTTAAATCAAGAAATAGTTTTCTAAGGTCTACAGAAATATCTGCAGGAACACCTCAGCAAGTGAGAGTCCAAAAGTGGCAGGCTAAAACCCGAAACCTCAATCAGTGACTGACGCCGAATGAGAGACTCCCTCCTGGGCACACAGAAAATTCAGTGACTTGGAAGGTGCTAAACAGACTGGGCTCTGGCAACACGAGATGCAGAGCCAACTTTAAGAAATGGGGCCACAAAGTGGAGTCCACAGCATGCGAGTGTGGAGAAGAGCATACCACAGACCACTTACACAATGCAGCCTGAGCCCTGCCACATGCACAACGGAGGACCTTCTCACAGCGACACCTGAGGCACTCCAAGGGGCCAGCTTCTGGTCAAAGGACATTTAGTATAATGCCAAGTTTTTTAAAACTGAATCACTCTGACCAGGAGGTCATGAGTTCGAGGTCTGCTCGGAGCCTATGTTTGTCTTGTCTTTGTTCTATGTTAAAAGGCATTGAATGTTTGCCTATATGTGTAATGTGATCTGCCCTGAGTCCCCTTCGGGGTGAGAAGGGCGGAATATAAATGCTGTAAATAAATAAATAAATAAATAAATAAACTTTGTGTTTTCAAGTACATTACAACTTGTACCCTTGGTTCACTTCTGACATGATAAATAAAAATAAACATTTCGGAATAATTTTCTCTCATAGAACAGCGAGGGATGAAGGATGGAGCTGGAGCCACAAATGGACTTTACAGCTGTTTTCATGTTCTCTGAGAAGCACATTTTTTTTTCTGAATTGCCCTTTTTCCTAGCAAAAAAGGAGGAGCACTCCACTTTTTAAATAGGTCATTTTTCTAAAAGAGCTTTGCCATGAAATAGCTGTTTCTTAGCTGTGTAGTGGAGATATCTTTGGGACAATATATAGCACAGAGGAGTCTAGGAGAGGGCTTCGGCTTTGCCTTGGAGATCTGCCATTCGCCAGTAGCCTCCTGACAGCCGAGGTTTTACATACTTTGTTAATTAGCAATTCTTACCAAGCCAAGTGTATCTTTCCTTCTCAGGGTTCAGCCTGGTCTCGATTAGACATATTTACGGGAAAAGTCAATGGATGAGACATTAGGGGCCAACCTCAAAAGTCAGAATAAAGCAACCATAGACCTTAGAGAAGTACTTTATTAGCCAGGGATTGGCTGGCTATCGATCTGGGTCTTTTACCTTCGGTCACAGCAGCACTTACCCTACGGGTTTTTTTTCCGAGTGTAAATATAAGTAAATTTGAATGGGTGTTGCTGAAAACAATCTGTAAATCTCCATTTTGTGGTTAATGTTGTAATTGCAGTTACGGGAAGGTTCAATATCAGGGGCGCAGTAAAGGAGACAGGCCTGTGGCGAAGCAACCTCAGCTCTGCAAATAGGTCCTGATGCAGTTTCTCGGAGGTCATTAAAGAGACTCGGAGCCATCACTCTGCTCAGAAGCAGCAAAACCGCACGGGCACTCATCAGAAAATGAACCAGGAAGAGAAAGGGGAGGAGGTGAGGAGCGGGGAAGAGAAAGAGAAAGAGAAGGCGGCTGCTCCGAGGACAGGAGCCTTCTGCCTTCAGCCTTTTTGCATTTGTCTCCCTCCTCTTCTCTTTTCTTTTTTTTTCTTTTTAAAAAATCCATCCACTGAGGTCAACCAGATAATTAAGGAAAACAGAAGGGGAAGGTTCTTTACTTTTCTGCAGACAAATCTTTATAAATGACCGGGGCTGAAATTCAGCTCAGCCTGGCCCTTGGGAAACCAGGGCGCCACATCAGATTGCCGTCGGGGAGCAAAGAGAGTGTCTGTAGGTGGGAAGCAACCTTCACGGCAGGGTCC
Source organism: Anolis carolinensis (assembly GCF_035594765.1). Lineage (NCBI taxonomy): Eukaryota > Metazoa > Chordata > Lepidosauria > Squamata > Anolidae > Anolis > Anolis carolinensis. The sequence goes on along the minus strand of NW_026943822.1, from coordinate 11,220,000 downwards.
AAAGGGCCACTCTCAGAGATCGGATTGAGTTACAGCAGCTGGGCTGGAGAGGCGGCTGTTGTGGTTAATTTCCTGGGGCCTTGTAGTAAACATGTCTATATTTTCATCCAGTCCCAACATATTTGACTGCCTGAGCTGGAATAGGAAGCAAATACTGCTTTCGGTGCAAGTACATAGAACAATAGATCCTTGGGATTTAGTTCCACTGTGGGATACCAACATCTGTGGATGCCCAAGCTTCTTCTTTCTAAGCTACTTTCCCAAGGAGGGGTTGAGCATTGCAACTCTCGTTTCCACAGGGCTTTGCTTTGATCATCCTCAGGTCTCAGGTTGGCAGTGCACATGTCTTCAGTGATGGTGTCCAATCCATCTTTTCTTTGGCCTTTTTCCACGTGGTCGCCATCCTGCAATCTCCAAATGCAGTGCTGCTTGTGCTACTGATGTTGGTTCTCTTCTCAGGACATGGTCACACCACCGTAGTCTTGCTTCCTGTATTTTCTTGCTGATTGGTTTTATTCCTAGTCTTTGATGGATGACATAGGGTATATGATCAAGAAGTGTCAAGCCAAGTGTCTATCTGTCTGTCCATCTATCTGTCCGTCCATCCATGCATCCATCCATCCAGCCAGCCAGCCAGCCAGCCAGCCAGCCAGCCTGCCATCCATGCATCCATGCATGCATCCATCCATCCATGAATCTATCCATCCATCTATGTATCTATGTCCCAGATTCTCTGTTTTGGGTATGTTCAGTTGAAATCCCTTTTCACTGTGTAATTACCCCTCCCTGATGACTTGACATTATTTCTGCACCTTGGCACAGATCTTTGGATCCAACTCATGATTTCAACATTTTATTTTGTATATTGACTTTTTATGACTGTTTTTATCGATGTTGATGTTTCATTGTTGGTTGATTTGCTTGTTGTTTTTGTTTTGATTTTGCGCTGTTGTGTCCGGGCATGGCCCCATGTAAGCCGCCCAGAGTCCCTTCGAGGAGATGGGGTGGGGTATAAGAATAAAGTTGTTGTTGTTATTATTATTATTATTATTATTATTATTATTATTTTATTATGACACAGCAAACAATTTTGTCAAGGAACTTCCCATGCAATGTTTTGTTGTGCCAGCTGCCAGCTCTAGATTATTATTATTGTTGTTGTTGTTGTTGTTGCTGTTATTATTATTATTATTATTATTATTATTATTTTATTATTATTATGACACAGCAAACAAGATAGATATGCTGGATTTCATATCACAAAATCACAAGTCAGACACTTCCCAAGTGTCTAGGACTGTGTGATGTATTTTCGGATGATGCGTGCAGATCCCAGCAGGGTGGCCTTTTGCAGCTGGCAGATGGTAATTTTGTCAATGTCTATTGTTTCCAAATGCCGGCTGAGATCTTTTGGCATGGCACCCAATGTGCCCATCACCACCGGGACCACCTGCACTGGTTTCTGCCAGAGTCTTTGAAGTTCAATCTTGAGGTCCTGATAGCGGCTGAGTTTTTCCTGTTGTTTTTCGTCAATGCGACTGTCACCTGGGATGGCGACATCAATGATCCAAACCTTTTTCTTTTCCATAACTGTGATGTCTGGTGTGTTGTGTTCCAGAACTTTGTCAGTCTGGATTTGGAAGTCCCACAGTATTTTTGCGTGCTCATTTTCCAATACTTTTGCAGGTTTGTGATCCCACCAGTTCTTTGCTGCTGGGAGGCGGTACTTGAGGCATAATTTCTAATGAATCATTTGGGCCACATAGTTGTGCCTCTGTTTGTAGTCTGTCTGTGCAATTTTCTTACAGCAGCTGAGGATATAATCAATGGTTTCGTCGGTTTCCTTGCACAGTCTGCATTTTGGGTCATCAGCTGATTTTTCGATCTTGGCATTAATTGCATTTGTTCTGATGGCTTGCTCCTGGGCTGCAAGGATCAGGCCTTCTGTCTCCTTCTTCAGGGTCCCATTTGTGAGCCATAGCCAGGCATATTATTATTATTATTATTATTATTATTATTATTATTATTATTATTATTATTATTATATTGAGCCAATCACTCCATGTCTGCAGCTGTTGTTGGAGGACTTCAGATTTTTTATTGGCCAAGTATGATGTCACCTGCATTTAGGAGTGTCCAGGGAAGCATAGCCTGCAAGTTTGGTGTATGTAGCGGTGTCCATACAGAGTGAACAGCAATGGTGGGAGTGCTGATCCCTGATGCATGCCCACAGTGATGTCGAAGGGTGGCGAAATCCCTGCAGGTCAGTGGACCATACTTGTTGCATTGTTGTATAGTAGCTTTATCCATATGGATGCTCAAGCAACATAGTAAATTGGTATCCCTTATATAAAACAGCAAAATCAATGGATATGTTCAGTGGGCAGTGGATTTGCTCCAGCTTTTGGTCTGAACTGGAAAAAGCCATATCAAGCTACCAAATCCTTTCCCACTCAAATAGCTTTGGGACCTTGGAGAGTTCCTTCTAAATATTGCACTGAAACCCAGAAACAAGGTTCTGCATCTTGGAGAACTGAAACTATGGATTTTGGAATGAAATCCTCATAAATTTACCACTCCACTGACCCAGAAGCTATCACGCACCGAGTTTGGTAAGTTTCTTTGGTTGCTGATGCAGAATGTTTCAGGATTAGGGGATATTGGATTTCACCCCATTCATTCATTGTGTGCATAGACAGACGGTTTGCTTGCCTGCTGTTGAAGAATATGCCAAACCAATAATCTTTTCCCCACTTTAAACAAATGCTCATGTAAATACGGTGATATGCCAACTTGTCAAACCAGGTAGACTTTCTCAGCTTCAGAGGAAGGTGATGGCAAATCTCCTCTGAAGGAACCTTGGACGGAAATCCTAGAATAAGGTTGCCATGTGTCTGAGAATCAGTGGCTGGCATTTTGAATTCTAGAACATAATTCCACTTAGCTATGGACCTTGAATGAGTTACACTCTCTCAGCCCAACAGGAAGGTAAAATTCAATGGTGGAGTCACTATATGTCAGAGCTAGCTTGAAGCAATTACATGACCTATAACTTTTTGTTCTGTTGAGGAATGACTGACAATATAGTGCTATTTTAAAAAGGAATCCCGATTACATTTGATTTTAAAATAACATTTTCCAAGCTTTGAGATATAGAGGGAAATATATAGATCTAGCCATCTGTGGAACAATACTGCCTCTGAAGTACTGCTTCCTCAGTGACTCTTCAGGGACTATAGAATGAGAATAATCACCATACCTGAATGGGGATAATAAAACAAATAGTGTTCAAATATGGAAACAAAGCCAATCCCCAGAAGGGCAGTGATCTTCTTAAAGATTTAAGCATCTCTGCAGAAGACTTTGAATTTCACCTTGATGTTTAAACAGTAAAAAAAAAATGGGGCAGGGATGCACAGAGGTATCAATTTTCATTGACTGCAGCAGCTTGAGAGTAGAGCACAAACAGAGCGCAGTTGTTCAGCAAACATCCCATCGTGGCAACCAAATCTTCCTGTCTTCTGTTATTATAAAAGAAGAATATCATGCCAGCAACAGAAAACAGGAGAAAGCTTATAGCAAAATATATTTTTTTAAATTGAGTTATTTTCCACCTTCTTCTCCCTACCAGTCTGATTTCAATGTAAGATCATCCGACTATTTGCAATACTCTAACATTGTAATAAACCTTTAGTCAATGAGGTTCAATCAAAATGTTGGTCCATTTACTTAACTTGGGGTAGGTGTCCAGGGCCCCATTCACAACAATAAGTACCGTATATACTCGAATATAGGCCGACCGAAATATAAGACGAGGCATCTAATTTTACCACAAAAAAACTGGGAAATCATTGACTCAAGTATAAGCCGAGGGTGGGAAATTTCAGAAGTAAAAATAGATACAAAAAAATTACATTAATTGAGGTATCCTTAGGTTAAATGTTTTTGAATATTTACATCAAGCTCTGATTTAAGATAAGACTGTCCAACTCTGATCGAATCATTATTCTCATCTTCTTCAATGTAAATGTGCTTATGTATCCTTTTAATGATAATAGAGTAAAATAATACATGTAATAATAATAATAATAAATGCAGGGAAATAATACAAGTAGTAATAAATAGAGAAAAATAATAAATATAATAATACCAATAATAATAGAGAAAAATAATAAATGTACCATATATTCTCAAGTATAAGCTGACCCAAATATAAGTCAACCAGGACCCTCACCCAAGTATAAGCCGAGGGGTTTTTTTTCAGTCTTTAAAAAACGGCTGAAAAACTAGACTTATACTTGAGTATATACAGTGTGTGTGTGTGTGTGTGTGTGTGTGTGCGCGCGCGCGTGTGTGTGTGTGTGTATATATATATATATATATATATATATATATATATACACACCTTATATGTATTATATAATATATAATCTATACATATAAAAGGGTAATGAAATTTCGGCCTAGGACAAAACAACAAAACGACACATCCCAGAAACACTAAACTTGGCAGCACAACCCCTCATCCATGCCTCTACGTTCATACAACAAAAAGAAAAGAAAAATAAAGTCCTAATTAGAGGGAGAGGAAGAATTGTTTTTATCCAGTTGCTGCTAGTTAGAAGGCTAAGCTCTGCCCACTTGGTTTCCTAGCAACCCACTCAGAGTTAGGCCTCACTTAGGCCTCTTCTACACTGCCTATAAAATACAGATTATCTCATTTTAACTGGATTATATGGGAGTGTAAACTCAAGGCCCTTCCACACAGCTATATAACCCATTTATAATCTTACTAGCTGTGCCCGGCCACGCGTTGCTGTGGCGTTGTCTGGTGTTGTTGTTGAGAAATTGTTGAGGTAGTGGTGGTTGGGCAGAGCTTAGCCCTCTAACTGGCAGCAATTGGATAAAAACAATTACTGCTCTCTCTCTAATTAGGACTTTATTTTTCATTTCTTTTTGTTGTATCAACCTAGAGCCATGGATGATGGGTTGTGTTGTCAAATTTCGAGGTTGAGGGGGCCTGTAGTTTTGTTGTTTTGTCCGTTGCCCTGATTCCATCACTCTTTTATATATAGAGATATTATCTGCTTTGAACTGGATTATCTTGACTCCACACTGCCATATAATCCACTTCAGTGTGCATTTTATCCAACTGTGTAGAAGGGGCCTCATACTTCGCCACAGCAACGCGTGGCCACGCACAGCTAGTATTATATATAAACATTTCTTGGGGTTCTACAAAAAATGTTTCCTTCAAAAAGATCTCCACAGCTGCAAAAGTTTGAGAACCCTTGTCCTAGTTATTTTATACAAACCATCCTTTTAGCTGAAGCGTTCTCATACACACACTCACACACTTTCCTCCTTCTTGATCGTACTTCCCACCATGCCAGTTACATGGTGATAAAAAGAAACCTTGCAGGCAAGCAAAGAGAGTGGGGCAGGGAGACACAATATGTTAAGACACAATCCCCCATGGGGCATCGGAGGCTGAATTTGCTGTCAGAATGAGTCTGAGCTTCCATAACTATCTGTGTTTTATGTGGATTTGAAACATAAAATGAGATTCAGCTTAATCTTCCCAAGTAGCAATCTCCCTCTGAAGGTTGAGACAACAACATATGAAAATTGCAAAAAAAAAAAAAAAAAGTATGTGTGGAGGGATGAACACAGAACTGGATAAAAGAAGACATCAGACACCTGTACTTAAATGGAACTTAAAATGAACTGCAGCCTGGTGATGTTTAGTGGCAGAATAAGCTTCACCTGCCAGCAAATGTTCTCTAAATGCTCCAAAGTTGGTACCCGATGACATCTGAAGCTAAGGAGTTCTAGCCCCAGATGCCACATGGATGGGAAATCAAACTTACATCCACTTCGTGTTAATAATTCATATTGATAGCATTCAAAAATCAAGAGAGGGGAAGAGGAGGAGAGGAAGAAGATTACATTACACAGTTAAGGCATCAATCTGCAAGGTTTCACTTAAGATAAATGAACATGTTAAAATATTTGAAGTTTCCCAAAATTACTAACTTCAGTATTCATATGTTAAATACGACATTTTGAGGATTTGAATGCAAAATGCTATCTTCAAACCTTATGTGGTTTACTCCTAATGATATCTCTTGATGATGGACATTAAATAGGAATTTTCAAACGCTGTCAAATGCTGAATGCAAGCCATCCAAGAGACCTTAGATCAATGATGGGCAACCTTTTGCGCTTGGTGTGTCAAAATTCACCAAAAAAACCTAGCATGACTAGGGTGGTGTGTCACTTTGAGAAAAAAACCCCATAATTTCACAATATGTATAGTTTAAATAACAAATATATATAATTGTAATATATAACTGTATTTAATAAATCAAAAACTATAGTATTTACTACCATTATTTCCATGTACAACAATCTATGGTACCTCTTGCAGTTTCCATGCTGATTTCTCTCTATTCTAGTTTCAATGTAGTCATGAATAATAAATGATATAATAATAATATAATAGTAATAATATGATAATATACTACAATAATAATAGAAATATATATGTGTGTGTGTGTGTGTGTGTGTGTGTAATGTGCATAATTCCCATGGAGTAAAGAACAAAACCACTGGACCAAATCACACCAAATTTGGCCACAAAAGACATAGTCATCCAATCAATCTGCATGTGGCAGTGTGTCAGCAAAAATGGCTAGGCGTGTCAGTGCTGACACGCATGTCATAGGTTGGCCATCACTGCCTTAGATAATGGTTTATGGTTCTAACTGTTGACACATCGAAAAACCAGGATCTATTTTTAGTCTCAACTAGAGTAGACCCATTGAATCAATCTGGTTTTTCGATGTGTCAACAGTTGGAACCATAGACCGTAGACTACAAGGGACATCTAGTTTAGTTGGCTTACTCCAGTTGGAAATAACTGCCAGAATGAGATAAATGTTGATGTCTGGTTTCAGAGACATTACTACATGTTAGTTATGCTGCTTGGTGACTAAAACGTAAGTATTTTAATCAACACCTTGAAACTGTTAACCTTAAAGATGTGAATCCAATTAGTAGTCCCAAGTAAAGTTGACCCATTGAATGAATTGCTAAATTAACACAGAAATAATTGATTCAATAAGATTGGTCTAGTTTGGGATTAATAAACTGGCTCGCTATCAAGTCTCAGCAACTGAAGTAAGATATCATGCGTCAAAGGCCGATCTCATACACTCAGCATTCGCTTCTTAAGGCTTGGGGTGGACATAAGCCCAAGTGCCAGTGACCTGTACCAAGGTCATGAGAACCAGAAACGTGGGCCATAGAAGTTGCTTCTAGAGGATGATAGCTATTATTAACACTGAAGTTCATGACCTTCCAGGATTTGTAAGTAATAACTGATTTATGGTGCTACCTCCACTCACCTAGCCAGGAATGGAGAGCACCAGTTCCAGAGTGCAGGAGTTCAAAGCAATAAATCATCCGTTTCCTTGGCTAGTCTAAGGCAAGGCAGGAGAACGTTTCTTGCCCCAGTTTTCAGTGCATATGGATATTTAAGAGAGGCCTGTTTCAACATGGTGGCTTGTCTCCAGCCATCCTTTTCAGGTGTATTTGTTCCTTCTGTCTTGAAATCTTCTGGTTTGGTTTCCCCATTCCACCTTCACAGCCATGCTGACATTTTTCTCTCCTGTGAGATCATGGTTGTGTTCCTGTCTGTTTTTCAGGATTTGTGTGTGTGCGTGCTTTTCTATAAACGTGCAAAATGCAATACCGCAAGAAGCATTACCTGGCGAAGTATAGCTCATTGAGAAAGAGCAGCACTGAATGGACTGTATCTTTGTGATCAATCAGCTTTGCCTTTTGTGTTTCCTGTGGGGGGGATTTGCCACACAAAGGAGAAGGAACGACTTCTGCAGAGAGGCGTGCTGCTCAAATTGAGGAAAATATTACCCCAAATCAAAATTTTCTTGGTGGAACAATGGGATATGTGTAGGCCTGGAAATCCTTCTCAATGCAGGAAGTGCATGCTTTCATTTAATAAAATGGTTTTATTGCGATTCATATTGGGGTCATAAAATACACTTAGTACACTTATTTCCTTTTCCCCCTTTTTAAAAAACCCTACTATATCAGGGTTAATTTGTGTAATCCCTTTCTAAAAATCAAAGTTGGAATCCAGAACACTTTTAATAACAACTTTTTGGCAAGCAAAGATAAATTACTTTGCAATACTTGCCTTCCAGTAATATTTGGTTTTTTTTTTTTAATTTAGTCCTAAATGTTGCTAAACTATTCCCTGCACCTAGGTAATTCAGAGAACTAAAATATGGCAGAAATAGCCATTCATTTGGCAGAACTGAAACAAGAGGCCACAGTTACAAAAATCCAAGAATAAACCGGTAAAGCTTCTTGTAGTATTACATTTTGCACGTTTATAGAAAAACACACATACTAGCAGTATTGGGATCTTGCATGCAAAGTATAGGGCAGGATGAGATAAGCCATGTTTTCCCACTCTGACAGTTCCAAGTTCATTTCAGTTTAACATGGGTTCAACCATTAAATGTTTCAATCTCATTTGAAAAAATATAAAAAATGGATTTCACTGCTATGTATTTCCCCCAAACACAAATTTAGAATGCATTTTCTCCAAAATATACTGCTGTGAGTGTATCTCCCCCTTAAAATGCATGTTGTATACCCTCAAATTGCACATTTTAGTATTTCTTGGTATACAAATCTTCACATGCATTGTCTTCAGCTGTCAATCTTGCAGCTGTTAATTGTGAGAGAAATAAGGTTGAACACTGTGAAAGCCACCCACTGCATGGCTATCAGCTTCCTCCCAGTAGACTTAAATCAAGGAAAAGCTTCATGAGAACCACCACTCCTCTTAATGTTCCTCCAGCAACAGCAAGAGTATCCCTCTGGGTAACTAAACCAGTATATCCCAATTGGATGGTGCCCCATGAAGGTCTTCCTCCAGGAGCAAACCAAGAATGGGCAACTTGGAAGTCCCTGCACAGACTCAGAAGCGGAGTGGGAAGATCAAAAGACAACTTGGCAAGGTGGCACTACCTAGAAGAATCCTCCACCTTGTGCAACAAACAACTCAGCATCTGTATGCTTGTCCACAATGCCCTGCCTCATGCCCAGAGGAAGAATTGTTTAAAACTACAGACAATGCGGACACTGATGGCCGTTTTTGGTCTAAAATTATTTAGCCCCTTGTGCTCCTGCTATTTTATCAGTTTTACACTTATTTATGCAATGCTTTTTACATGAAATAAATAAAGCTGTCAATGGCTTTTCAAAATTCTGGTCAAATTGCAACCCAAAGGATACACGTGTGTTGAAGAATGCATTCATTTGGGAAGCAGGGATTCTGTTGGAACGTTTTAAAATGTGGAACAAATAAAATATTCCAAGTGGAAGTTGCCCATTCAGAGAGCTTGATCAATATCCCAATCATGCTACCAAAGTCATAGAGACCATTTTTTCATATGATTTCAACATTTTAAGGACAGTAGGAAAGAATGACACAAAAGCACCTTCTAATGATATGGACAATGCAAGCCCCTTCGATGGATTGTCACCTTGACGTGGTGAGGGGGCTTGCGTGTTCCAATGAACCTGAGGCACAACCACGGGAGTCACACCAAGAACAATCTGAAGACCCAAAGACCTCAATGGCAGAGCAGGCAAAGGATAACATGGTACATGTTACAATGGCTGTGAAGGTGGAAGAAGGCTGCAACAGACTGAGAAGCCACTCTCGTTGTGTTAATCACAACACTGCTGGAACCTCACTCTGTGAAGACTGTTTGTTGACCAGCCGTGCACTGACCTCCACACATTTAAAAAAATCACATACAGGCATTTTCCAAGAAATGGAGGACCATCATCCTTGAACTACGAGGGATCGCCTAAGAAGCAAGGAAGACAATAATATTCCTTTTAGAAACAGAAGTGTCATCTTTAAAAATGTCTGCATTTTGTCCCCATAATTCTTCATTTTCAGAGAGTGCATACTGATTGACAACGGTTGGGGGAATTTTACATTGAGAAACAACAACAAGGAGTAAACAAAGCCGATGGCTGAGGCTTCAACTTTTTTCGAGGAGAAGTGGTTAGACTTTGATCAACAGCAGCCCATTCAAGAGAGGACAGCCATTCCGGAGAGTGTCTTTTAAATTGCATTATGCCCACACAGTCTCTGGCATAATTAAGAGAAAGAAACGCTCAAAGAGTTAACAAGGAGCTGTAAGCAAAGGATTTTGTTTTTGAAATAAAAAAGAGAGAGATGTGTGAGGAAGAAAGGAGCGAAGAGGAGGCTTTATAGAAAAAAATTGAAGGATCCTCTCTCTCTAGAAAAAAAAAAGCAGAGGAATGCAGCTGGGGAATAATAAAATAAGAGAGAGAAGTTAAACCGGTGACCCTTGTCAGCAGTGAAAAGCCGGAGATTAGAAAATGTTTCATGCTAATTTCCATGGAGATTTCTTTAATTTATCGAAAATTACTTTCTTCTGCTTTGATTTGTCCAGCCGCCTGCCCCTCGCAGCTTCCTGGTGGTGGTCCTCCCTGTCACGGCAGGCTCAATACGGGCCTCGCTTGCCCCACACTGGGCCCGGGCTTCATAAGATTATTCAAGCGGCTCTGACGTCTCTATCAGCTTGCGCCACCACAATACCTCTCTCCCTGTCTTCCTCTCACTCACCCCACTCCTCCTCCTCCTCTCACTTCTTTCTCTCCTCTCTTTTTTCCCTCCTACAGCGCGTTCTTAGGATTCTCGTCACATGATGGCTTCATTGTGGGCCTCCATTGCTAAAGCGATGGCTTCCATCCCCCCCTCCACGTTCCTCCTGATCCGTTCGGCTTGGTTTTCTCCGCTGCCTGGCATTATCAAAGGAGATTTGTGGGTCACTGAGCCGTGGACAAGGAATATGGAGTCATCAAGACTGTTTGGCAGCATAAAAACTATGTGATATATATATATATATGTATGTGTGTGTATATATATATATATATATATATATATATATATATATATATAGGAGGGGGTGGGGATCTGAGCCGATGCATACTGTTCTCATCTCTTCAGCAGCATGCAATCATTAGCTTCCTTTATGAACATATGTTGAAAGCATTTAATTTTGAAAGGCTAATCAGAACGTAGTGGTACAAGGCTTTAAAAAAGACATTAAATACTCCAACTACTTAGAAGGCCTCTCCATTTTATGGCTAGCAAAAGCAAACACAACATTGAAAGTCGGGGGGCGGGGGGGGAGAGTTAATACGGGACAGGGAGTTGGTTTATTCAATGCTATTGGTGATCCCTTGTGGCCGAGTCTGATTGTCTTCCAAGGGTAAAGTCCTGACAATGGGCCCGTAAGTGACTGCGGAGTCTTAGTCTCGATCCACATGGACTTTTACAATGAGTACGAACATTTCCAGGTGGAAGGCAGTCAGAACAAGGGTTTTCTTGATGCACCTTCCTCTCTGCATGGTTCTCCTATTTGTGCCTCATCAAAATCCATAGTTCCATAATTGGTAACCATTGACCTCTAGTTAGAATGCTTGAGTGCCAGGGATTTCCATTTCTTGGTGTTTATGCCACATTTTTTAAGATTAGCTTTCAGCCCATATTTAAATCTCTTTTGTTGTCAATTGACAGTCTGTATTCCATTCCTGAGCTGAGCTCTAATTTCAGAACATATGTCATCCAGTAGTCGCCATCTGCTCGCCCACAGAAAACTATATTTAATAATCTAGAGCTGATGTGGTCTATCCAATGTAATTTTTTGAATCACCTCAAATAACCACAGGAACAGGCCTTAAAATGAAGACACCAAGGTGCCCCCACTTCCAGGCACCACGTGGAATGGCTCTGATCAGGAGGAGGGAGGAGGAGAAGCAGCAGTCAGGAGGCTTGTTGTCACACCTTTAGAGGGTAGTCAGCCTCTAACAGCTACTATTAGTTAAAAGCTTTCCCAGCAAGCTAAACATATTTGTCAACATAATCTGAGTTGACTATACACCAGTGGTTCCCAACTTTTGGCCCTCCGGGTGTTTTGGACTTCAACTCCCAGAAATCCCAGCCAGTTTACCAGCTGTTAGGAATCTGGGAGCTGAAGTCCAAAACACCTGGAGGATCAAGGGTTGGGAACTACTGCTATACACCCAAACATTGAAGAGTGCACTACTCAAAGCCATAGAATGAGAATTTTTCTATTTGTAAACTAATCAATTTACCATATATACTCGAGTATAAGCTGACCCCAATATATGTTGAGGCACCTAATTTTACCACAAAAAAAAAAAAAAAAACTGGGAAAACATTGACTCCAGTATAGGCCGAGGGTGGTAAATGTCAGAAATAAAAATAGAAACCAATAAAATTACATTAATTGAGGTATTGGTAGGTTAAATGTTTTTGAATATTTACATAAAGCTCAGATTTAAGATAAGACTGTCCAACTCTGATCAAATCATTATTCTCATCTTCTTCAATGTAAATCTGTTTATGTATCCTTTTAATAATAATAGAGTGAAATAATACATTTAATAATAATAATAATAATAATAATAATAATAATAAATATAGGAAAATAATATAAGTAATAATAAATAGAGTAAAATAATAAATGCAATAATAATAATAACAAGATCAGATTGAAATAATAAATGTCTTAATAATAATAATAATAATAATAATAATAATAAAACTTTATTTATACCCCGCCACCATCTCCCCAATAATTATAATAATAATAATAATAGAGTAAAATAAATGTAATAGTAACAACAATAATAGAGAAAAATAATAAATGTAATAATACCAATAATAATAGAGAAAAATAATAAATGTACCATATATTAAATGTACCATAATTTAATAATAATAAATGTACCATATATTAAATGTTGCCAACTGTTGTAAGCCACCCTGAGTCCCCCCGGGTGAGAAGGGCGGGGTATAAATGCTGGAAATAAATAATAAATAAATAAATAATAAATAATAATAAATAAATAATAATAAATATTCTCGAGTATAAGCTGACCCAAATATAAGCCAACCAGGACCCTCACCCGAGTATAAGCCGAGGGGGGCTTTTTCAGTCTTAAAAAAAGGGCTGAAAAACTAGGCTTATACTCGAGTATATACAGTATATATTCTTTTCAAGTATGATGAGATTTATGAAGTTTGGTAAACATATATGAAAAACACACTGAAACAAAATGATTACCCATTCCTGGGAAAATGGTTGCAGATACTCTTTGACCCCTGTTTCTCTCCCTTCCTGCTAACTCATCCTTCCTTCCTTCTTCCTTCTAACCTTCTTTCAATTTTCCCATATGCGAGGATCAGCGCTTGATTTAGGTTGGGTTGTGCTTTTACTTGGGAAATTGTAATGGACCTGTGCTTATCCTCACTATCCCATTTCTTTCGAATATCATTTCTGGAGTGATAGTCAATCACCGGGTCTGGAAATACCAACACCAGCCAAGGAACGGTCCCAATGTGCCATTTGCAATTGCTGAGAAAAAGCCAATCCATTCAGAGTGATAACTGGGAATATTGCGCCTCTCCCTTTTTGTCTGTGCCTCTCAATCTGTGGCGCAAGACAGATGCCCCTGGTGTGAAAACGGACAGATGTTGTGGCACACAGCAGACAACTGTGGTTTATCAAAAACCCACTACTGGCACTGACTGATGTCAGACTGAATCATTCAGGGTCCGAGGGGGAGCGAGAGAAGTATTGGGCCTTAGTCATCTGTGGTTTGTGTTTGAAAAAATAAGACGTCACCTCACTTCTTCGTTAGAGGGACTGAAAACTGCAGAGCAGACAGCAATGCCCAAGGCTGTGGATAGAAATCTGAGCAGAACCTTGTCAGAAAGGTACACGTCCAGGGGAGGTAAAGACAGCAAAACTGGAAGAAACATCAGCAGGAACCTATGGGAGATGATTCCTGCAAAACTGTCTGGGGAACACAGTTTTGGGCAACTCACTCCGTGCATTTGTGAAGCATTCCTATGACAAAATACAGTTCCACAGGCAAGAGGCCACGATAAAACAGTAATTAAACCAAAATATAATCCATGTGTTACCAACACACATACATTCATAGAAAGTAAAACTCTGTATTCAGAGTTTGTGAGTCCAATGCCCACCAGAGTTCATGTTCCACATGGAGGACTGTATAAGTCACTAATTGTGAGTCCAAATTTAAACGTCCAAGTAAGTGAATCCTTTTATGAAATCCAATGTTTTAAACAAGTCCAAGGTTAGTCACCATCCACGACCGGTTTCGACTGTGTAGTCTTCCTCAGGTGGTGGTTATGCAGGTATGGAGAACCTAGAGTAGTCAATTTCGTTCTTCGAGTATATAATTTCAGAGACTGGATGGCCATCTGTCGGGGGTGCTTTGAATGCGATTTCCTGCTTCTTAGTGGGGGGTTGGACTAGATGGCCCATGAGGTCTCTTCCAACTCTACTATTCTATGATTCTATGTGTCATTATCAATGACGGAGTTTCACTTTTTATGAATGTATGTGTGTTGGTAACACATGGATTATATTTTGGTTTAATTACTGTTTTATAGTTCATATTATTGGATTACATTTCTAGCTATAGTGGCCTCTTGCCTGTGCATTTCAGGGAATCTTTTCTTTGTATTGTTTATTGCAAAATACAGTTCTAGCATGGGGCCTTGGGACTGTGTTTAAAGTAGAAGGAGGGTTCAACATTGCTAGACAGATCATTATTAAATTTGCCAACTTGCAAGTATTTGCTGGGGAAGGGCAACTTAATTTTCCCATCCATTATCACATGTGTAGAAATATTATTTCTAGTTCAAAAATTATAAAAATTGTGTTTCCCATTAAAAAAATATGCATGTCTTGGGTAGAAAGACTATGCATGCAACAAACTTGTGGCTGTCATGAATTCATTGTGGGTTCAGAGCAAAGGCACTCCAATTGACATCACAGGCCACATTCTGTAAGAAAGGGAAGTGGGGCTGTCCAATTTGTTACAACTATTTTTCATTGAATATTTTTTTATTTTTTTATTTTTCACATTTATATCCCACCCTTCTCACCCGAAGGGACTCAGGGCAGCTTACAATAATGGCAGCAATTCAATGCCCATACAAATCAATATAAAACAGCGCATAAAACAGTTAAAACTATTAAAATACATTATAAATTACAAAATATAAATTTAAAACATACAATCAAATCTGTTCATCCTCATGCTTTATCCGTAGTTCAGTCCTTGTCATCTTTGCCATTTATTGATTAAAAGCAGTTTGAAACTAGATTGTTTCCAAAGAATTGGAATTATAAACAATAAAAGAGCAATGGCCAGCATCAACATTTATGCCACTTTTGGGATTTATGGTAATAATTATGGTAGAATTATTTAGATATATTATTGTTGTTATTATTATTATAAAACAGGCTAACCCATGCTCTAAAATAATCCATCAATCATCTGCCTGCCCATTGATATATCCCTGAATATATTAAACTAGTTAACAATCTCTTTGCCTCTGTTTCAGGTCTGTAGAAGTTTTCAAGATATGGAAACAATAATATAAGATCAACTTCTATCATACTATTATAGTATAATAGTATTGTGTTAAATGCATTGGGCTTAGATGTTTAGAGGTTTAGATGAGTCTTAAGAGGCTGCAAGCAATGTGCTTTGAGTTGACATATTAAATAAATGGAAACTAACATAAATTGAATGTCATTTGACTCTTAAAGAAATTTTTTCTATTAACCACCTTCTCTTAGTATACCTTTCAATCCCAATTCTTAGAGATGTCTATTAAAATTTTGCATTTCAAATTCTTGGTAATAGACCAGAACAAAGCCAGACACTTTCAGTACTGATTTCGGAAATTATTTGAAGTATAGAATGCCTAAATTATTTATCTTTATGTAGTCAACCCACAAGTGAGTAAATATACTCTTAACATTGCACCCGCTCCAGCAATTAGATATGTCATTTTAGCCTTGATTGGAGTTATATACCATTTGTGCACAATCTTAGGACTATTCTCTTTCATTAGAGCCGATCCAGATTTGAGAGGAACTGAGGTCAATAAATTACATCATTTATTTTCTGATATTTTCAAGTTAAATTCCAGCTCCTATTCAATTCTGGAGACTTGCCCTCTGTTGTATTTCCTGTATTTTGACTTAGACATCCATAAATCAGAGAGGATTGGCCTTTGTGTATATTTCTGGATAGGTCACACATTTGTTTCAAATAGTGTTAATGATCTATGGGTTTCTCCTAATGAAATAAATTTGGATGTGAAGATGATATTTGGCCTAAGCAAGCCCAATCATCTTTGCATGGTGAAACGAATGGCATAAACACTTTGCACTATAGTAGAGTCTCACTTATCCAATGTTCTGGATTATCCAATGCATTTTTGTAATCAATGTTTTCAATACATCGTGATATTTTGGTGCTAAATTCGTAAATACAGTAATTATTACATAGCATTACTGTGTATTGAACTACTTTTTCTGTCAAATTTGTTGTATAACATGAAGTTTTGGTGCTTAATTTGTAAAATCATGATCTAATTTGATGTTTAATAAGCTTTTCTTTAATCTCTCCTTATTATCCAACATATTCGCTTATCCAATGTTCTGCCGGCCCGTGTATGTTGGATAATTGAGACTCTACTGTATTTTAAAATTTGTATATCGTATATTATAATTGTTTTAACTGTTTTAATGTTTATTTTATTGTACTATGGTGTATTGGCATAAATTGCCAGTCTGTAAGCTGCCCTGAGTCCCTGCGGGTGAGAAGGGCGGGGTAAAAATGATAGAAATAAATAATAAATAAAATAAATTGGGCTAATTAATTCCTACTTTGGGCAAACCTTTGCTGTTCAAGTAAATGACTCTTTAAGATTTTTTTCTCTCAACAACATATTTTACCACTTGCAGAGAATGGTCAAGAATCCAAGATGAGTTGCGTTGATCTAATAAATGTTTCCTCCCACCCCAAGAGACTCGTTATCCAATGATTGAAAAGGAGCCGCCGTGCCATCTGATGGGCTTTGGAGAGTTCCAGGTACTCCATTTCTCCCGGGGCATCAATCCGTATTTGAGGCTGAATAAAAATGCCTTCCGTGGTATGAAAGGGATCTCACTCACATCTTCAGAGATGCGACTTGTCCCTGCAGCCATACACGTCTACCAGGCCTTCCCCTTGATCCTGCACGCAAGACATGGCTGCAGTTGTGTTGCCATTAGCAAAGCGACAACACAGCCTGTTTCCAAGAAGAGGTCTGCAGAAAAGAGGGGGGTTGTGTGCTCTCTCGCCACCATCTCTTGTCAGGGACAACATAATTGATGGAGTTACCAGAGGTGTGGGGGAAGGTTTTGCCCACAATGTGAATCTTTGAGACACTGAAGTTTCTGCTTTCTGCCCTCCTGATTTGGTATATATTTGTGATTATTGTCCTTTATCTTCACATGCTGTTACAAATATTGCCAATAGACTGCTACAGAACAGACTAGGGCACTTTTTCCCAATCTAGTGAATCTAATGAATATGCAGGAGGCACCTTCTCTGAAGTAGCATTGTGGCTTCAGCTGGATCTGCTTCAAAGCAGGAGGTGGAGCACTCAAAATGGACTTCATTGAAGATCCACATTGTTATCCCACCTTAACTGCTATGGTTCCATCCTAAGGAGGGGTGAAGAATACTCCATATTTTAGGGGCTACAAAACTGTTTGCCAACAAGTCCCACCAACATGGGTAGGTCTTCCATAGTAGGATTGAATTTATTTATTTATTTATTTACAACATTTATACACCGCCCTTTTCACCTGAGGGTGACTTACAAAAATTGGCAAAATTTAATGCCCAAAATGCAATCATAAAAACAAAACAATATAAACAGATCCATTAATAACATTGTTAAAACACATTATAAAAACCTTTAAAATGTATAATTAATTAATTAATTAATTAATAATTAAAGAACAATGACAGGAAGCAATAAGAAGCATGAATAGGTAAAGGTAAAGGTTTTCCCTGATGTTAATTCCAGTCGTGTCCGACTCTGGTGGTTAATGCTCATCTCCATTTCTAAGCCAAAGAGCCGGCGTTGTCCATAGACATCTCCAAGGTCATGTGGCCATTGGCATGACTGCATGGAGTGCTGTTACCTTCCTGCCAGAGCGGTACCTATTGATCTACTCACATTTGCATGTTTTTGAACTGCTAGGTTGGCAGAAGCTGGGGCTAACAGCGGGCACTCACTCCGCTCCCCGGATTTGAACCTGGGACCTTTCGGTCTGCAAGTTCAGCAGCTCAGTGTTTTAACACACTGAGCCACCGGAGGCTCCATGGAAGCATGAATGGTCTAACCATAATAATAAATCATAGAATAATAGAGTTGGAAAAGAGCACATGGGCCAACTAGTCCAACCCCTTGCCATGCAAGAAAAGCACAATGAAAGCCCCCTCCCCCCCCCCGACAGATGGCCATCCAGCCTCTGTTTAAAAGTTTCCAAGGAATGAGCTTCCACCAGACTCCGAGGCAGAGAGTTCCACTGTTGAACAGCTTGCATGGTCAGGAAGTTATTTCTAAGGTTCAGGTGGAATCTCCTTTCCTGTCATTTGAACCAATTGCTCCTAGTCCTAGTTTCAAGGACAGCAGAAACCAAACCTGCTCCCTTCTCCTTATGACACCCTTTAACATATTTACACATAGCTCTCATGTCTTCTCTCAGCTTTCTCTTCAGCCTCAGAGGGATTAATGGTCTCCAGAACTTTGATAATTTTGGTTGCCCTCAAATGGACACATTCCAGCTTAGAGTCAATATCTCTTTTGAATTGTGGGGCCCAGAACTGGGCATAGCCTTATTCCAGGTAAAGAGGTCTAACCAAAGCAGAATAAAAAGGCACCATGACTTCCCTCCATCTAGACACTAGAATCCTTTTGATGCAGCCCAGAATCCCACTGGCTTTTTGAGTTGCTGTAACACACTCTTGGCTCATGTTCAACTTGTTCTCCATGAAGACTCCAAGATCTTTCTCACATTGATTGTTGCCAAGCCAGGCACCACACATCCTGTATCTTTGCATGTCATTTTTTTTTCTGCCTAAGTGTAGTATCTTCCATTTGTCCTTGTTGACATGACTTTTGTTAGTTTTGGCCCAGCATTCTAACAAAATGGATATCAACAAGGACAAATGGAAGATACTCCACTTAAGCAGAAAAAATGAAATGCAAAGATACAAAATGGAAGGGAAGAAGGAAGGAAGGAAGGAAGGAAGGAAGGAAGGAAGGAAGGAAGGAAGGAAGGAAGGAAGGAAGGAAGGAAGGAAGGAAGGCAGACAAAACTCTTCATGTTCAAATCTATTGCTTTGATGAAACGAACAGGCTTACTCCATGCCTTTTTATTCAAATACAGTAGAGTCTCACTTATCCAAGCTAAACGGGCCGGCAGAACGTTGGATAAGCGAATATGTTGGATAATAAGGAGAGATTAAGAAGAAGCCTATTAAACACCAAATTAGGTTATGATTTTACAAATTAAGCACCAAAACATCACGTTATACAACAAATTTGGCAGAAAAAGTAGTTCAATATGCAGTAATGCTACATAGTAATTACTGTATTTACGAATGTAGCACCAAAATATCATGATGTATTGAAAACATTGACTACAAAAATGTGTTGGATAATCCAGAATGTTGGATAAGCGAATGTTGGATAAGTGAGACTCTACTGTAACATAAGAAATATTATTAATAACAGAAACACCAGGAGAGTCAGAAAATGGTTGGAGTACAAGAGGAAGCAACTCCACCCCAATGCATAGCTCTCTAAACAGAAGCTCTTTAAGTCCAGATTTGTTTAGTTAAAAAAAAAAACCTGCCAACGCTATAATTCTAGCATTTAAATGACTGTAAAATAGGAAAAAAGGGTCTAGGGAATGGGGGATGAAATGCTAATGGGAAATAAGAAATAGACCTCATGTCTATACATAGCACAGGACTGTTATGTGTTTATGAGAATAATTAATTGAAATTATAATTATATTACTTAGCACAGTAGCAAAGCATTTATTACTGTGGTGAAAGGTTAGTAGTCAGAGAGTTGGCTTGATCATTTCAGCGTATTGTGTAGGAATTTAGCATTCAGACCCTTGCAGAATTGGCTTAGAAATCATATGCCTGCTGTAGCTGAGGAGCAGATGAAGAGGCAGGGGGTCACCAGAATATAAATGGAAGATGGCTCTTAGATCAAGAGGGAATTTCAGCCGGTGTTGCTTGTCACAACCAAACAACAACCTCTTCTTCACAAATACGCAGGAGCCACCTCTAGTTTTCAGTCTGGCAACCTCAAGTAGCCACAATGAAAATTGGAGATGCCTCCAAGGTTTGTATAGAAAAATTTCAGCTACAGTTCCTTCTGTATGCAACAAGAAAATATACAACCAAACCAAGAACTAGTGAGCCAGCTCTGTAGGATATGCTGGAGAGATTAGATGATATTGTGCCTTGTGCAGGGGCCAACCAGACTTATCTGGAAAGCTTAGAAAGCAGACAGGAAAAACCAACCTTTATTAGGATCTGTAAATCAAAGTAAAAGGACTGGGGACAGAACATCTTAAAGACGCCCTACATCACTGAAGAAACTGCCTGAATTTTAGGTCCTTAAAGAAGACCCTATAATGTGTCCCAAGATGTTATGAGAAGGCTGGTGAATACATACGACAGAGCTTCCTTGTTCACAGCACCTGGACTGTGAAACAGCCTCCCATGGGTTGGTCCATGTTGAGTTTCAGAAAGACATTCACTTGGCCCTTGGTTCTTAACAATCTGGGCAGTTTCTCATTCTTTCCTTAGTGTTTTCGGTGGTTTGCCCATTGTATATTCCCCTGGAGACCTTGCTAGGTCGAGAAGTAGGAAATGCTCAGGGGTGTTGGCTGCATTTTCATCAAGGGCCACATCAGCTTTATGGTTGCCTTCAAAGAGTCATTGAATCAATGGATGGAAAATCTGTGGATGCAAGGACCAAGTCACATATATTTTTATATACTGGTTGGTGCTCTTTGGTTTTGAGTTTGAGTCCCAGATGCTATTTAACGAAAATTCAAACCTCTTTTGATTGTCTGCCATGTGGACTGGGGATAATGGGAATTGCAATCCAACAGCACTTGTGACTCAGGTTGGGAAAAGGACATTTTAAAAGCAGACAAGCTTTGTATCGAAATCCAAACCCCACTATCCTGATTAAATAAAACAAATTGCAGCCTTCCCGATGTTACTGTATCTCATTCCTATCAACTCTAGTCATTATGTCTAATGATGAGGAATCCAGCATCTGGAGGGACACCACCTAAAATGACCTGGCAGGTC
The DNA here is from genome assembly GCF_035594765.1 of Anolis carolinensis. Classification (NCBI taxonomy): domain Eukaryota; kingdom Metazoa; phylum Chordata; class Lepidosauria; order Squamata; family Anolidae; genus Anolis; species Anolis carolinensis. Next base: position 11,198,601 of record NW_026943822.1, on the reverse strand, counting down.
AAATTCAACAAGTGGGCTTTGAGTTGGACACAAGTGCCATGGATAATTAAATATGCAAGGCATTGTATCTGGATATTTCTTGGATTCTCAGGATTTGTTTGGTTTAGTTTAGTGCTTTAATCTTTGGTCTTACTAGTTTGTTTTTCTGGTTGTACTTTCAGTCCCATGCTGGATTAAAATGTCTTCGCCAAAAAAAGGCAACTTGTGGAACTCTCAGGCCCCTTCTACACTGCCATATAAAATCCAGATGATCTGCTTTGTACTGGATTATATGGCAGTGTTGATTCATTTAATCCAGTTCAAAAGTGATAATGTGGATGATCTGCCTTGATAATTTAGATAATAGGTAAAGGTTTCCCCTGACGTTAAGTCCAGTCATGACCGACTCTGGGGGTTGGTGCTCATCTCCATTTCTAAGCCGAAGAGCTGGCATTGTCCATAGACACCTCCAAGGTCATGTGGCCGGCATGACTGCATGGAGCGCTGTTACCTTCCCGCCGGAGCGGTACCTATTGATCTACTCACATTTGCATGTTTTCGAACTGCTAGGTTGGCAGGACCTGGGAATAACAGCGGGCGCTCATTCCACTCCCGGGATTTGAACCTGGGACCTTTTGGTCTGCAAGTTTAGCAGCTCAGCGCTTTAACACTCTGTGCCACCAGGGGCACTTATAAGGCAGTGTAAAAGGGACCTCAGACATTTGCCTCTTATAGAATGCACTGTGGTTGTCCAAGTTCTTTGTTTTATGAATTTTGGGTAGGGTTGAAAAAGAGAAAAGAGCAAATCAAATCCCCATTCCCTTGTTTACTGCCCACTGCAGACGCTGTCCTGTCTTCAGCCTGGAGTTTCTATTCATCAGTCCTGATGGCTGCTGGATCTTGAGGTAGAACGGCAATGACAGGCCACAGGCTTCAACCTCAGGCGGCTGTTGGTGCAAACCGATCTTCCACTGCCTTGGGAAATTGTCTTGGTGGATGCATTACTGCCTTCAGCATCCCGTCAAGCTTTAAAAATGTACAGATGCTTGAAAGGCTCTAGGCTTCTCTACAAGCGGGGCTTCACCACTGCCGCCAGCGGGAGACGGCTAATGGAGAAGCTGAGGAGAAAATGGGGAAAATATGTGCAGCGGCACAGCAAAGCTGGAAGGCAGCCTGCTACCACCTGAATCTCAAGAACTGGCAAAGCTTCAGGGCTGAAACAGAAGGTCCTGAGAACATGTCTGTAGGCACAGTTTATTCGTGCAAATTGAAGAATTGTTCATTTTCAGGAATATAAACGGGAAGTTTTGTAGACCTGAAAGGGGAGACAATAAAACACTTGGTCACCTAAAAGGTCTTGATGCTTTAAAGACATTACATGACCACAGACCAGTCACAATTGCCCTTTTAGATTTATGGGAAGTAGAAAGGTTTTTCAATGGGGTTTGCAGGAACTAGAACATAGAAAACGCTTTCATGCCAACTTTGGGGAAATTCTTTATATCTGTAATAGCTATTAGTCATTCTGTGTTTGGAATAATAATAATAATAATAATAATAATAATAATAATAATAATAATATAATAAAACTTTATTTATACCCCGCCACCATCTCCCCATGGGAACTCGGGGCGGCTCACATGGGGCAAGGCCCAACTAGCACAATTTACAAAAGCAACAGCATAAATACATTGAACAATATACAAAAAATAATAAAACACAGTAAGACAATAAAACAAGAGTTAATGCAGCAGTAAATCAATCAACCACCAAATACAATTCAGTTGACTTCATTGGTGGGTCAGAGTGGAGCAGCAATATAAAATAACATCATCACTTAAAATACCAGAATAAAAGGGACCTAATAAAAACAAGTGACCTGACCACAGATCTGGGCAGACTGGAAACAAATAACAACTTCAACATACAGTAGAGTCTCACTTATCCAACATAAACGGGCCGGCAGAACGTTGGATAAGCGAATATTTTGGATAATAAGGAGAGATTAAGGAGAAGCCTATTAAACATCAAATTAGGTTATGATTTTACAAATTAAGCACCAAAGCATCATGTTTTAAACAAATATGACAGGAAAAGTAGTTCAATATGCAGTAATGCTATGTATTTACAAATTTAGCACCAAAATATCACAATGTATTGGAAACATTGACTACAAAAATGCGTTGGATAATCCAGAACGTTGGATAAGTGAATGTTGGATAAGTGAGACTCTACTGTATTATATACAGTAAGAGTTATGCAATTGTTATAAAAAGGGTGGCCATGAATTAAGGAAAGCTTCGGAGTAATTTCCACACAATGGCTTTCACACACAATCCGGGATGTCTCTCCAAGGACTGCATTAAAACCAGCTGCAAGGAATTTCCTAAGGCTGTGCCAAAACTCCACAACCTATTTTGTGAAACGCGTTGCCCCCTGAGCAAATGAGATCCGTTTGTCTGCTGTGTGTCTCAGGAAATTAGAGACGTTCTGTGAAATATCTTGGGGTGATGAAGTGCAGGTTTTGTCTGCTTACTTTATAACTCTGAGGTAGTGGTCACTGTAATGGTCTTCTCTTTTAAAAAAAGAGGATTGGCGTTCAGTATTTCAGTTTATAATAGATCCATAACTACTCTGGATTCAGGAAGCCTAAGTTGAAAGATGGCATAAATGTCCCCATTAGCCCTCCTGAAATGGTGACAGCTGGACTGGCAAAGGGTCAGTCAGGGCATCTGGGGAATGGTATTTCAGGAAAGTAAGGTTGAAGCTTTTAAAAGCAGGACCTCTACTGCAATTTCTGATTAAAAAGGTAAAGGTTTCCCCTGATGTTAAGTCCAGTCATGTCTGACTCTGGGGGTTGGTGCTCATCTCCATTTCTAAGCCGAAGAGCAGGCGTTGTCCGTAGATACCTCCAAGGTCATGTGGCCAATGGCATGACTGCATGGAGCGCCGTTACCTTCCCACCGGAGCAGTACCTATTGATCTACTCACATTGGCATGTTTTTGAACTGCTAGGTTGGCAGAAGCTGACAGCGGGTGCTCACTCCGCTCCCGGGATTTGAACCTGGGACCTTTTGGTCCGCAAGTTCAGCAGCTCAGCGCTTTAACACACTGTGCCACCAGGCTTATTTAATAGGTTTGTTCTAGTTGGGACTTACCAGTGGGATTTGGGCTGAATTTCCCTGCACATTTTTGGTGGATCAGTGAGGAAAAAAAATAGAAATTCTCCCCTTTTCTGCCTATGTCTCCTCTAAGTATTGATATACCCCATATTTTGATGATCAAAAACATGCATTTCAAGTGTTGAGAAATAGAGGAGAATTTTCACAATTTGGCACTTGTTTTGTACATAATTCACATGTAGTTATTTTAAACAGAAAACAGTATTTTCTGCCCAGAAAACATAGAAAATTGCACTAATATGAAAATGTCAATTCTTGCAAAGGCAATTGAGTTTTCTGTGTATCAAGGTGTACGCGAAAGTGTTAGTGGACGAATTTAACTATATATGCATTTTAAATTTTATAATTCATGGTTTAATAGAGTTTAATTAGAGTTTTAATTAATGCGGTACGGTTTTATTGTTTATGGATTCTGTTACTGTTTTTATTGAATGTATTTTGGGCAATATAAGTGCTGACTGTTGTAAGCCGCCCGGAGTCCCTCCGGGTGAGAAGGGCGGGCTAAAAGTGATGTAAATAAATAAATAAAATGTGATGGGGATTTTTTTTTCTCTGTAAAATTTGCACACAGTTGATTTGCACAGAAAACTATATTTTCTGCACAGGAAATTGATAGTTTTCAGCAAAGAGAGAATGACAAACTACTCTGGTTGGATTTCCCCCCTTTTATGCTAGTGGTTCTCAAACATTGGTCCTTCGGGCGTTTTGGACTTTAACTCCCAGAATCCCTGCCAATTGACTAAACTTGTTAGAGAACTAAAGTCCAAAAAAAAAAATCAAAGGTCAAACTTTTGGGAATGCTTGCTTTATAACCTTGATCAGGTCATGTAAGTGTTATTTAGTTCTATAATTGTATTTTTACCTTGCTTAATAATGTGTTATTATGTTGTCATGTAATGTTTGTGTTGTTTTTATGATTGGAAACCGCCCTGAGTCCCATCCGGGAGATAGGGCGGTATATAAATAAATTATTATTATTATTATTATTATTATTATTATTATTATTATTATTATTATTGAGGTAGAAACTGTGTTCCTTGTGACATCCCCTCCACAAAGCAAAAAGCAACTCAGTCCCTTCAAGAAACAAACTACTTTTTAATATTTTTACACAGTAGAGAATTATTTTCCTGATGTTTTAATATTTTAAATTTGATTTGTTGAGCAATATATTTACAGCTGCCTTTGTTACATTTGGTCTTAGCTTCTTGCACAAAAGTGATTCATAAACGTGAAAAGAATTATGCGCAGAAAAAAAGGAGAGGAATCCTAGATCCAAGCTCTCTCTTTAGTGAATGTCAACACACACAGACACACACACAGACACACACACACCAGTTTGTGCCTCTTTTGCAAGCTAAGGGTTAGGAGCTGGCTAATAAAGCAGCTCTGTAAACCTTCAGAAAATCAGATTAGAAAGATACAGGAGCTTCAAGGGTCATTTGATGACTTCAAAACTTGTCAGTGACTTTTCTCCCTTTCATTTTTCCTGGGTCTTCATGACTTTTGACATTCTTTTTTCCCCCAGACCATGACAAAATTACAGGCATGACATGTGCAGCCAGGAGGCCTACAGGTCAGAATTTATCTTTGTGGATTGGCTGGATCTGCCTGACACTTCTAGGACTCTGTTCTGCCAACAATCAGGGATGATTTTCTGCCACAAGGAACAGCTGCTAAATCTCCTCTCTGCTTTTGTTTTGGCTCAAAGGAATCAACTCAACCCTATCATTTTTTCCTTTCTTTCTTTTTTTCCTTTTGCCCTTCCTTCATTTACCCTGCTGAGATTAAGCCTCCCCGCCTCCCCGTCATACTGGGATTTTGGATCACAGAGCTGAGTTTTTGTAGAAGCTTTGAGAGAGGCAAAACTAAAATAAGTCTCGGAACTGACCACTGAAAGATAGGGTGGAAGTGGCTGAAATAAACAATACCATTCTATACACGTTCAGTTTGGCTTAAGTTAAGGAACGATCCCAGCCCAGGTCACTGGGTAGCCTAGCGTAAATACAGAAGGCACACAAATGACCATATTCGTAGTCTCTTGGAGAATATTATTCAATCTGCATTTTAAAGTTATTTAGCTCGATATGCAGCGCCTCATCATATGCATATTGAAACTGCAATTTGGAGAAGTTACTTTTTGGATGATAATACCTAGCTAGTGGCCACACTTACTAACAACTCTGGAAGTCATTGTCCTCAAAAGTGTCCTCAAAAGTAATGTTCAAAATAGTCATCCTTCATAGCTGACCTTCCTAGCTGTACCTTACTTCGTTTAGGGAGTGTATATTTTGTGGGAAGCTCATCTAAGAAACAAGAGGCACCTTGAGTCAAAATGCATTTAGAAATTGGGAGTTTTATTAATTTCCATGTTAGAATATTTTCAAATCAGTGTACTGCGGTATGATTCTTGCAATAATAATAATAATAATAATAATAATAATAATAATAATACATCACACAGTCCTAGACACTTGGGAAGTGTTCGACTTGTGATTTTGTGATATGAAATCCAGCATGCCTATCTTGTTTGTTGTGTCATACAATAAATAATAATTAATAATAATAATAATAATAATAATAACAATAACGATAATTATAATAATACATGTTATTTGTTTCCCTCCTTTTCCTTACAGCCCAAGGTAGGGTACAACATGGTGAAATTACATAAATAAAACGTAAGACCATTATAATTCTGTGGCTTTTATCATTTCAGATTTATGTATTATCTATGTGTGGCACTTTGCTGTATTTTGTTGGCTTCCCTGAATCCCTGCGGGGAGATGGTGGCAGAGTAGAAATAATAATAATAATAATAATAATAATAATAATAATAATAATAATAATAATAGACAATAGAAATCACGATCTGCCAACTGCAAAAGGCCACCCTACTGGGATCTGCACGCATCATCCGAAAATACATCACACAGTCCTAGACACTTGAGAAGTGTTCGACTTGTGATTTTGTGATATGAAATCCAGCATATCTATCTTGTTTGCTGTGTCATAATAAAATAATAATAATAAAATATAAATATTAAAATACATAGAAAAAGATTAAAACAGTAATACTAATAAAGTGAAGAATTTAAAAGTAGGGCCAAATTGAATTATATGTGAACATATGCAAAATTGTCAAGGATCAGAAACTGTTTGATCTGTCCATCTCTCCTTCATTCCCCCATGCTGTTCATAATAATAACAACAACAATGTATTTTTATACTACCAAAGTCTGGTATCACCAACATTTTCTGGTTTCCCACCCCATTTTTCTACAGGCAGGCTGATATCTGAGGTCCTTTTTCAGCTGAGAATTTCAGCTTGCTGTTAGC